>NW_006238917.1:11775945-11781777 GCF_000375325.1 Capsella rubella | reverse complement strand
GTTCTAAGTACTCAAATTATAGGTTGTCAATTGTGATCATTGAAATTTTATAAAAAAATTTACACCCCACAAAATAAGGAATTGGGTACAAGAGCCCTGAAGGCTAACAACAATGCCGCTACAAAAGTCAAGCACATTACAAGACAAAAACATAGATACAGACAATCCTAACACTCAAGCAATGAAAATCACATAGGAGGAGTGAAGCGACACCTTGGAGAACAAAGAACACAATCCGTGTTCTATTGCTTGCGATTGAAACTGCAACAAAGGCAGAGATAACAATCCTAAGCTCGGCTACAAAAACAGGGTTCATCTGATCTGAGCAATTGTAGTACTTGAGGTATATCAGTCCAATCGGGTGTTGTGCAAACATACAAGATGCAATCAAGGTCAAACGAGTTAAGGCAAGTCTGATAAGGGTTTAGACTAATAGTTCTAAAGGTGTAAACAAAGCAAGAAACTATATGAAACCAAAGCAAAATGAAACTATATAGAACAATAACTAAACATGCAAGAACTAAGCAAAAGAGAACAACAACAAAACATGCAAGTAAAGAAGATAATAGTCCTCAAGGATGGGGTCATTGATATCATTGGATTCTCTCAATTAACTAAATTGCCTAATAACATTTCAATCAAGTTATTCCCTTGACAATAAACTTCAAAACCTAGTCAAATCCAATCTCTTGGTAGAAACTATCAAGTCTAAAGCACTTCCAAATCTCAAATCTGCTTGATGAAACATGCAATAAACAAGCATTAAGAATCAGTTCATTATTGTCAATAAACACTCTAGTCAACCAATCTCTTGGGCCTAGAATATCAGCATTAATGGATCAGACATTTCATTGTACACCTCTCAGACCTGAAAGTATGGGATCTAATTCCAAATGATCAATAAGGAATTAACATTTTGGATGCTAATCAGAAGAGAAATCAAACAACTAAACACTAAGGGAGCCTAGTTAGCTAAGATTCTCAACTTAGATCTAACTCATCCTCAAGAACACTTCCACTACTCAAACCCATAAAACATCATGAAGAACACAAACCCATGAATTACTAAAACATGCATAATCTTAAATATGAAGGAAAAATAAACAAGATTTCTCAAAGAAACAAGTGCAAAAACTCAATAGATCAGAAAAATCTAGACTACAAAGTGCTAAAAGTTTGGTGGCTACGAAGATAAAACCTAAGGATAAAAGTCACACCCTTTGGTCAATAACCTAGGGGAAATATTTATAGTGAATACATAAAACTTTGAAGCATAAGAAGACAAAATACTAAGTCGGTTTAAGGTCACAAGATTAGGAAGCTCGGTCGCTTGGTCGAATAGCTTGGTTCTATTACAAGCACATGTATGTGACTCGCATTTCCTCGATTCATTTATATTGAATGTTTTCATTTATATATATTTTTCCGCTACTCATTAGTATTCCAGTTTTGACTTTCAGGGTTTTAATAAGTTGAAAGATGAGTTCGAAACAAGACAATGTGAAGTCTTGAAGGGTCGAGCATGTTTGGAGACCTTTATTAATGTTTGGAGATGCTAAATACATATTTAAATAACCAAGGTAACGAGTTGGAGATATTTTTTCACCCTCGTTGGTTGCTGATAGTAGGTTTTTTAGCCTACTTGGTATCAATCATCGAGTACAATGTAGTATAAAGGGTTTTAATCGATCCAAATAGAAGACGTATAAAAAATCGGGATTACAATAAAGTAAATAAGTCAAACCAATTAAAGAGCAAGTTTTGAAGTAACCAATCTAAGAATCTACTAAACAGAAAGTAAATGAAACTAAAGCAAGCATGAACAAACCAAAATTAAAGAAATAAAAGCTAAGCATGTAAGAGCTACAAAAACAGAAACTAAGCAAGATAAAGCAATCATTCAGTAGGTTCCAATGATGGGGTAATTGATTTCAGTGGAGAAACTCAGCTCACTAGCCTACTCAATAACACACAATTAAGATATTCCCTAGACAATGAACTCATAAGATAGCCAATCCAATGTCTTGGCAGAGACTATAAAGGTTAAGTCACTTCCTAATCTCAACTGTCGTTGATGAAACATGAAATAAGCAAGCATTAAACAACAGTTCATTATTGTCAAAGTACATTCTATTCAATCAATCTCTTGGGCCTAGACATATAAATCTTTGACATTAGAGGATCAGACATTTCATCGAGCACCTTTTGGCGTGAAAGTCTGGGATCTAATCTCCAAATGATTAGTAAGGGACTAGCATTATAGACACTAATCCTAAAGGGATTTTAAGGCAGATCTACTCTATAGCAACCTAGATCATCTAAGTTCTCCACCAAAAGATATGAAATTTACAAGTTTTTGGAAATGTAAAGCATAAAAGAGAAATACTTAGAACAAAACTCGATTCTTTGTCACTAGCCAAGAGGCAGTATTTATGTAAAGTTTAGGAAACCCTAATTATCACATACCATCGCTAAAACGCAAGTATGATTGGTATAAATAATATGTATATATAAAATGTAATAAAATATGGATGCATGTAGTATCTATTTATTTTGTGTTAATCTTCTAAATTAAATCATATCACATTATCTTTTGTATATGTATCCGTTTGGTATATATGTAAATGGGGAAAATGGTCATTTAAATATTGAACTTACATGTTTTTGGCAAAACAAATATGAACTCTTTAATAAGCCAAAAAAACACACGTACTCGTGTTGACATAGCCACTTAATATATATAGAAAAAGTCAACAAAAAATTGCCATCTAATAAAAGTTAATAGAGTGGAAACGATGCCGTTCTAAAGAGAAGAGAAATTGACCTTTAAACACTTTCTCCCCTTCTCATTCTAAAGCCCTAATTACAAGGATGAAAGAAGTTAACACCACGTCGACGAAACGAACGAGATGGTGAAAGTGAAGTAGAAAAAGATGTGTTTGAAAATGATTGTCTCGTTGTCGAAAATAAACACATATGTGTTTATGAAAATGCTAAAGAGTTCAACAATTGCCGAGTTATTTGAGGAGAGGTTGAGATTGAATCCAAAGTTTACGGCTAAGGAAATGGCTCTTGAGATAAAAAAAAAAGAGAGTACAAACTTGATAGTTACTGACGAACAATGTTGAAAAGCGAAGACCAAACTTATGAGGGAAAGAAGAGCTAGCCATGAAAAACATTTTGCAAGAATTTGGGATTAGATTCACAAGACAAAATAAAGGCACCATCATGGAGATTCAGACTATCCCAGGGCCAAGAACAGGAAGCAAGCAAAGGTTTGAACGTATTTATGTTTGCTTTGAAGCACAACGATCTGCTTGGAAATCAAAATGTAGACCTATCATAGGTCTAGATGGTGCATTTCTGAAGTGGGATATCAAAGGACAGTTGTTAGCTGCTGTAGGAAGAGATGCAGACAACAGAATTGTTCCCATCGCATGGGCTGTTGTGGAGATAGAGAATGATGTGAAGAATTGGGATTGGTTTGTAAATCATCTCAAAAGAGACTTTGGACTTGGTGAGGGAAGAGACTACACTTTCATATCTGATAAGCAAAAGGTATCTATTTTAAGGTTTTAGGATTTGAGCTCAGTTTTATGTTTTGATTACTTGTAATGTTTCATTTTCTTTGAAGGGTTTGGTGAAAGCTGTGCATAATCAACTTCCAGAAGCTGAACATAGACACATTCTAGGAAATTGGAAGAGAGACAAATCATGATATAGAGCTAGAGCGGTTATTCTGGAAAATAGTTAGGAGCTACACCAAAGGAGATTATGCAGATAATTTGGAAGCTTTGAAGAAATACAGTCAAGGAGCTTATGATTCTCTTCTAAAAAACCAACCCTCCTGCAATGGTCTCGGGCCTACTTTAAGGTTGGTTCGTGTTGCAATGATAATTTAAATAATCTGAATGAATCTTTCAATAAGACCATTCGTCAAGCTAGGAAAAAACCCTTACTTGACCTGTTAGAATATGTTAGAAGACAGTGTATGGTTCGTACTGCTAAGAGGTCGATTATTGCAAATAGGAGAAAGGAAAGGTTCACAAAGAATGCACATGCTGAGATTGAATCTGCTATAGAGAAGTCTAGAGAATGCATAAGATACATGTCTACGGGTGATAGGCATGAGGTAGAGTTGCACAATTGTTATTATCGTGTGGAAATGAGGCTGTGGGAAATGGCAGTTGAATGGTATTCCTTGCAATCATGTTGCTTGTGTTATCATTGGCAAAAAAGAGAAGGTTCATGATTATGTTTATGAGTATTTTACAACTCGAAGTTGGCTGCAAACCTATGAGCGTGGTATTGAGCCTGTGGAAGGAATGAAGTTGTGGCCTAGGTTAAATAGATTGCCACCACCAAATAGATTGATTAGGCAACCGTGGTAGGCCAAGTAACCACGCTAGGAAAAAAGGAGTTAATGAATCTTCTTCTAACAATACCAAGATCAAGTTAAGCCGAGAGAAACGTATCATGACATGCTCAAACTGCAAGGAAGAAGGACACAATAAGTTAGGATGTAAAAACCAGAGTGTTGAGCCTGAAGCTAAAAGACCAAGGGGTCGACCAAGGAAAGAACCGGTTAGTTCACTTTCTTTAAAATCAGTTTTATTTTGAAGTTAGTAATGTTTGTTAAAACTTCCTTTGTTATGTTTAACACAGGAAAGATGATCACAAGTAGAACCTCAAGATGTTTAAACCTTTATGAAGGAAGATTACAACGACAATCACAAGAAACAATTTGTTGCTTTAGACTTTAGACCATTACACAAGTCTCTGTTTTATTTTGCTTTTGTTGTTTTCTTTTAGTTGCAACTAGTCTCTTTTGTTTTTAATGACTTTTCAAGTTAAAACTTTCATGAATTCTGTATCTCTGTCGATTGCAGGTTTAAAAACCTTTAGAAGGAGAAACCGAGAAAGGAAAAAAAAGTGAAAGATTGTACATCTTTTAATTGGATGATGTCGTGTTACAAACAAACGCCGTTTAACTTTTATAAGATGGAAAATTATCTTGATTTTTTAATATTTTAAGTGGCTATATCAACGTGAGTACGTGTGTTTTTTGGCTTATTAAGAAGTTCATATTTGTTTTGGCAAAAACATGTAAGTTCAGTATTTAAATGACCATTTTCCCTATGTAAATGTAATAAAATATGTATTTCTCTTTTCAATAGAAGATTTTTCAAGAAAAGTTTCTAATTTTTGTTAGTCTTTTAGCCTTTTCTTTTCTTATATCATCAATTAGTTCATGTAACATTCAAAAGAAAATAGTAAACCAATAAAAGTGTTGAAATACAAATAAGTTTGGAAATACATGAGATGAGATGAAAGAAAACAATTTGGAAAGACGAGTTTTATTCCTAAAATAAATTATATATACACTCTATAAATTAATACTCGACAAATTAATAATTTTTATAAATTAATAAATTTCTCCGGTTAACCAGCAATTCCAATTCAAACAGATCATAACCAAATAAAACCAGCGGAACCATTGCATTAACCAATAAAAATAACAATTCACCAAACCATTGCATTAACCAACAAATTCAGAAATCATTACAAAGTCAATTCAACAATCCTTACATGCTCTAAGACTCCAGAACTATCATCTATCTTAACATTTTTGAAGTACATTTTGTACTAAAATCTATTTTGGGTTATAACCTTTTATTTTGTAATATTTGCATAATCAAACCCTTGTCATTTAAAAAAAAAACTAAATTTAAAAGTAAATTTTGTAATTAAATCACAAGCAAATAGCAAAATTGGAAACAAATATTTATTACATCAAAACAATTTCCTAAAATCTCTCTCTAATAAATTGAA
>NW_006238917.1:11756626-11775845 GCF_000375325.1 Capsella rubella | reverse complement strand
ATATTATTCATAAAATATATTTATAATAAAACTACAATTTTTTTCCCACACATTTTGCAATCTAAAATTTTGAAATCGGACATATATAACTCAATCGATAAAGGAAAAAAGTATACGTACAACGTCTACATATTGTAGAAAATTCTGGATAATAGTTCAAACCCATTATAAATAGGACTAATATGTTCACAATTACAAATAAGCATGGACTTTGATTTTTCAGGTATCCAAATTAAAAAAAAATTCAGTTTAATCTGGTTCTTTATTTAAGAAAAATAAAACTTTGGAAAAGTTTCAAAAAGTTATAAATTTTAATTTTTTTAAAAAGTTTAAAATTTTATATATATTAAAACTTTTCAAAGGTGCAAATTATAATATTTCATTTAAATTTTATAGAGTATTTGAAATATTAGAATTATTTAAACTCTACAAAAATTTAAAGTATTATTAATATTTTTACACTAAAAATATTTAAAATATAATAATATTGTACATAAATATGATTGAACGGGTTTGACCGTTTGAGTTTACATAAATATGAGTATATTTTTCTTACGGGTAGTCTATATTTAAAATCTTTTACAGGTTAACTTAAAATTTAATATTTTATTTACAACAAATCATAAAATATCTATTTATCTACTTATAAATATTTATGTATCTACTTATAATACAAATTCGTAAATTTATATAAAATTAAAATGATATAAACACATATAAAATTAGACTACATAAACCAACTACGAAAATGATCAATAAAACAAATATATCATATTATGGACCCGTGGTGTACCACGGGGTAAATCCTAGTTCTTAACAATAACGAATGCAATATTTAAAAACATCCAGCGAGCCCTATATCATACTTCTCTCCTTGCTCTGATTTGACGGTTACACCTTGCCTTTACCTGCATCATAAAAAAAGATGCATAAGTATTTCCAGAAATCTTTAGTGAGACATCATCCCAACTACTGTGCTATACACACAAGCAGTATCAATCATAATCAAGTAATATCACAACACACAAAAACAAGCATTAATAAAAAAAAGCCACTGCTGATAACTGGTGTCGTTCGACACTCGTTCCTGAAAACCTGAACTGATGAGTAGTGTCAATCGACACCCACCATTGGTGTCAAGCAACACTCACGACTATCCCCGTGATATAGAATGTTGATGTCGATCGACACCCACCATTGGTGTCAAGACACCAAAACCCTAGCATCACTCCAGTCGCTTCTCATCGACGGATCTCCTTCTCCTGGCCCTCCATGGCCGGTTATAACTGTCCAAAGGAACGTACAGAGCAACCACAACACAGAAAACAAACATACAAGCAATGCCGTCCCTGTAAATTTGGCGGCCAAATACAAAAAACAAATTAGGGGATTTTTTTTTAACTAATTTTTTTTTTTAACTAAAACTGCTATATTTTGGGCTGAGTTTGAGGCTTTTTGCGAATTATGGGGCCTTTTTTTACTAAATATGAGGCCTAATATTTAGTTAAAAAAAAAAAGATCTCACAAAATAGGCTTGAAAAATCTGAGGCCCAATACGAATGTATCAAAAAAATGGGTGAAGGGCCGGGCCTGCATACAAGCAAGTAAATTAATCAACAATCAAAGAAATCACCAAATAATGGATTAAAACTGCTAAGATAAGTCTTGGTCATGCACTCACCTCTTCAAATGGATTAAACAGCAACGAAACAAAGAGGAAATGGAAGGATCAGACTCTCCTAACACCAAGCAACCACGGATCTAGCCTTCTAACTCATAGAACCACCAAGAACAAGCCTCAAACTCTCCACACAATCTCAAATAAACCTCCAATAACTTTTAGAAACTTCTCACTATCTAATAACAGTTAAAAGCGGCTGAAAATAAACAAAGTCGACTTCTCCTCCTTTTAAAAGTTGATTCCTAGGTTTAAACCAACCCAAACCATTGATTTTGAAACCGGTCCAACCAAAAAATGTTGGTGTCGATCAACACCCACCACTGATGTCGATTAACACCACCCATTTCCGAACACGAGTGTTACAACCAATCAACAACCATTGTTAATGGTTGTTTGTATACGAGGCGTTCAAAAATAAAAGTTGCAGTGAGCTGCAATATATGTCCCATCGAAATGTGAACTCATAATAAACCTTCACCTGTTACAAATATTTAAACATAAGATCCAATAAAATATACACAAAAACAAGAGTTCAATAATAAATTAATATTTTGATTCAAACCGACTAAATCTGTACTCAATAGCTTAGTAAAATTGAAATATGAAATCATTTCATTTCAAATATATATCAAGCGCGGCTCAGTTAACTACAGTAAAACCTCTATAAATTAATAAATTCTTCCGATCCCAAGTTAAACCGGTGTAAAAATAACACAATTCGATAAAAGAATAAGAAAATAATTACTTTTGAAATCTTTTGTATATATATGGTCCCAACAATAGCATAAATTAATAATTATATAAAATATAATATATATATATATACATAATGATTTTTGTTAAAGCTCATTTCTAATAGTTTTACCATATCAAAAAGTTTTAGTTCTTAATTAAAACATGGCAATTATTATTTTCCTTGTAAATGAAGTAAAAAAAAGAGTTATAACAATTAAATCTTGTTATAAAATATATATTTTTGAGAAATTTAACATATTAGGAATAAATATCTATAAATTAATTTATCGATAAATTAATACCTCTCTGAATTAATAGGATTTCATGGTCCCAGTATAATTAATTTATTGAGGTTTTAACTGTGTTGTTATTATTTTTAAAAGACCCAAATTAAGATACCATACATAAATGGAAGTGCTTACAGTTTTGGCTTATTAAGATTAATTGTATTGGCCAACCTTACTTTACGACAATAAACGATATCATCCCACCACAAATTTTACTTGGCTAGTATTTGATGTATAAATTTAGCTAATTCCGCTTAACAAATAAATGAACATGTTTAAAAACGAAACGAAATTACACACACACACATTGATGCCTTAAGATTCATATCAAAATAAATATGAAGCAATTCATTATTTTAATGTTAGTCATGTTGATGTCTTTTGGTATGGATATAGCTGCGGCGATTAAGCTTAGTAAAAATGTTTTACGAGTTAAAAATGAGCTCAAACCTGGGAGTATTCTTAAAGTTAATTGCTCATCCAAAAACGACCCTGACGCAGCTCCTCAAGATGTGATGTTTAACAATCACGTTCAATGGGAATTCAAGGAAAGTTTTCCTTCAAGAACAGTATGGCGTTGTACCTTGAGACAAGGTCCTAAAATGGAGTATCACATTACTTTATGGAGAGCATACAGAGGAGCTAAATTTCCAAGAAATGGTCAGTTGCGCGCATGGATTGCCAGAACTGATGGGATTTACTTATACTCTAATTATCACATACCAACGCTAAAACGCATGTTTGATTGGTATAAGTAATATGTTTATATATATATATATATTTTTATGATATATACTTAGTACTATCCAGAAAATAAAATGTAATAATATATGGATGTGTTTAGTATCTATTTATTTTGTGTTAATCTTCTAAATTACATCATATCACATTGTCTTTTGTATATGTATCTGTTTGGTATCGATGTAAATGTAATAAAATATGTATTTCTATTTTGAAGATTTTTCAAGAAAAGTTTCTAATTTTTGTTAGTCTTTTTCAAGAATAGCTTCATTACCCTAGAGATCCTAGTAGTTATTTCAAAGGCATCAAAGTGCACATCCACATCACTAGTCCGCCCCTGAACCGCTAGCAACACGCCTCATGTGACTTTAACGGCTCTGAAATAATCACTAGGATCTCGTCGGATATTACCACCCACCACGTACTCTACGGTAATGAAGCTATTCGTATCTTTAGAATAAAATAGCACGTGAGACGAGAACCCGCCCACCAATAGGCTCCCTACACAAACCCTTACACTAAGAACCCCCAACCCCACAATCACATAAGAAAATTTTAAAACAGCAGATTGGAACCAGACTTAATCTTAGAATTTAACATGTGATCGGTTGAACAATGCTTGCCCTCCCTTCTCCACGGTTGAGTAGACCCCCAATCCCTCGATCTGCGCCACTAGTGGCGTTCCCAACTGATTCCACGACTGCACTCCCGGCTACACCCACTTCTGTACCCTCGACTGCACCACTAACTGCACAGCTGCTACCGCCATCTGATGTGCCTTTAATACCTCGCCTTGATGTGTCTCCTTGCAGTGAAAACAGACACGAGTCTCCACACGCGGCTCACTCTTCTTTGGACAGCTCGCCATCTTGTGATCCATGCTCCCGCACTCGAAGCATTCCCAACCACCCTTACTTGCCCTCGAAGTGTCATCACACTTCCTCTGATGTTTCTAGTAGGCTTGTCGCCCCTGCTCGGAACCGACTAAGGCTGGCCCTTTTTCGGCTACACTGACAGACTAGGAACCACCACCTCACTCTTCTGCTCGTCCTCAATACCCGCCGCCACCTCAACCAGCTCAACACACGACGCGTATAGTCGCACCCTCATGTCGTGGTTGAGACCTTTCATGAACCGACGCACCTGCATCTGCTCCGGATCTCCTGCACGACCCGAGTACACCAAGAATCTGCTAAACTCCTCCTTGTACTCCTGCACTGACCGCTCATCCTGAGTCAACGCCAAAAATTGCGACTCCATGCGATCCAGTGCCTCCACCAGGAAATAGTTGGCATTAAACTCTATCAAGAAGTCCCCCCCCCCACACCATCCTCCACCACAAGTGTGCATCACCGGTAAAGTAGTGAGCCGCTAGTACTGCTACAGCTGCTCCATCATCCGCACATAGTACAGCTGGTCGACAACCGCACCTATCCCCTCTGGCTGCATGTAACGCCCCCGAACCGTTTCTAAGGCCGGACAAGCCGAGAGACGACTCAGACACGTTACTGAGGGCATGGCCAGATACGAGCGACCGAGGTTCCCGCGGTGGAGTACGGGCAAGGTAGGATCCCCGAGTCAGAATGCAACCGAACCAGCCGTCCCTCTTCATCTGGTCGTCGAGTCCGAGGCTTTGCAACCCCTTTCTCGGACGACACGAACGAGGAGTTGTGTACACCTGTCGACCCGGACAAAGCCGACGGGGGTGGAGTTATATCAGCTCGAAAACGCCATGGTTTTTCCCCAAAAACTTCCTTTTATTACTTATAATAAAGTTTTACAAAACAAGTTTACCAAAGCGTTTTAATCATGGATCCATCGAGAAAATTATACATTATAGAAAAGTAATATTTTTTGCAAAAACATGAAAAATATCCTATCTCCGGCTCCTAATGTTTGCTACGGTCTAGACTCCTTATAAGAATAAACCTGCAAAACAAAATGAGCTTTGAGTATTCTAGTAATACTCAGTGAGCCGGATACCCCCAAATTTATCATGCAATTCCCTCCCCCCCCCAAAACCCCAAAACAAGCAAGCAAGAATCAGAGAAAGCGTTAGCGGAAGCATAGAAATCGAACAAGCAAGACAAGCAAAGCAAGCAAGACAACTAATACTCGACTTAGCCTAAATCTAGACTCGCTAGACTCCTCCCTATCCTATCGATAATCTGATCCGTTCCTTCATCCTTTTTCTTTCTTTACAAATCGCTCGGGACGAAACCACGAAGGCATTCGGTCCGGAGGATACATCTGGTTGCATCGTCATGCAACATCTTGGGCTAGTCGCGAGCTAGGAACCAAGCATCCTGGTCAAGACCTGAGAAACCACAAAGGTTACCTCTTCGAGAGCCCATCACCAGCATCAAGGAAACAGATTATCGAACCTAAGAATTAAATCTACCGATCTGAAACTAAGGACTCTCTAAAAGCAAGAAATCAGTACTAGAAGAGACAACAACCATCAAGCAAGCAAGAAAATCAAGCATCCATCAAGCAACAAGCAAGCAAAGCAAAGCGATCAAGCAAGCAAGTGTGATCCTAATCTAGGTGATAGTTCTCGGTGATTACTAAGAAACTAGCCTAGCCGGATTATCATGCGGGTTCATTTTAGTTGGTCATATTAGCAAGCACTATCTTGTAATTAAGCCGGATTGTTTAAGCATGCGGGTTCATTTTTGCAGAATTTAAAGGCTATCATGCAGGTTCTACAAAAAGAAAAGCAAGCAAAACACGCAATCGGTACGTACACAAGTCCGGAGACTTATGCAGCACCCCACACAATTTGTATCCAACTCACAGTGTTTTTATCGGCGTTTTCCTTCTTCTCTCACCGAGGCAGGCACGCGAGGTCTTCTTTTTCTCGGATCTACTTCGGCAACTAGTCTCTCGATCCTTCGGCAACTAGTCTCTCGATCCTTCGGCAACTAGTCTCTCGATCCTTCGGCAACTAGTCTCTCGATCCTTCGGCAGCAACGATCGATCGGAGGGGCAAGTTTCTCGAACGAAACTTTCAAGAGCGAGAGATAAATTCTTTTAGAGTGAGAAACTTGTGTCGTTTGGGCTAACAACACAAATGACGCTTCACTGCCTCTATTTATAGAGTTTAGCTTCGGAAAAATAGCCAGCTTCGGAAATCGCATGCATTGGCCAGTTTTAGGTTCGGATTTGGCAGAACAAGCCATCTCTGGCTGCAGGACACGTGGCAGACATGGAGAAGAAAAAGGATTCTGTCCGATTGCATCCACTGAATCTTCTCCCATATCTTCGCAAGATATTTTCTCGGATTTTCTCTGGCTTTTCTTGTCGAAAATTGCCATGTGGCAAAGCTGTCGAGTGCAGATACACTGAATCGGGCAAGATCGGATTTTCTCAACCGGCCGTCGACAGGAATGATGAAGTCTCGACATTATTCGTTCCTTCCTCGTTTCTTTGGCAATCCGCTTCGATAAACCTTCATACTTAGCCATTTTATGGCTTTGGGTCGAAATGCCTTGCTTTGATTTCGGTCCAAACTTCACACGGTTGGTAACGTACCTCTCCGGCTACGTTTCCACGCACATCTCTCGACCAAGTGACGTTTCCTTCGGTTATGCCTTGATCGAACTTTGTTTCCTTCAGGTAGGCTTCGATAGATCATTGTTTTTACTTCTTCCAATTCTCTCAGATTTCTTTTCTCACCCGTTCATCGATGATTTTTCATCCGGCCACTAGGTCAGGGTGAGGGTTACTACACTCCACAACCCTGAGACCGGGCTGCACACCGGGCCCACCTAGCCTAACTAGCTGCACCCCCGCAACCCCTGGCGGTCCAACTGGAGCTTGCACTAGTACCGCTTCCGGTAACCGCTCCAAAAACTCTGTTAGCAGATCTGCAAGACAATCATTCTGATCCTGGGTCCCACCAGCTGGAACATCCCCAACCGGGTTCCCTACAACACCAGTACTGTCTCCAGGCAAGCCGGCTCCAACGACACTCACACTTGCATCGCCCATAGATCGCTCCTGAAACGTCTGAGAATCACTAACATGCTCAGCCGTCGCTCCCGGATCCACACTTGCGTCACTACTCGAGGCAACACCATGCTCCCTACCGCGAACACGGCCACGGCCACGACCACGACCACCAGCAGCTCCACCTCTAACCATCTGCACTAAACAACAGAAGGCTAAGCACACAAGAGCATTAAACCACAAAACACACAACTTACTGTGGAATATCATTGAAAGCTCGAGAGAATGATCTAGGTCTGCATGCCCACACAATTGATTAACACACATACAATCAACGAGACATGCAATTCACGTCATTATTCTTCATCAACGAAATTCATACATCATATCACAGTCACCTATTTAACCCAACCCTAGAACCTTAAGGGCTCATTTTAAAAAACTCATCCCAAAAAATTTTAAATTTTAATCATGCAACTAGATTAACCCAGTTAATTTGAACCAACTAAACTAGACTAAGTCAATTAAACCCAACTAAACCACGTTAGCCCAATTTAATCCATCCAATTTCAACTTTTAACCAGTTAACTATTTATATTTTGAATAGTAGCCCAATTTTAAATATAAATAACCCAATTTAAAATCTGGACCATCCATCAAATTTCAATTTTTAACCAGTTAAATATTTTAACTCAAAAAGTAATTTTTATATTTTGTTTTTACGATTATGATTTTATTTATCAATACAAAGTAAATAAAAATAAAAGATAATCTAATAAATTTATAAAAATTAAGGAAATTGTAAATGAAAAGAATTATTAAAAAAAAATTTCTTACAAATGAAATCTATATTCATTAAAATTTGATTAGGTTATTTCAAATCATTTTTGCTTACAAACTTTATCTTATCAATAACACTTGAGTAATCTTTTTATTTTTAGATTTTTTAATACTTAATTATTTTTCTTTTATAAATAAATAATTCTTGTAAAAAAATATCAATGAAAAATTACTTTTAATTTAAAATTTAGTTTTTGTGAGACCCCGGTTGCGGAGAGGTTTAAATGAATTGATTTTGCTACCTATGTCACCAAGGTGTACTTATCTTCCGGTCAAGGGTCATGAGAGAACTCCATAGTTAAGCGTGTTTAAGCTGGAGTAGTCAAAGGATGGGTGACCTTCCGGGAAGTGGTTGTCGGAACTGTGTGAGTGAGGCTAAAACATAGGGAAAGATCATGTGATGATTTGTAGGATCGGTTAACAACTATTAAAGGCTTTTGGACGTAGCAAATCAGCCGTCATATATTAATGGGCTCATTGGCTTAGTGAGAGGATGTGAGGCCCATTAAAAGAGGTGTACCGATGGACTGGTGGTGAACATGGGCCTATTGGAGAGATGGCGGTCGGGGCGTAACAGTTTTCATCAAATAAAATTAGATATTATTGTCACATAATTTGAACATTAATAATTAATTTAAATAGTAAAGGTAAAATTGGAATTTTATTTTTGTTTTAGAGCGTGAGTATGAAAATAAAAAAAAATTATCTTTTAAGAATTAATTTACAAATGTTAATAAGTATATGTATTTTCAACAAAACAAATTCAGGTTTAAACGTCAAAAAAATAAAAAACCAAGTATTTTTTGGGTTTTTTCCCCGGACGATATATATATTAAGATTTATTTTCGGTATTTTTTCAATAGAAGTCTCTGTGTGCGAATGGTTTAATTTCAACATAAATGTATGTATACTCGGGTTCCCAGCCCTCAAAACCATAAGAAGCTATATTTTTGTTTTTGGCTTGTATACAGTGTTTGAATGCTCGTGGTGCCATCTCATAGCTCCAGCCGTGCGTGGTTGTTGATATAACATTTTCAACCGATCTGCTATTGGTAAATACCACATACGTTTAAATGGCACTCGAGACCTCCCACCAGTATTTTGAAACCAAGGCTTCCCACAAAATCGACAAGCTAAGTAGTCTGCGCTTTTTACCAGTAAATCATACAGTTGTCAATACAAACATCGATCACTTGATATGAAGCTGGTGAGATGTTGTCTTCGGAGAAAATTTCTTTAATGAAATCTGCCCAAGCATCTACACAATCTTCATATAAATTGTAACAAGTCTTTACATTCATCATTCTAGTTGCAGAAAATAAAGGAGAATGGCCTTCCTTACAACTTTCATATAATTGACTCTTCGAAGAATCTAGCATATCATAAAAAAATTTCGCTTCTAAATTTGGTTCTTTTACAATATTCTTAGGTTCTGCAAAGGAATTCATATTTTTCTTATAAACATCATGCACCATTGGAACTATATTTACCTCCTCTTCCCTAATCATAGATTCTTCTACCCTTTCTGGCTTATTTCCCCTAGAACTACCCATATGGTATGCATATTTTCCCCCATGATAAAACCATATTTTGTAACTCGACATTATTCCATCTCTATAGATATGTCCCCAAATTAAATCGATAAATTTTTTATTATTACAACATGGAAAAGGACACAACATCATACCACTTCTCAAGCAGTTGTCCTGATTCATAGCAACGTGCATAAATTCTGTAACTCCTGCTGCATAAGCCCTCGTCAGCATCCCGTTGGGATAAAATCTTTCTCCGTCTAACCATGCCGGAAAATTATTCATAGAAAAAACAAATTTTTTTCTCTTAAAACTTTTTTAAAAAAAATACTACTTATGAAGAGATAGATGTGTAGACGATAGAGTGTAACAAAGATGTGTATGCGAATGAGAATGAGTGTGATTAACAAATTTCTTGTTCCCTACTCTTTTCCTACCAAAGTTAACATTGTTCCAACCACCATATTGAATTATCCACTTACCCACTTGTTATCAACTTGGGCTACCACTTGTTTGGCGCCGAAAATTAACCTTCAAAATTTGAATCTTATAAACTAGTTTACCTATAAATTTCCTACAAATCATTTTCCTTCTATGTTTCTACCAAAGTTAACATTGTTCCAACCACCATACTGAATTATCCACTTACCCACTTATTATATACACTTGTTATCAACTTGGGCTACCACTTGTTTGGTGCCGAAAATTAACCTTCAAATTTCCTACCAGAATCTTATAAACGAGTTTACCTATAAATTTCCTACAAATCCATTTCCTTCTACTTTCCTACAAAACATTTTCCTTCCCTTTATCTTCAGATTTCTTACGCTATTTTCTACAAACTTTTACCTCAAGGAATTCGGTAGGAAAGTTTCCTACCAAATTCTATCCGCGATTTTTCCTTCACTACTTTTCTCCCTTTCCTTCAAGATTTCCTACGAAAATAATATTTAAATAAATTTGGTAAGAAAAATTTCTTCCACTTTCTGACACGGTTATTCGTAGTAAATTTCCTTTTTTTTTTACATGTTGCTGTTTTGTAATAAATGCGAAGTGTTTTGGTAAGAAATCTGTCATTCCAAAATATTTGTAAGATTTTTCGTAAGAAATTTACATGTTTTCTCATTGTGTAACCTTAAAATGGTTAGGCACGGCTTTGGGTCTATGTATATCATTTGTGATTCAATTTCACAAACTATGTATGCTTTCCTTTTTTTTTTTTTGACAACCATACATACATATGAAAAAATGTGTCTGCATTTTAAACTTCTTTGGGTATTTCTCTTTGCCGCGTATGCATTATAATTGAACTAATAAATCGTAAATGACTAACTAAGTAGAGAAAAACGTTAATTAATCGATGTTTGATTGTACGTAATTGCATATATATGTTCGATTGTGTATGTGTGTATTGACAATACGCACCTCTTTTTAGTTCTTCTCCACAACTTGTATCAATATAATTTGAAGGTTTCTAACTCGACAGTTTGATCAGTTATATATTTGAATCAACAAAAAAATTATAAGATATTTATAATATATTAAAAAAAACAATGTTTTAGTAGTGGATTTATTATTTTCTTTGATCTATATATATTTTGTCATATAACACTAAAAAGATATCTTTTTATAATGAATTCATTTATTTAGAACATGTCTCGTGTATATAATAATGGACACCTTTTAAAGTCTCTATATAACGCCCATTGAGAGCTAACAAGACTATATATGTAAACAACGAATATAAAACACCTTGCAATGTAATTAAACCATTAAGTTTTAATAATATGACAGTGCTTTACTTTTAATATTAAAGGTTTTATAATAATGATTAACAATATAATATGGGATACAATTATTATACTGATCACATTGGTGCAGACATATTCCTTTCCCACGAAGGTTCGAGCCACGGTCACGGATTCCTCCTTTTCGTTCGTCAAGCGACAGGCGGCAGAGCTAATGGCAGTTGTGGACTCGAGTGGCCTCTTATGAACCTAATAAGCCTTCGTAACAGCCGAACTAGCTGGATTAGGAGGATCGAAACCAGAAGTACCACCCAAAATCCCACATAAATTAGTAGTATACTCAGAATGAAACCATCCTCGTGTTGAACCAACACCACAGCGAATAAGAAGGCCGCGGATGTACAGAGAACCCCGAGGACCATGAACAATACCATAATCGCCATTATAAACCGGTTCCTACAGTGATAGTTATAATGTTATACTAAACTGTGCTCATGACTAGATAATATATCAATCAGACCGGTTTTGATAAATGAATAATGTACCTAAATCTGAAGCCAACGACGACAAGGAGGATGATTCCCATTGAGGCAGAAAACGAGACCAAACAGCTAATTACCATTCCGAGGTAATACACACGTTTGGCAGAGTACTCTAGTATCGAAGTTCCGGCTTTTTCCGTACAATATTCATCACTCTGACATTTATCATTCTGCCAAACGCCGCCGGGAGGGTTAACCATTACCCCAAAGCTCATCGAAGCAATGACAGTTGCGGCAACGACAAGGTTCCCTCTTGTTTTTTCTAACCACTCGCCTTGGTGGTCAGCGTATCGTTGAAACCATGCAGATGAATTAAGGTGTTGATTCTCTTCTCGAGTGTTTACTTCCATGATTGCAACTTTGGAAGATACGATAGAACAACACTGCACGACAACTCAATAAGCGTTTCACGACGCTTATGAGGCTTTGGTTGCACTGAATCGGTTCTGTTTTGTAAGGTTGCTTTGCTTTCTTGTTTTTCCACTTTTTGCCAAGAAACCAACTCTGTATAGGTTACACATTTTGTAAAACCAACCACTTCATTTAGCCAAAAAAAAAAAGAAGAAACGATAGAAAAGAGGCAAAGAGCTTTTTGTTTCTTATAATTGTAGTTTTAGTTAACATCCAACGAGAGAGTTTGCGTTGTCTTTATATTTCGTGCCATTGCTTGGGAACATTAATTAGAGTTTGAAAAAACGCTTCATCAGTACGTAACATGCATGGGACATCTCATGCATGTTTTTCTTTGGGTTATTAATTAGTGGATATTATAGACATATGTATAGACTTTTCTCCCTCCACTACTATAGCATATATAGTTTAAGTAACAAGACTTATTAGGTAAAGTTTGATTTAAGAACACGTAGAAGAAACTAGCTTGTAGAATATTAAAAAAAAAAAAAAAAACCTCAAACCAAACATTGTAGTAGTAATGGATTTGTATAAAATTAACTGTTCATTTGTAAATCTTTATTCTAAAATTATATCCTTTGTATGGAGTGATCGTAATTGAGCAATGTTACATGCTGCTCTTTAATGAAAATTATTCAGATCAATATGTAATCTAATTTCTCTACCAATAAAATAGAGTAAAATGCATTGACAACTTTAAATTACTAACGTTCTCTTTAAAGAAAACCAAGTAAAGCTTTCATTTTCTTTTCTAATTTTAATAAATATCAAAAATAACCTAAACATCATTTCGTATGTACTTATATCATTATGACATTGGTGTTGAGACTATTTGCAAATTATTCACAAATGATATAATTTCACTTGGGTTTATGAGAAACAAACTATTGTTAAGAACAAGAGGGTTTAGGGGAATGGTACTCTTGCTATTCATCTATTCCATATGATATAGCATATATATATAGGATACAATATAGGGTTTAGGTTAGACACTACTAAATCTAATGGATCTATAATGGGTCTATAATGGGCATCCATACAATGCATATATTATTCATAGCACTCCCCCTTGGATGACCATTATAAAAATGTAGTCCAAGTTGCGCATGTGAGATGTGCTACCTCATTAAAAACCTTACCACGAAAACTCAGTGGAAAAAACCATGGTTAAGGGAAAAAGAGTGCAGCGCGCTTTTATTCCCCCTCATGAAAACATCACTAGAAATCTTCGAGATGAGACGATCCAATTTGATGAAGTAACTCCTTGAAAGTGATAGTTTGAAGCGTCTTCGTAAATATGTCCGCCAAATCTTCACTTGAACGAGTAGTACACGTGCATCGCCATTCTTCAATTGGTCATGGATCTTTTCAAATGACTCATCTTTATCAGTATCGTTGTTTCTCACTATCTCATCAATGCATAATAAAGACTTTGAAGATGATAGTCTTTCATCATTGGAATAACAACATTTCGCTTTAGTTTTTTTTCTTTTGCGTGTTGTTTGTTGTCTCGTTAAAAACCTTTCATGGAAAACCCAATGGGATAAAAACAATGATAAGGAAAAAGAGTACAACCACGCACATAATCATATTTCTCCCCCTGAAAGCATCATCTTCAAGATGTGCATTCAGATCACATATATCATCGTTTGGAGTATCTATACTATATAAAAGTTGAGTCTATAAGCTTTTGAGAGCGTCCACGTGGGATTTTAAACAACCAATTGTAATTAGACATCTAATTAGTTAACATTTTTCCATCTTAATAATTAACATTTTTAATATTAAAAATATATATATTAAATAAAAAGGAAAAAGAAATATAAAGAAAAAAGAGAATTGTAAACTTTTGAAAAACAATATATGGAATATATAAAACTTACATTTCTTATTCTTATTTTCTTAATCTTCTTATTTTTTCTAATTAGTTAACATTTTTCCATCTCATTAATTAACATTTTTAACTTCTATTTCTTTTTTATAAAAATATTAATAAAAAGGAAAAAGGAAATATAAAGAAAAAAGAGAATTGTAAACTTTTGAAAAACAATATATGAAATATATAAAAATTACATTTTGTATTCCTATTTTCTTAATCTTCTTATTTTTACTAGAAAAGGAATCTTACCAAAAATATATATTCGATTAACCCTACATCTTTTTAGTATAAATAATAAGAAGAGGCATCACATTTGATCATATTTTTTAAGTTGTAAATTCCGATCCGTCAGCCACAATTAGAGTTGATCACTACAAGAAAAAGAATAGATTGTATCACTTAAATAGTATCATAAAAACAAATGATTTTAATTTAAATTATTTATTGATAAATGATACAAAATATGTGGTTAAACATCAATCATAATAATTGATGTTATAATTGAAATGTTTGACATCGATTCAGTTTAAATGATATAAATGTATATTGGTTTGCATCATTTCAAAAATATGGATGGAAAAATATGAAAACACATCAATTAATTAACTGATGTATTTATAATTTATTTACCTCACTTAAAAATGAATCAAAATTAACATCGCTTTTTAAAATGATACATTTTTATTAATTGGTATCACAACAAAAAAATTGATACAAAAGTAACCGATTACTATTCTAAAAGTATTAGATATGAAGAAAAAATATCAATGAAAGCAGAAACAAGAAAAATTGGCTAGGTGTCGCTCTAATTTTGGGAAAGTATTAGCTGGAGTATATGCTAAGAATTAACACAAATCACTAGATCATAATAGTTTCTATGGAAGGAATGAAGTTGTGGCCTAGGTTAAATAGATTGCCCGTCTTACCACCACCAAATAGATTAGGCAACCACGCTAGGAAAAAAGGAGTTAATGAATCTTCTTCTAACAATACCAAGATCAAGTTAAGCCAAGAGAAACGTATCATGACATGCTCAAACTGCAAGGAAGAAGGACACAATAAGTTAGGATGTAAAAACCAGAGTGTTGAGCCTGAAGCTAAAAGACCAAGGGGTCGACCAAGGAAAGAACCGGTTAGTTCACTTTCTTTAAAATCAGTTTTATTTTGAAGTTAGTAATGTTTGTTAAAACTTCCTTTGTTATGTTTTACACAGGAAAGATGATCACAAGTCGAACCTCAAGATGGATTACAACTAGAACTTCAAGATGTTTAAACCTTTATGAAGGAAGATTACAACGACAATCACAAGAAACAATTTGTTGCTTTAGACTTTAGTTGCTTTTGGGGAAATGAGTCTGTTTTTTGTTTTTTTACTTCGTAAGACCATTACACAAGTCTCTGTTTTATTTTGCTTTTATTGTTTTCTTTTAGTTGCAACAAGTCTCTTTTGTTTTTAATGACTTTTCATGAATTCTGTATCTCTGTCGATTGCAGGTTTAAAAACCTTTAGAAGGAGAAACCGAAAAAGGAAAAAAAAAGTGAAAGATTGTACATTTTTTAATTGGATGATGTCGTGTTACAAACAAACGCCGTTTAACTTTTATAAGATGGAAAATTATCTTGATTTTTTAATATTTTAAGTGGCTATATCAACGTGAGTACGTGTGTTTTTTGGCTTATTTAGAAGTTCATATTTGTTTTGGCAAAAACATGTAAGTTCAGTATTTAAATGACCATTTTCCCGGCGACAAAAAAAAAAAAAAAATGACCATTTTCCCTATGTAAATGTAATAAAATATGTATTTCTCTTTTCAATAGAAGATTTTTCAAGAAAAGTTTCTAATTTTTGTTAGTCTTTTAGCCTTTTCTTTTCTTATATCATCAATTAGTTCATGTAACATTCAAAAGAAAATAGTAAACCAATAAAAGTGTTGAAATACAGTACATGAGATGAAAGAAAACAATTTGGAAAGACGAGTTTTATTCCTAAAATAAATTATATATACACTCTATAAATTAATACTCGACAAATTAATAATTTTTATAAATTAATAAATTTCTCCGGTTAACCAGCAATTCCAATTCAAACAGATCATAACCAAATAAAACCAGCGGAACCATTGCATTAACCAATAAAAATAACAATTCACCAAACCATTGCATTAACCAACAAATTCAGAAATCATTACAAAGTCAATTCAACAATCCTAACATGCTCTAAGACTCCAGAACTATCATCTATCTTAACATTTTTGAAGTACATTTTGTACTAAAATCTATTTTGGGTTATAACCTTTTATTTTGTAATATTTGCATAATCAAACCCTTGCCATTTTAAAAAAAAACTAAATTTAAAAGTAAATTTTGTAATTAAATCACAAGCAAATAGAAAAATTGGAAACAAATATTTATTACATCAAAACAATTTCCTGAAATCTCTCTCTAATAAATTGAATATATCTCCAATACATTTATATAAAATTATTTGTTTTTAATTTATATTATTCATAAAATATATTTATAATAAAACTACAATTTTTTCCCACACATTTTGCAATCTAAAATTTTGAAATCGGACATATATAACTCAATCGATAAAGGAAAAAAGTATACGTACAACGTCTACATATTGTAGAAAATTCTGGATAATAGTTCAAACTCATTATAAATAGGACTAATATGTTCACAATTACAAATAAGCATGGACTTTGATTTTTCAGGTATCCAAATTAAAAAAAATATTCAGTTTAATCTGGTTCTTTATTTAAGAAAAATAAAACTTTGAAAAAGTTTCAAAAAGTTATAAATTTTAATTTTTTAAAAAAGTTTAAAATTTTATAAATATTAAAACTTTTCAAAGGTGCAAATTATAATATTTCATTTAAGTTTTATAGAGTATTTGAAATATTAGAATTATTTAAACTCTACAAAAATTTAAAGTATTATTAATATTTTTACACTAAAAATATTTAAAATATAATAATATTGTACATAAATATGATTGAACGGGTTTGACCGTTTGAGTTTACATAAATATGAGTATATTTTTCTTACGGGTAGTCTATATTTAAAATCTTTTACAGGTTAACTTAAAATTTAATATTTTATTTACAACAAATCATAAAATATCTATTTATCTACTTATAAATATTTATGTATCTACTTATAATACAAATTCGTAAATTTATATAAAATTAAAATGATATAAACACATATAAAATTAGACTACATTAACCAACTACGAAAATGATCAATAAAACAAATATATCATATTATGGACCCGTGGTGTACCACGGGGTAAATCCTAGTTCTTAACAATAACGAATGCAATATTTAAAAACATCCAGCGAGCCCTATATCATACTTCTCTCCTTGCTCTGATTTGACGGTTACACCTTGCCTTTACCTGCATCATAAAAAAAGATGCATAAGTATTTCCAGAAATCTTTAGTGAGACATCATCCCAACTACTGTGCTATACACACAAGCAGTATCAATCATAATCAAGTAATATCACAACACACAAAAACAAGCATTAATAAAAAAAAGCCACTGCTGATAACTGGTGTCGTTCGACACTCGTTCCTGAAAACCTGAACTGATGAGTAGTGTCAATCGACACCCACCATTGTTGTCAAGCAACACTCACGACTATCCCCGTGATATAGAATGTTGATGTCGATCGACACCCACCATTGGTGTCAAGACACCAAAACCCTAGCATCACTCCAGTCGCTTCTCATCGACGGATCTCCTTCTCCTGGCCCTCCATGGCCGGTTATAACTGTCCAAAGAAACGTACAGAGCAACCACAACACAGAAAACAAACATACAAGCAATGCCGTCCCTGTAAATTTGGCGGCCAAATACAAAAAACAAATTAGGGGATTTTTTTTAACTAATTTTTTTTTTTTTTAACTAAAACTGCTATATTTTGGGCTGAGTTTGAGGCTTTTTGCGAATTATGGGGCCTTTTTTTACTAAATATGAGGCCTAATATTTAGTTAAAAAAAAAAAGATCTCACAAAATAGGCTTGAAAAATCTGAGGCCCAATACGAATGTATCAAAAAAATGGGTGAAGGGCCGGGCCTGCATACAAGCAAGTAAATTAATCAACAATCAAAGAAATCACCAAATAATGGATCAAAACTGCTAAGATAAGGCTTGGTCATGCACTCACCTCTTCAAATGGATTAAACAGCAACGAAACAAAGAGGAAATGGAAGGATCAGACTCTCCTAACACCAAGTAACCACGGATTTAGCCTTCTAACTCATAGAACCACCAAGAACAAGCCTCAAACTCTCCACACAATCTCAAATAAACCTCCAATAACTTTTAGAAACTTCTCACTATCTAATAACAGTTAAAAGCGGCTGAAAATAAACAAAGTCGACTTCTCCTCCTTTTAAAAGTTGATTCCTAGGTTTAAACCAACCCAAACCATTGATTTTGAAACCGGTCCAACCAAAAAATGTTGGTGTCGATCAACACCCACCACTGATGTCGATTAACACCACCCATTTCCGAACACGAGTGTTACAACCAATAAACAACTAAGATGGTTGTTTGTATACGAGGCGTTCAAAAATAAAAGTTGCAGTGAGCTGCAATATATGTCCCATCGAAATGTGAGCTCATAATAAACCTTCACCTGTTACAAATATTTAAACATAAGATCCAATAAAATATACACAAAAACAAGAGTTCAATAATAAATTAATATTTTGATTCAAACCGACTAAATCTGTACTCAATAGCTTTGTAAAATTGAAATATGAAATCATTTCATTTCAAATATATATCAAGCGCGGTTCAGTTAACTACAGTAAAACCTCTATAAATTAATAAATTCTTCCGATCCCAAGTTA
>NW_006238917.1:11756256-11756526 GCF_000375325.1 Capsella rubella | reverse complement strand
CAATTATTATTTTCCTTGTAAATGAAGTAAAAAAAAGAGTTATAACAATTAAATCTTGTTATAAAATATATATTTTTGAGAAATTTAACATATTAGGAATAAATATCTATAAATTAATTTATCGATAAATTAATACCTCTCTGAATTAATAGGATTTCATGGTCCCAGTATAATTAATTTATTGAGGTTTTAACTGTGTTGTTATTATTTTTAAAAGACCCAAATTAAGATACCATACATAAATGGAAGTGCTTATAGTTTTGGCTTATT
>NW_006238917.1:11750213-11756156 GCF_000375325.1 Capsella rubella | reverse complement strand
GATATCCTCCCACCACAAATTTTACTTGGCTAGTATTTTATGTATAAATTTAGCTAATTCCGCTTAACAAATAAATGAACATGTTTAAAAACGAAACGAAACTACACACACACACACATTGATGCCTTAAGATTCATATCAAAATAAATATGAAGCAATTCATTATATTAATGTTAGTCATGTTGATGTCTTTTGGTATGGATATAGCTGCGGCGATTAAGCTTAGTAAAAATGTTTTACGAGTTAAAAATGAGCTCAAACCTGGGAGTATTCTTAAAGTTAATTGCTCATCCAAAAACGACCCTGACGCAGCTCCTCAAGATGTGATGTTTAACAATCACGTTCAATGGGAATTCAAGGAAAGTTTTCCTTCAAGAACAGTATGGCGTTGTACCTTGAGACAAGGTCCTAAAATGGAGTATCACATTACTTTATGGAGAGCATACAGAGGAGCTAAATTTCCAAGAAATGGTCAGTTGCGCGCATGGATTGCCAGAACTGATGGGATTTACTTATACTCTAATTATCACATACCAACGCTAAAACGCATGTTTGATTGGTATAAGTAATATGTTTATATATATATATATATATTTTTATGATATATACTTAGTACTATCCAGAAAATAAAATGTAATAATATATGGATGTGTTTAGTATCTATTTATTTTGTGTTAATCTTCTAAATTACATCATATCACATTGTCTTTTGTATATGTATCTGTTTGGTATCGATGTAAATGTAATAAAATATGTATTTCTATTTTGAAGATTTTTCAAGAAAAGTTTCTAATTTTTGTTAGTCTTTTTCAAGAATAGCTTCATTACCCTAGAGATCCTAGTAGTTATTTCAAAGGCATCAAAGTGCACATCCACATCACTAGTCCGCCCCTGAACCGCTAGCAACACGCCTCATGTGACTTTAACGGCTCTGAAATAATCACTAGGATCTCGTCGGATATTACCACCCACCACGTACTCTAGGGTAATGAAGCTATTCGTATCTCTAGAATAAAATAGCACGTGAGACGAGAACCCGCCCACCAATAGGCTCCCTACACAAACCCTTACACTAAGAACCCCCAACCCCACAATCACATAAGAAAATTTTAAAACAGCAGATTGGAACCAGACTTAATCTTAGAATTTAACATGTGATCGGTTGAACAATGCTTGCCCTCCCTTCTCCACGGTTGAGTAGACCCCCAATCCCTCGATCTGCGCCACTAGTGGCGTTCCCAACTGATTCCACGACTGCACTCCCGGCTACACCCACTGCTGTACCCTCGACTGCACCACTAACTGCACAGCTGCTACCGCCATCTGATGTGCCTTTAATACCTCGCCTTGATGTGTCTCCTTGCAGTGAAAACAGACACGAGTCTCCACACGCGGCTCACTCTTCTTTGGACAGCTCGCCATCTTGTGATCCATGCTCCCGCACTCGAAGCATTCCCAACCACCCTTACTTGCCCTCGAAGTGTCATCACACTTCCTCTGATGTTTCTAGTAGGCTTGTCGCCCCTGCTCGGAACCGACTAAGGCTGGCCCTTTTTCGGCTACACTGACAGACTAGGAACCACCACCTCACTCTTCTGCTCGTCCTCAATACCCGCCGCCACCTCAACCAGCTCAACACACGACGCGTATAGTCGCACCCTCATGTCGTGGTTGAGACCTTTCATGAACCGACGCACCTGCATCTGCTCCGGATCTCCTGCACGACCCGAGTACACCAAGAATCTGCTAAACTCCTCCTTGTACTCCTGCACTGACCGCTCATCCTGAGTCAACGCCAAAAATTGCGACTCCATGCGATCCAGTGCCTCCACCAGGAAATAGTTGGCATTAAACTCTATCAAGAAGTCCCCCCCCCCACACCATCCTCCACCACAAGTGTGCATCACCGGTAAAGTAGTGAGCCGCTAGTACTGCTACAGCTGCTCCATCATCCGCACATAGTACAGCTGGTCGACAACCGCACCTATCCCCTCTGGCTGCATCTAACGCCCCCGATCCGTTTCTAAGGCCGGACAAGCCGAGAGACGACTCAGACACGTTACTGAGGGCATGGCCAGATACGAGCGACCGAGGTTCCCGCGGTGGAGTACGGGCAAGGTAGGATCCCCGAGTCAGAATGCAACCGAACCAGCCGTCCCTCTTCATCTGGTCGTCGAGTCCGAGGCTTTGCAACCCCTTTCTCGGACGACACGAACGAGGAGTTGTGTACACCTGTCGACCCGGACAAAGCCGACGGGGGTGGAGTTATATCAGCTCGAAAACGCCATGGTTTTTCCCCAAAAACTTCCTTTGATTACTTATAATAAAGTTTTACAAAACAAGTTTACCAAAGCGTTTTAATCATGGATCCATCGAGAAAATTATACATTATAGAAAAGTAATATTTTTTGCAAAAACATGAAAAAATATCCTATCTCCGGCTCCTAATGTTTGCTACGGTCTAGACTCCTTATAAGAATAAACCTGCAAAACAAAATGAGCTTTGAGTATTCTAGTAATACTCAGTGAGCCGGATACCCCCAAATTTATCATGCAATTCCCTCCCCCCCCCAAAACCCCAAAACAAGCAAGCAAGAATCAGAGAAAGCGTTAGCGGAAGCATAGAAATCGAACAAGCAAGACAAGCAAAGCAAGCAAGACAACTAATACTCGACTTAGCCTAAATCTAGACTCGCTAGACTCCTCCCTATCCTATCGATAATCTGATCCGTTCCTTCATCCTTTTTCTTTCTTTACAAATCGCTCGGGACGAAACCACGAAGGCATTCGGTCCGGAGGATACATCTGGTTGCATCGTCATGCAACATCTTGGGCTAGTCGCGAGCTAGGAACCAAGCATCCTGGTCAAGACCTGAGAAACCACAAAGGTTACCTCTTCGAGAGCCCATCACCAGCATCAAGGAAACAGATTATCGAACCTAAGAATTAAATCTACCGATCTGAAACTAAGGACTCTCTAAAAGCAAGAAATCAGTACTAGAAGAGACAACAACCATCAAGCAAGCAAGAAAATCAAGCATCCATCAAGCAACAAGCAAGCAAAGCAAAGCGATCAAGCAAGCAAGTGTGATCCTAATCTAGGTGATAGTTCTCGGTGATTACTAAGAAACTAGCCTAGCCGGATTATCATGCGGGTTCATTTTAGTTGGTCATATTAGCAAGCACTATCTTGTAATTAAGCCGGATTGTTTAAGCATGCGGGTTCATTTTTGCAGAATTTAAAGGCTATCATGCAGGTTCTACAAAAAGAAAAGCAAGCAAAACACGCAATAGGTATGTACACAAGTCCGGAGACTTATGCAGCACCCCACACAATTTGTATCCAACTCACAGTGTTTTTATCGGCGTTTTCCTTCTTCTCTCACCGAGGCAGGCACGCGAGGTCTTCTTTTTCTCGGATCTACTTCGGCAACTAGTCTCTCGATCCTTCGGCAACTAGTCTCTCGATCCTTCGGCAACTAGTCTCTCGATCCTTCGGCAACTAGTCTCTCGATCCTTCGGCAGCAACGATCGATCGGAGGGGCAAGTTTCTCGAACGAAACTTTCAAGAGCGAGAGATAAATTCTTTTAGAGTGAAAAACTTGTGTCGTTTGGGCTAACAACACAAATGACGCTTCACTGCCTCTATTTATAGAGTTTAGCTTCGGAAAAATAGCCAGCTTCGGAAATCGCATGCATTGGCCAGTTTTAGGTTCGGATTTGGCAGAACAAGCCATCTCTGGCTGGAGGACACGTGGCAGACATGGAGAAGAAAAAGGATTCTGTCCGATTGCATCCACTGAATCTTCTCCCATATCTTCGCAAGATATTTTCTCGGATTTTCTCTGGCTTTTCTTGTCGAAAATTGCCATGTGGCAAAGCTGTCGAGTGCAGATACACTGAATCGGGCAAGATCGGATTTTCTCGACCGGCCGTCGACAGGAATGATGAAGTCTCGATATTCTTCGTTCCTTCCTCGTTTCTTTGGCAATCCGCTTCGATAAACCTTCATACTTAGCCATTTTATGGCTTTGGGTCGAAATACCTTGCTTTGATTTCGGTCCAAACTTCACACGGTTGGTAACGTACCTCTCCGGCTACGTTTCCACGCACATCTCTCGACCAAGTGACGTTTCCTTCGGTTATGCCTTGATCGAACTTTGTTTCCTTCAGGTAGGCTTCGATAGATCATTGTTTTTACTTCTTCCAATTCTCTCAGATTTCTTTTCTCACCCGTTCATCGATGATTTTTCATCCGGCCACTAGGTCAGGGTGAGGGTTACTACACTCCACAACCCTGAGACCGGGCTGCACACCGGGCCCACCTAGCCTAACTAGCTGCACCCCCGCAACCCCTGGCGGTCCAACTAGAGCTTGCACTAGTACCGCTTCCGGTAACCGCTCCAAAAACTCTGTTAGCAGATCTGCAAGACAATCATTCTGATCCTGGGTCCCACCAGCTGGAACATCCCCAATCGGGTTCCCTACAACACCAGTACTGTCTCCAGGCAAGCCGGCTCCAACGACACTCACACTTGCATCGCCCATAGATCGCTCCTGAAACGTCTGAGAATCACTAACATGCTCAGCCGTCGCTCCCGGATCCACACTTGCGTCACTACTCGAGGCAACACCATGCTCCCTACCGCGAACACGGCCACGGCCACGACCACGACCACCAGCAGCTCCACCTCTAACCATCTGCACTAAACAACAGAAGGCTAAGCACACAAGAGCATTAAACCACAAAACACACAACTTACTGTGGAATATCATTGAAAGCTCGAGAGAATGATCTAGGTCTGCATGCCCACACAATTGATTAACACACATACAATCAACGAGACATGCAATTCACGTCATTATTCTTCATCAACGAAATTCATACATCATATCACAGTCACCTATTTAACCCAACCCTAGAACCTTAAGGGCTCATTTTAAAAAACTCATCCCAAAAATTTTTAAATTTTAATCATGCAACTAGATTAACCCAGTTAATTTGAACCAACTAAACTAGACTAAGTCAATTAAACCCAACTAAACCACGTTAGCCCAATTTAATCCATCCAATTTCAACTTTTAACCAGTTAACTATTTATATTTTGAATAGTAGCCCAATTTTAAATATAAATAACCCAATTTAAAATCTGGACCATCCATCCAATTTCAATTTTTAACCAGTTAAATATTTTAACTCAAAAAGTAATTTTTATATTTTGTTTTTACGATTATGATTTTATTTATCAATACAAAGTAAATAAAAATAAAAGATAATCTAATAAATTTATAAAAATTAAGGAAATTGTAAATGTTAAGAATTATTAAAAAAAAATTTCTTACAAATGAAATCTATATTCATTAAAATTTGATTAGGTTATTTCAAATCATTTTTGCTTACAAACTTTATCTTATCAATAACACTTGAGTAATCTTTTTATTTTTAGATTTTTTAATACTTAATTATTTTTCTTTTATAAATAAATAATTCTTGTAAAAAAATATCAATGAAAAATTACTTTTAATTTAAAATTTAGTTTTTGTGAGACCCCGGTTGCGGAGAGGTTTAAATGAATTGATTTTGCTACCTATGTCACCAAGGTGTACTTATCTTCCGGTCAAGGGTCATGAGAGAACTCCATAGTTAAGCGTGTTTAAGCTGGAGTAGTCAAAGGATGGGTGACCTTCCGGGAAGTGGTTGTCGGAACTGTGTGAGTGAGGCTAAAACATAGGGAAAGATCATGTGATGATTTGTAGGATCGGTTAACAACTATTAAAGGCTTTTGGACGTAGCAAATCAGCCGTCATATATTAATGGGCTCATTGGCTTAGTGAGAGGATGTGAGGCCCATTAAAAGAGGTGTACCGATGGACTGGTGGTGAACATGGGCCTATTGGAGAGATGGCGGTCGGGGCGTAACAGTTTTCATCAAATAAAATTAG
>NW_006238917.1:11747696-11750107 GCF_000375325.1 Capsella rubella | reverse complement strand
TATCTTTTAAGAATTAATTTACAAATGTTAATAAGTATATGTATTTTCAACAAAACAAATTCAGGTTTAAACGTCAAAAAAATAAAAAACCAAGTATTTTTTGGGTTTTTTCCCCGGACGATATATATATTAAGATTTATTTTCGGTATTTTTTCAATAGAAGTCTCTGTGTGCGAATGGTTTAATTTCAACATAAATGTATGTATACTCGGGTTCCCAGCCCTCAAAACCATAAGAAGCTATATTTTTGTTTTTGGCTTGTATACAGTGTTTGAATGCTCGTGGTGCCATCTCATAGCTCCAGCCGTGCGTGGTTGTTGATATAACATTTTCAACCGATCTGCTATTGGTAAATACCACATACGTTTAAATGGCACTCGAGACCTCCCACCAGTATTTTGAAACCAAGGCTTCCCACAAAATCGACAAGCTAAGTAGTCTGCGCTTTTTACCAGTAAATCATACAGTTGTCAATACAAACATCGATCACTTGATATGAAGCTGGTGAGATGTTGTCTTCGGAGAAAATTTCTTTAATGAAATCTGCCCAAGCATCTACACAATCTTCATATAAATTGTAACAAGTCTTTACATTCATCATTCTAGTTGCAGAAAATAAAGGAGAATGGCCTTCCTTACAACTTTCATATAATTGACTCTTCGAAGAATCTAGCATATCATAAAAAAATTTCGCTTCTAAATTTGGTTCTTTTACAATATTCTTAGGTTCTGCAAAGGAATTCATATTTTTCTTATAAACATCATGCACCATTGGAACTATATTTACCTCCTCTTCCCTAATCATAGATTCTTCTACCCTTTCTGGCTCATTTCCCCTAGAACTACCCATATGGTATGCATATTTTCCCCCATGATAAAACCATATTTTGTAACTCGACATTATTCCATCTCTATAGATATGTCCCCAAATTAAATCGATAAATTTTTTATTATTACAACATGGAAAAGGACACAACATCATACCACTTCTCAAGCAGTTGTCCTGATTCATAGCAACGTGCATAAATTCTGTAACTCCTGCTGCATAAGCCCTCGTCAGCATCCCGTTGGGATAAAATCTTTCTCCGTCTAACCATGCCGGAAAATTATTCATAGAAAAAACAAATTTTTTTCTCTTAAAACTTTTTAAAAGAAAATACTACTTATGAAGAGATAGATGTGTAGACGATAGAGTGTAACAAAGATGTGTATGCGAATGAGAATGAGTGTGATTAACAAATTTCTTGTTCCCTACTCTTTTCCTACCAAAGTTAACATTGTTCCAACCACCATATTGAATTATCCACTTACCCACTTGTTATCAACTTGGGCTACCACTTGTTTGGCGCCGAAAATTAACCTTCAAAATTTGAATCTTATAAACTAGTTTACCTATAAATTTCCTACAAATCATTTTCCTTCTATGTTTCTACCAAAGTTAACATTGTTCCAACCACCATACTGAATTATCCACTTACCCACTTATTATATACACTTGTTATCAACTTGGGCTACCACTTGTTTGGTGCCGAAAATTAACCTTCAAATTTCCTACCAGAATCTTATAAACGAGTTTACCTATAAATTTCCTACAAATCCATTTCCTTCTACTTTCCTACAAAACATTTTCCTTCCCTTTATCTTCAGATTTCTTACGCTATTTTCTACAAACTTTTACCTCAAGGAATTCGGTAGGAAAGTTTCCTACCAAATTCTATCCGCGATTTTTCCTTCACTACTTTTCTCCCTTTCCTTCAAGATTTCCTACGAAAATAATATTTAAATAAATTTGGTAAGAAAAATTTCTTCCACTTTCTGACACGGTTATTCGTAGTAAATTTCCTTTTTTTTTTACATGTTGCTGTTTTGTAATAAATGCGAAGTGTTTTGGTAAGAAATCTGTCATTCCAAAATATTTGTAAGATTTTTCGTAAGAAATTTACATGTTTTCTCATTGTGTAACCTTAAAATGGTTAGGCACGGCTTTGGGTCTATGTATATCATTTGTGATTCAATTTCACAAACTATGTATGCTTTCCTTTTTTTTTTTTGACAACCATACATACATATGAAAAAATGTGTCTGCATTTTAAACTTCTTTGGGTATTTCTCTTTGCCGCGTATGCATTATAATTGAACTAATAAATCGTAAATGACTAACTAAGTAGAGAAAAACGTTAATTAATCGATGTTTGATTGTACGTAATTGCATATATATGTTCGATTGTGTATGTGTGTATTGACAATACGCACCTCTTTTTAGTTCTTCTCCACAACTTGTATCAATATAATTTGAAGGTTTCTAACTCGACAGTTTGATCAGTTATATATTTGAATCAACAAAAAAATTATAAGATATTTATAATATATTAAAAAAAACAATGTTTTAGTAGTGGATTTATTATTTTCTT
>NW_006238917.1:11747368-11747596 GCF_000375325.1 Capsella rubella | reverse complement strand
GAATTCATTTATTTAGAACATGTCTCGTGTATATAATAATGGACACCTTTTAAAGTCTCTATATAACGCCCATTGAGAGCTAACAAGACTATATATGTAAACAACGAATATAAAACACCTTGCAATGTAATTAAACCATTAAGTTTTAATAATATGACAGTGCTTTACTTTTAATATTAAAGGTTTTATAATAATGATTAACAATATAATATGGGATACAATTATTAT
>NW_006238917.1:11746907-11747160 GCF_000375325.1 Capsella rubella | reverse complement strand
CATAAATTAGTAGTATACTCAGAATGAAACCATCCTCGTGTTGAACCAACACCACAGCGAATAAGAAGGCCGCGGATGTACAGAGAACCCCGAGGACCATGAACAATACCATAATCGCCATTATAAACCGGTTCCTACAGTGATAGTTATAATGTTATACTAAACTGTGCTCATGACTAGATAATATATCAATCAGACCGGTTTTGATAAATGAATAATGTACCTAAATCTGAAGCCAACGACGACAAGGAGG
>NW_006238917.1:11620199-11746807 GCF_000375325.1 Capsella rubella | reverse complement strand
ACACACGTTTGGCAGAGTACTCTAGTATCGAAGTTCCGGCTTTTTCCGTACAATATTCATCACTCTGACATTTATCATTCTGCCAAACGCCGCCGGGAGGGTTAACCATTACCCCAAAGCTCATCGAAGCAATGACAGTTGCGGCAACGACAAGGTTCCCTCTTGTTTTTTCTAACCACTCGCCTTGGTGGTCAGCGTATCGTTGAAACCATGCAGATGAATTAAGGTGTTGATTCTCTTCTCGAGTGTTTACTTCCATGATTGCAACTTTGGAAGATACGATAGAACAACACTGCACGACAACTCAATAAGCGTTTCACGACGCTTATGAGGCTTTGGTTGCACTGAATCGGTTCTGTTTTGTAAGGTTGCTTTGCTTTCTTGTTTTTCCACTTTTTGCCAAGAAACCAACTCTGTATAGGTTACACATTTTGTAAAACCAACCACTTCATTTAGCCAAAAAAAAAAAGAAGAAACGATAGAAAAGAGGCAAAGAGCTTTTTGTTTCTTATAATTGTAGTTTTAGTTAACATCCAACGAGAGAGTTTGCGTTGTCTTTATATTTCGTGCCATTGCTTGGGAACATTAATTAGAGTTTGAAAAAACGCTTCATCAGTACGTAACATGCATGGGACATCTCATGCATGTTTTTCTTTGGGTTATTAATTAGTGGATATTATAGACATATGTATAGACTTTTCTCCCTCCACTACTATAGCATATATAGTTTAAGTAACAAGACTTATTAGGTAAAGTTTGATTTAAGAACACGTAGAAGAAACTAGCTTGTAGAATATTAAAAAAAAAAAAAAAAACCTCAAACCAAACATTGTAGTAGTAATGGATTTGTATAAAATTAACTGTTCATTTGTAAATCTTTATTCTAAAATTATATCCTTTGTATGGAGTGATCGTAATTGAGCAATGTTACATGCTGCTCTTTAATGAAAATTATTCAGATCAATATGTAATCTAATTTCTCTACCAATAAAATAGAGTAAAATGCATTGACAACTTTAAATTACTAACGTTCTCTTTAAAGAAAACCAAGTAAAGCTTTCATTTTCTTTTCTAATTTTAATAAATATCAAAAATAACCTAAACATCATTTCGTATGTACTTATATCATTATGACATTGGTGTTGAGACTATTTGCAAATTATTCACAAATGATATAATTTCACTTGGGTTTATGAGAAACAAACTATATAATTCTATATTATTAAAATCAGTCTTGGTCATTAATATCTTTAAGATTTCTTTTATACGTAACATAAAAATATATCAAAATTTTGTTTTTAAGAAAAAACTATCTTGAAAAAGTAAATAGATAAAATTTTACCTAGAAAAAGAGTTGTTAATAAAAATAAATCTCTGATACATTAATTTATAACCATTTAAAATTATTTTATGTAAGTTACAACTAAAAGTATATTTTTACGCCTAAATATAAATGATTAATAAATGTATCTATAAATTTATGAACACATTGAACAAATTTTTATGTCTCTTTATTTTCACTTTTGCATATTTTATTACTTTCTTTAACTAATATTAGTAATATATATAACACATAGTAGTAATTAATGATGTATCGCAGTAGAGTCTAAGACCAACCAAGAAAAGTTTAGAAATTTGAAAAAAAAAACCAATTTAACATAATTAAAGGAACTAATTAAAAATTATAAGTATGATGACATGAAATTCTTAGATTATTAAAAGATGAAAATAAAATTTCAAATAAATAATCTTAAAAATACTACAACAGAATTACAAATATTTAAAAAGATGTGTATATTAATCTTACATATTCCTAACCATAGGATTCAAATCATATGCCTCTCCTCCATAGCAGAATGGATCTTAATTAATGGGTCTTGTCAATTATTATATAATCAATGTTGTCATTAACCTAATCTATACTATTAATTGGGGAGCATTATTTGTCTTTGTTGCCAAACAAACTTGAAAAATATATATTACAAAATATACAATCCCAACCATGTAGCCAAACACACTAAAAGACAGCAAAAATATTTAATTAAATAAATTAAAAAAAAACTAAAACTAACTATAATTATGGAAATCATAATAATTTTGTTACCATAAAAAATGGATAATTAAATTCGAAATTAAACATATGGAAACAGATTTAATATTAATAATTATATACTTTCAGATATTTCAGATATTTTTGAAAACAATAAATTATAGTTTAGGAAAAACAATATATGTTAGATTAGAAAATAAGAGACTAATCAATTTCTATATAGCATAAAATGTGAAGAAATATACAACATATTTTATTATATCATCAAAGTTTAAAAACTATATAATTTTTTAAGCAGATAACAAAAAATGTTTAAATTAAAAATCTGAAAATAAATCAATAATTTTAGAAACAAAATTCTAAAATCTTGCAAAGAAACATTCCATATCACATAACATCTCTTAAACTTATATAATTTCATACTTGCGAAGAAATTATATAATTTCGTACTAGAAATAAAAATCAACCATAAATGTGGAGAAACAAACCGTAAAAAATGTCATATTAGTTATAAAAATATTGATCGATTCTATAATTTAGGAAACTATTAGAATATATATTTGTCTACATATTAAATCTACATATTGAAATATATTTTGTATGATTCAAAATCGAGTGTATAACATCTACATATTTGTCTTTGTAGCCAAACAAACTTGAAAAAAAAAATATTACAAAATATACAATCTCAAACCTATATCCAAACACACTAAAAGACAGCAAAAAAAAAAACTATTTATATTTATGGAAATCATTTTAATTTTGTTACCATAAAAAATGGACAGTTAAATTCGAAATTAAACATATGCAAACAGATTTAATAATTAGTTATATATTTTAGATTTTTTTTTGAAAATAATAATTTATATTTAAGAAAAATATAGATGAAAAAATATGTTTGATTATAAAAATACATATCATAAAATGTGGAGAATTATAGTACATAATTAATTATATCATCAAATTAAAATAAATTATAATCTTAAAAAAATAGTTAAAAATATTTGAATAAAAACTCTTAATTAAATCAATAATTATTTTTTTTTTGGCTAAAATCATGCAAAAATTATATATCACATAAAATCTCTTATTTTCACATAAAATCTCTTATTTTCACATAAAATCTCTTATTTTCACATAAAATCATCATATTAAAAAAGCAATCTCGAAAATATAGCACAAAAAATAAAAGAATTTGAAATATATTGATTAGAAATGAGATATTTCCGTTTTTTCTTTTAAAAAACCCAATAATCCAGTTTTTTAAAAAATTATTCAGAAATACATAATTAATTCAATCACCCTAATAACTAGCATTTAACATAACCAATCGACAATTAGAAAAATATTTAATTCGATTATTATTTTTCCTAACTATAATGCAATTTCAAATCTACAAACTATCCAAAAATAAAAAACAAAAGTTTAATTACATCGTAATAGTTTGATCGTTATAAATTCAAGATTTCATATATTTTGGTACCTCATTAACTACTAAATTAAAACTAAATAATAAGTGGATATATCAAATTCATCTTATGAGGTTTCGGAGTCACATACAATTCCAGTGAAACAAACAAAACCCTGAGAGCTAAGTCAACAAAACTACAATAAACCCATGAATTAAAAAAATAGAAATACCTAAATCTGTAGGAAACAAAAAGGCTAAACTTGAATCTTTGAATTGAAGAAAGTAATAGGAAATAAAGATGAAATTTAACGATCAATAACATTAAAAATTGAACAATGATTGTGTATGCTCGGATTAGAGGCAGTGCCTTGTGAATGAAAATGGCGGGAGCATCTGAAAGAACCCATCCCATTTTTTTTTTCTTTTAAGCATGCAAACAATCCGGATTAACCCATTTACAGCAAACCAGACAATCTTACTAACACAACCAATTCAACGTAACCAGCGGAAGACTTAAACAAAAATCCAATCAAACAATTCCATTAATCCAACAAGTTCAACTATCATTATTCCAGAAACGAATTCATCCTAACATGCTTCTAAATTCCATTCTAGCATCCTAACAAATCCTACAATCATCTAAACACCAATGAGCGCCTAGATCATCCTCCTCTCCTCGCCATGATTCCACGGATCACACTTTGCTTTTACCTGCATCAACGAAAGAGATGCATAAGTATTTCATAAATACTTAGTGAGACAATCATACCACCACTGGCTATACACACAAGCACATTCAATCATTATCCAAGGAAAAGAACCAAACAGCCAATAAAAGATAGACCAGAATCGCTTCTGACTATCGGTGTCGATCGACACCCACCACTGGTGTCGATCGACACTCGCTGTCGACCCTCGCGGATGACACCGGTCTCGACACTCCAATCGTAAGACGCAGTTATCCTCGCGCGACGAAACGTTGGTGTCGAGCGACACCCACCCTTGGTGTCGATCGACACCGACTCTCTGCAGTCGCTCCAACTGCGTTTCTCACTGGATCTCTTCTCCAAATGACCACCACGATAAGAACGAGTCTCCAAAGGATTCCACAGGCATCAATCATCAAATAAACAGCCAAACAAGCAAAGGAAATCAATCAAACAATCATCAAGACCCTAAAACAATGATCAAACATGCTTAGATAAGCCTGGTCATGCACTCACCTCTTTAAACAAGAAGAATAGCAACGAAAACAAGGAAGAACAAGGAAGGATCTGCCTCTTCTAACACCACACAACACGGATCTAGCCTCTACTAGCCTTAAACCACCACGAATACCACCAAGCACCACCAAAGACTCACAAAAACCCTCAGAAGCTCTAGAACTTTTTTTCTATCTCTGGAAGTGTTAAAAAGCGGCTGGGAAGAGACAACACACGACCTTCCCTCTTTTAAACACGACCTAGGGTTAACCAACCCAAACCAAGCCTCCATTGAACCGACGATTTAAAACTTAAACCGTCGAACCAAAATTACTGGTGTCGATCGACACCCAACCACAGTGTCGATCGACACCACCCGGATTTCCAGACACGGGCGTTACAATTCTCCCCCACTAACTAGGATTCGTCCCCGAATCCTCCAACACAACCGTCAGTACACAACTGACCTCACCGAGGCCCCTATCTAATCAATATACTCACGTTCGAGACCCTATTTGCTCATACACACCCACCTCCCCCGTCCATAGGTCGCAACCCGTGGATCATACCGGCTCGTCTTCAGGCCTCAGCCTTAGACTACGGTATCCAGGAAGCCTCACCACTTCCCCCGCTCTCAGGTCGCAACCCTCAAGTCATACCGGCTCACTATTAGGCCACCCGCCTTCTAGCTACGGTATCCGGGAAGTCACACGCTCGCTCTCGGGTCGTCACCCTCAAGCGTGCACTCGAATCGTCATCCGAGGCCATCACATCATATCCGAGCAAATAAGTCTAAACGCCCTCGAGCATATCTCTCGATCAGATATACCTCCCGTGGTCCACCTATAACATCGCAATGCTATACTAACCACCACCCCGAGACTTTCAAAAAATAGAACCGTCAAACCCGACACTTTCTATTTTTAGAAACTCGCACATATTTCTCTTACACATGACACAACAAGTCAAATCCAAGAAATACTCATCTTATTAATCTCCAATGTCATAATCATTACACCAAAATGAGAATACAAAAGAGATACAACCAAAACAAAACTCAAAACAAAACAAGCCAACGGTCTACTCCTCGACCTGCTTGTCAAACCACTTCCGGAACCTTGCCTTCATCCTGGCCACTGGCTCCCACGTCTCCTCCAAGACTCCATCACAGTCCCACTGGACTCTCATCAAAGGAATCTTCTTACGTCAAAGTTCCTTTACCCGCCTCTCGAGAACCCTCACTGGCCTCGCCTCCAAGGTCATGCTAGGCTGAAGATCCGCCGGGATCGTAGCCAACACCTGATCATCCTTGTGAAGACACTTCCTCAGCATCGACACGTGGAATACCTTATGAAATGCATGCATTACCTCAGGTAACTCCAACCGATAAGCCACCGGTCCGACCCGCTCCATAATCCTGAAAGGACCCATAAACCTCGGACTCAGCTTAGTCTCGGTAAGGGACCTGTTAGGACCACGCAACATCGCCATCTTGAGATACACCATATCTCCAACCTCAAACTCCAACTCTTTACGCCTCTTATCAGCATAACACTTCTGCCGATCATGCGCCTCTCTCATGTTCAGCTTCAGAACCCGAATCTTCTCTGAAGTCTCCTGAACAAAATCCGCACCATAATTGCTCCTCTCCCCCACTTGAGTCCAGCATAGAGGTGTCCGACATGGCCTCCCATACAACGCCTCATAAGGAGCCATTCTAATACTCGCCTGGTGATCAGCCCACTGACCACCCCAGTCCAACACACACATCCTCAACAGATCCTCGAGTGTCTGAATGGTCCGCTCAGACTGCCCGTCTGTCTGAGGGTGGTAAGCCGTGCTCAAATGCACCTTAGTACACATCTCCTTCTGGAAAGCCTTCCAGAACGCCGAAGTGAACTTCGAATCCCGGTCTGACACAATACTGGCCGGTACTCCATGAAGTCTCACAATCTCCTGCACATACTTCTTAGCTAGCACTGCCGCTCCATCGGTTTTCTTGATAGCCAAGAAATGTGCAGACTTAGTCAAACGGTCCACAATGACCCAAATGGCATCCTTGAACCGAGACACTGGCAACCCCACCACGAAATCCATCGTGATCATGTCCCATTTCTACTCTGGAATAGGGAGACTCTGCAATAATCCGCTCGGCACCTGATGCTCAGCCTTCACTAGCTGACATACATCGCACTCAGAGACCCATTTAGCTACATCTCTCTTCATCCCGACCCAATGATAATACCGCTTCAGATCTCGGTACATCTTGGTCGCTCCTGGATGAATAGAGAACCTACTCGCATGAGCCTCACTCAAGATCTCCCGTCTCAACTCCTCATCCTTGGGCACACAAACTCGCCCATGCACAAGGATAGAGGACGATACGGACATGACGGGTCCGAACGGGACGGGACGAGACGGGTCGGGACGGGACGGGTTGAGATGAGACAGGAAGGGACGGGTCGGGACAAGACAGAAAGGGACGGGACGGATTGCTCATTCCAAACTATACGTAAAATAATTCAAACTAAAGCCAAATCCAAATCCGATTTAACATCTCTAAGCAAACAGTTAAAATGTTTTGATTAGTTTAAAAAATAAACACGTAATATCATTTAACATTTTCATTTAAATTATTTTAAAATTATATTAAGTAAAGAATATCTATATTTTACAACTGTATGCCTATGTATAGTATTTCAAATAAACATATGTAACAAACTTTTACCAAATCGTATCTATATGAAAAATCATAGTTTTGCAAAAATAATCCCGCACGTATGTGCGGGTCCATCCCTAGTATCATTTAAAATGACAACAAGTTTGCCCATGTTTTGTTTGATGATAATTTTGTTGAAGTTTGAAAGAGAAAAAAAAAAGTTAAAGATAAATTTAATAATCCTAAGAAACTAGAAAACCGATGTATACATAATGTTATGAGTTATATACTTTTCGTGTGGATGCAGTAGGGCAAAGCGGTGGCCTATGGTAATTGTGGAGGTCTGATTTGGGTGTTGTGGAGATTCTCTCCTCCTCGGACCAGTATATTTGTGCAAAGGTAACTCAAGGTGAGGAGTCTTTGAACGTAATTATTGTGTATGCTGCCCCATCGGTTAGCCGACGGAGTGGTTTGTGGACGCAGGTAAGTGCGGTTATTGGTGGTCTCACTGGACCACTTGTTATTGGAGGTGATTTCAATACAATCGTTCGGATTGACGAGAGGACAGGAGGGAGTGGAGGTTTATCCCAAGACTCCTTATCTTTTGGAGATTGGATTAGTGAAATGTCCTTGATTGATTTGGGCTTTAAAGGAAATCAATTCACTTGGAAACGCGGTAAGGTAGCTCGTAACTTTGTGGCTAAAAGACTGGACCGGGTGTTGTGCTGTGCCGAGTCTCGGATTAAATGGCAGGAGGCCTCCGTCACACACCTCCCATTTTTGTCGTCTGATCATACGCCCCTGTACCTTAAGCTCTCACCGCTTGTTGGTGGTGATGCACGCCGGCGACCATTTCGGTTTGAAGCGGCCTGGTTGCAACATACGGGTTTTAAAGATTTAGTCCTACCTTCTTGGAATCGTGATATGCGTACGCAAGAGGCTCTATTTCACATGCAGAGAGTTTTGAGAAAGTGGAACCGGGAAGTGTTTGGGAATATTCACAAACATAAAGAGGAGCTTTTAAGTGAGATTTCTGAGCTTCAACGATGCATTGAGCAGGAACAAACCGATGCTCTCTTGGAGCAAGAGAGAGTGTTGATTCAGCATCTTGATGTTGTGTTAGAGCAAGAGGAGATGTTATGGCTTCAGAAGTCTAGGGAAAAGTGGGTGGTTCATGGTGACAGAAATACTAAGTTTTTTCACACTTCAACGGTTATTAGAAGACGGCGGAATCGTATTTAAATGCTTAAGAATGATGAGGGTCTTTGGTTATCAAATCAAGAGGAGCTTGAGAAGTTAGCGGTTGATTACTTTAAGAAGCTCTATTCTCTTGAGGATGTGACTACTTCAAATGAGGTCTTACCAACGGGTGGTTTTGAGCGTATATCAACAGCGGATCAAGTTAATATTAATAAACCTTTTTCTGCTTCAGAAATTGAACAAGCATTGTGGAGTATGGGTATTTTAAAAGCTCCGGGACCAGACGGTTTTCAGCCGGTGTTTTACCAACAATGTTGGGATGTAGTCGGGGAATCGGTGGTCCGTTTTGCCTTGGCGTTCTTTGAGTCCGGTGAGCTGCCACCAGAGACAAACGATGCTCTTGTTGTCTTGATTCCCAAGGTAGCTGTTCCTGAAAGAATAACCCAATTTCGACCTATAAGCTTATGTAATGTTTTATTTAAGATCATTACTAAGACAATGGTGGGGAGGTTGAAGCCAGTTATGATGAAGTTGATTGGGCCCACCCAAACTAGTTTCATACCGGGTCGTTTGAGTATCGACAACATTGTTATAGTCCAAGAAGCGGTGCATTCTATGCGGAGAAAGAAAGGAAGGAAAGGTTGGATGCTATTGAAACTTGATTTAGAGAAAGCTTACGATAGAATTCGCTGGGATTTCTTGGAGGAGACGTTACATGATGCGGGTTTATCAGAGTTGTGGGTAAGGGTCATTATGCAATGTGTTGCGGGACCGTCTCTGAGCGTTCTTTGGAACGGGGAAAGGACGGATTCACTTTAAGCCTTTGAGAGGCTTACGGCAGGGAGACTCGTTATCCCCGTACCTCTTTGTCCTTTGTATGGAGCGCCTATGCCATCTTATTGAGAAAGCTGTTGGTGAAAAACGTTGGAAACCAATCACGTTATCTAGGGGAGGACCTAAGCTCTCTCACATTTTTTTTGCCGATGACTTAATCTTATTTGCTGAAGCCTCGGTCTCTCAAATTCGTGTAATCCGGGGAGTTTTGGAGAGGTTTTGTGGCTTCAGGTCAAAAGGTGAGTTTAGAGAAATCTAAAATATTTTTCTCTAATAATGTGTCAAGAGATCTAGCTAAGCTGATTAGCGATGAGAGTGGTATCAAGGCCACTCATGACTTGGGCAAATATTTGGGGATGCCGGTGTTGCATAAGAGGATCAACAAGGACACCTTTGGGGATGTTTTGGAAAGGGTTTCTGCTCGGTTGGCAGGTGGGAAAGGGAAGATGCTTAGTTTGGCTGGCCATATTACTTTAACTAAGTCTGTTTTGGCTTCAATACCGGTTCATACTATGAGCTCTATCAAGTTACCGGCTTCTATAATACAAAAACTTGATAGCGTGTCACGAAACTTTTTGTGGGGCAGTACTACGGAGAAGAGAAATCAGTATTTAGTTGCTTGGGATCGTGTTTGCCGTCCCAAGAGTGATGGAGGTTTGGGGTTGCGAAAAGCTGGTGATATGAATATAGCCTTGATATCTAAGGTCGGATGGCGTGTGCTGAATGATCAATTTAGTCTTTGGGCCCGTGTGGTGCGAGGGAAGTATGCAGTGGGAAGCATTCACGATCCGAATTGGATGAGGGGGAAGAGTAATTGGTCTGTGTTATGGCGGGGTGTTGTTTGCGGGATCAGAGATGTTATTTTGGGAGAGTACCGTTGGGTTGTTGGTGATGGTCGGATGATAAATTTTTGGACAGATCGATGGTTAGGTTCGGCTTCTCTTCAAGAGTTGGGCCTGCAAAATCTTCCGGAAACTTTGGCCCAATTAACTGTCCGAGATATGTGGACTGTTGGGAGCGGATGGGATTTTAATCGCTTTGAGCCATATGTCTCGGAAACCCTAAGACTTGAGTTGATGTCGATTGTGGTGGATAGCGTGACTGGGGCTAAAGACAGGATCTCTTGGGGAAGTACAACAGACGGGAAATTCAGTGTTAAGGCGGCGTATTATTGTATCACTCGGAATCGCATGTTTAAGCCTAACATGGAGGGTTTTTACAAGCGTATATGGCAAGTTAAGGCGCCGGAGAGGGTTCGTGTGTTCTTATGGCTAGTCTCTCGAAAGGTTATTATGACTAACAGCGAGAGACTTCGAAGACATGTTAGCGACTCCAGGGTTTGCTCTATTTTTCATGGTGGTGTTGAAACGATCCTTCATGTTCTCCGGGATTGTCCAGCCATGGCGGGAATATGGATTCGGCTGGTTCCTAGGAGCGGAAGACAGGTCTTTTTTGCTCAGTCTTTATTCGAATGGATGTATGAAAATTTGGCAGTTAAAACTCTTGTCTTTGGGATCCCTTGGGCAACAGTCTTTGCCATTGCTTGTTGGTGGGAGTGGGAATGGCGGTGCGAGAACGTGTTCGGTGGGACAAAGCTTTGTAGAGACCGAATCCGAGTTATTAAAGATCTAGCGAGGGAAGTGACCATGGCTAGCCGGAGTACTATAAGCTTGAAACCGGGTTGGGTGGATGAAATGATCAAATGGGTAACCCCGGCAGATGGGTGGATGAAACTCAATACAGATGGAGGATCAAAAGGGAACCCGGGTGTTGCAATGGCGGGTGGTGTGTTACGGAACGATCAAGGCGATTGGCTTGGGGGATTTGCTTGCAATATTGGACAGTGCACTGCTCCCTTAGCGGAATTGTGGGGAGTGTTCTATGGTCTTCATCTTGCTTGGGAGAAGCGGGTAACACGGTTGGAGTTCGAAGTGGATTCAGAGATGGTTGTGAGTTTTCTTACGACAGGGATTTGTGATACTCATCCGCTGTCTTTCCTGGTACGTCTGTGCCATGGCTTTTTTACTAGGGACTGGATAGTCCGTATCTCGCATGTGTATAGGGAAGCTAACCGTCTTGCTGACGGGTTAGTTAACTATGCGTTTTCCTTGCCTTTAGGTTTTTATTATTTGAATTTTGTACCGCCTCATTTGGCGTCGATTTTAAATGAGGATATTGTTGGTCCACCTCAGCCACGAAACGTTTAAACTTTTAATTTTTCTAATAAAACATAGGGAGGGCACTATCTCCCGTCAGTTCACCAAAAAAAATGTTATGAGTTATATAAACATATAGTTTCTTAGAAAAGCTTAACCTGATAACAAAATATGCCTATAAAATAATAGAAAATAAAAGACAGCCTATATAGTTTAATGTGTAGTTTACTTTATCAAAATGAGACAATCTCATAAGAAATTATAATATTTTTAACACAAAGAAAAAAAGAAAAACTTTTACTAATAGAAAATAGTGGTATTTTTCAATAAATTATTTTTTTTGTGAAAATTATAAGACGGTTTATTTGTTTATATAGCAATGCAATTACATTTTCTATAAATAATTAATATATTGTATAACCTTAGTCTACCATTTTAGTAACTTTTTGTAAATATTACTGTATATTAAGCTTAGGGGTGTCAAAATGGGTCAAGGTTCATGGGTTGACTCAACTCAACTCAACCCATGAACTCTAATGAGTTGAAATTTTTTTACCCTATAATCTTAGCAAAAATTATAAAAACACAATTCCCCCCCCCCCCAAAAACGTAAATTCTCAACTTTCAAGCTAAAATCGTAAATTCAAAAATTTCCCACCAAAACCGTAAATTCCCAATTTCCCGCCAAAAATGTTAAACCCGTAATTTTCCCGCTAAAAACGTAAACTCACAATTTTCCCGCCAAAAATGTAAATTCACAACTTTCCCGCGAAAAACGTAAATTTGCAATTTTCCCGTCAAAAATGTAAACCCGTAATTTTCCATCCAAAAACATAAACTCGCAATTTTTCCGCCAAAAACGTAAACTCACAATTTTCCCGCCAAATACGTAAACCCGTAATTTTCCCGCCAAAAACGTAAACCCGTAATTTTCACGCCAAAAACGTAAATTCACAATTTTCCCGCCAAAAACGTAAATTCGTAATTTTTCTGCCAAAAACGTAAATTTGCAATTTTCCCGCCAAAAACACATGATGGTGATGATGGTATGATGATTGATAATGATGGTATGAAAATATATAATGATGATATATTATGATCATAATTATTTATTTATAAAAATAGTTGATTAATTAACTATTATCATTATTGAGTCACATTTAACCACTAAACCCATGAGATTAAATGAGTTTATGGGTTGACTCAAATCATTTAAACAAATGAGTTGAGTCAACTCATTACTCATTTAACTTTAAACTCATTAGGTAATGAGTTGAGTTGAGTGGGTTATCAATTTTGACACCCCTAATTAAGCTATTAGAATAACTCTCCTTTTTAAAAAAGCAAAGTGGTACAAAGATAATAAACACAGATTTTTAATAAGTGTGAATGGTATTTTTTTGTAACTCTTATCCGTTTATGTGTTATTCTAGTTAATAGATTTGGATTTGCTATTTGAGTCATTAATATACTTTTATGAGCTACTCGAGTAATTAAGTCATTCTCTTATTCTGATATTTTTCATACTTCTTCATGGTTACTACATCCACATTTGCTTCTTCCATAGTAATTATCTTTATGCTAATATCAATCATGTTTATCTTCACAAGTTGGCTAATTATATTTCATCATAGCTCAAGTTATAATTATCTTAATTACTAGAGTGTTGGATCAAATAGGACCTTCATATTCGAAACAAGACAGAGATTTATACAACACCACTCATGTTTTAGTTCTCGACATAATACAATGAGAGATACACAAACTTACAAAACTATATTTTTAATGCTTACATATTTTTCAACGGCTAGCTAATTTCTCCATCGACAAACTTTTTAATTCATTTATTTTAAAAATATAAGTAGTCAAATATGTTCTCTAGTATGTTGGCTAAATCCAACCGTTGGAAAATGCTTGTGAGAACTAATCGATCATTCGTCTTTTATTGATCTCAATTTTGAGAATTTAGTTTGCTACCTAAATTTAGTATATGAACTTAAAATTAGCAAAGCAAACTAATAATTTATAAGAGAAATTGAATTGATTCAATCTTAGTTTTGGTGATATTATACAAAGAGGAAAAAAATAAACACCCACTTGCGCATATTGTCATTAATTGTTTTCCATAAACTATTAAAGTGTAAATATAATTTTGCAATTTGTGAAATATGCATGCATCAAGATCTAGCTAACTTAGCTAGTTAGGTATAGAAGCACGACTAGCTTCTAACTATCCTCAAGATCACTTTATTACAATGCTATATATACCATTTTGTCGAATAAGAATTATGATTCACTGCCATATTTTATAAACTAGGTGAAGAATTTTGTCTTTACCTAACACAATTGTGACTAGCTAGAGTAGTCACTCTAGAAATGTCGTCACTACATTTGCATTTTGAGTTAACTTGTAATGACGGATCTAGATTAGTAAGCAATAAAAGTAACCAAATAAGCTTATATATGTGAGTTAAGTGTGTGTTAGATTAAACGGTTTAAATGTTCATTATGACTCCACTAAACCAATGCAATCGACTCTTTATTATGATATCAACCATGTGTTGTGTACATATAATAGAAAATATGTGATGGGAGTCTCGTTGTATATTGAATAAATTCACTAGAGATATGGTTAAAAAAAATTACTCAAATTTCCAACGAAAAAATGAGTATAGAAGATTTTGTTTATACAACATACCTTCGAATGGATTAAATTGGTGTGAGAATTTTCTTCATAATTTCATGGTTTTTTTTAAGTGACACTATATTTCGCACTTAAGGCAAAATTTATGCTATTTTGTAAAACAAATCAGCAAACATTATCTCGTAGTTACGAACTACAATATTACCAATAACTAGATTTTAATCCACTGTACACCGAAGAGTAAATTTTTATTTATTTATTTTTAATTCAGAATTTTCTATTATGCTAGAATTATTTTTAAAATTATTAAGATTGCATAATATTAAACTTAATTAAATCAGTTTAATTCGATATATCTTATATTGGTGTTGTTAAAAATAATATAATGAAGTATTAACCCGTTTTGAAGTACGATATTTTAATAATATCAATTCAAATTCGTCATGTCATATAACTCATGTATAAATGTTAATTTTTTTTTTAAAACAACATTTGATTGCTAATTGCTTCTATTATGTATATTGCATAACAATATTAACCGTTTTCAAATATATATATATGCGATATGTTTACATGATAATACTAATATATTGAAGTAGTATAGTGGTAAAGAAGTTGATTTTGTATCAACATAATAATCTCGGCTCAATGTTTCCCTCCAACATAATTTTTTATAATAAATAAATTAAAATGTTTTTGCAATATATGTGAAGGCCATTAAAAGTGGTACAAAAACCTTGCAAAAATACTAATCTATCAATTTTGTCTTTTTAGCTTGCTTTGTCTTCTTAGCTTGCTTCTATGTTTTTACTGATTTTGAACCTTTACAAAATTATATCAATTTTGATTTAATAAATGATGAATAAATTATGACCCTTAAAATTTTTAGACTTGCATGCGCAACCGTACAAATTAAAAAATATTACCAAAGTAAAAAACCACCTAAATGGTAAAAAAAAAATATAAATATCTTTGTCTATAAAAGCCGTAGTCATGAAACAACACTCAACTCACTAACTCACTCTTTAGTACATTACAAATATTTTCAACAATGGTTTCTCCTTCCTCTATAACTAAGCTTGTCTTCTTAGCTTGCTTTGTTCTGTTCTCATTCTCAGACAACCTTGTCACTGGACAATCCGACAAAGTTCAGCTCAATCTTTACTATGAATCACTTTGTCCCGGTTGTCAGATGTTCATCGTAGATGAACTTGTCAAAGTCTTTGACTCTGATCTCTTCACGATCACTGATGTGAAGCTTGTTCCATTTGGTAACGCCGAAATCTCCGATAATAAGACCGTCATTTGCCAGGTTCATTTCAATCTCTAAACCCTTCTTGTGTTGTGTCACTACTTAACACTACTTGTACGTATATGTTTCTAAACTTGTTGTTGTTTTTGTGAAGCATGGTGAAGAGGAATGCAAACTTAATGCATTTGAAGCTTGCGGTATTAAGATTTTGACTAACCCGGTATGCATTTTTTTTTTTTTTTTTTTGTGAATTTATACAAACATATTTTTAGTTTTTCTATGAAAAAAACGTGATGGTTTCGGATCGAAATCGCAGAAATCGCAATACAAGTTCATACGATGCATCGAAAACGATACGAAAAACTACGAACAAAATTGTTTTCAAGGCTTTGGAGATGATCAGAAAGAAGTCATGAATGATTGTTACAACAGTGATTTATCTAAAAAGGTTTGCAATAATAATTCTAATAATTTTTTAAAAAAACATAATTACCAAACCTTATAATATAACTTATTGTTGTTTGTTTGTTGTTATAACCACAGCTCATACTTGAGAACGCAAAACAAACCATGAGTTTGAAGCCAAAACATGAATTCGTACCATGGGTTACTCTCAATGGCAAACCACTCTATGAGGTTACTCTTTATACACTTTTTTATAACCAATTTTTAAAACTTGTCTTTTTGTGATATATGTGTTAATATTATTTGCTTATTTGGGAATTTAGAAGCTAAATGATTGGGTGGCTCAAGTCTGCAAATTGTACAAAGGAAAAGCTCCACTTCCAAAAGAATGTAGTTCCGGTAGTGTTTTGTCTGAGACTGTGAAGACAACGTCGGAGCTTCAGTTCTCTTATGTCAATGATGCTATGATCATCAATTAATTACCAAAGCTACTAAGCTTTATGTCAGTGGAAAAAATAATTAAATAAAGAGCTATTTTCTAGAATTTTTTTACATGTTCATGAACCTTCGGAATTAGTAAAGCCTGATATTAACTTTAAGACCATATCTAACTAATATGAATGCTAAATCGATGTCATCAAACCAGAACCAACAACTATTTATTCAATATCGGAACATAAAATTTTAGTCAATAATCGACCCGAACAAACCAACATCCCAACCGACCCAAACCAAATTTTATTACGGGTCTATTTGGTTAAATTTTTAGAAAACCGAAGTTTTCTTAAACCGAACAACCCGACTTGAACAACCCGGTTTAGCCGAACGCCCATGACGAGCTGACGACTAATTTTATTGCATCTTAGTAATAATTACTTGTCTTTGGATTATTAGGTTAGACCGATAATATCATTTACTAAGTAAGCACTCTCTCTTTGTTTACTTCTCGATCCGGTCTGAGAAATTAAGTCAGCCACCGACAACCTTTGTAGTTGGTTCATGAAGGGAACTAAAGTATTGTAATAAAATTTTAGTTATAATATTGGTAAATGTAACATAGTATTACAACATTGGAAAACGTAACATAGCATTACAACAACTATATATTCAATTTCGGAACATAAAATTTAGTCAATAACCGACCCGAACAAACCGCCATCAGAACCGACCGGAACCAAATTTTATTTCAGATATGTATTTGGTTGAATTTTTTTAAAATCCCGAATTTTCTTTAAACCGAACAACTTGACCCGAACACCCCGGTTTAACCAAAAGTCCAAAACCACTAATTCTATTGCATCTTATTAAGTTAAACCGAAAAGATCATTTACTAACCACTCTCTTGGTCTACTTCTCTATCCAGTTCGTTAGCATTCCCAAGTTCATTTTTTTTGAGTAATTAAAATTAGCCACCGACAACATTTGTAGTTGGTTCATGAAGCGAACTAAAAATATTATAATAAAATTTTAATTATCATATCGGGAAACGTAACATAGCATTACAACAAGTTGTCTTAATACCAAATCAAGGTTTTGTAATCCAAAAAACAAGGCTTAGAGACAAATACATAGTATAGTTTTACATTGATGCTGGAGGAGGAGGAGGAGAAGGAGGAGGAGGACCTTCAACAGTAACACTTAGCTTCATGCCATGAAAGCAACCACCTCTTCCATCAAGTAGATAATAAGCTCTGGTCTCATTGAGAGGCACAATGTCTCTCCCAGCTCCACGTGTATAGTTTCTTAGTGGATGGTTTGAGATACATCTATCATAGTCACTCTTGCTCACTTCAAGAATGTTGTGTTGATCTCTATAGAACACGAAATCTGAAACACAAAGACACCAATAATAACAAAAACACATAAGTTGTCGTATGTTCTAACCAGATCTTGAAACTATTACAAGATCTTGAAACTATTACAGATCTGAGAAAGAAGAGAGAACGTACAAAGCCAGTCTCCGAGGTAGAAATGTTTGCCTTGAACCCATGTGGCATAGTTAATGTTTGGGTTCCAGAAGTTTTTGTCACCGACTAAGTATTTCTTTGCCGTCACTTCCGGTACCGGAACCACCGCAAGAAAAGCTAGTACAGCCGCCGCAATGACCACCGTTGATCTAGCCATTGTCTCTCTAACAAAACTCTCTCTCTCTCTCATTCAACTAGACGTAGTTGCCTAGATTTGTGCTATTAGTATTAATGTGGTGCTAGATAACATGTAGTACAGGTCCACTAAATTATTGCCAGCAAAAACAGTGCAACTTGAGTTTAAAGTATTATTTAAAAAAATATATTAGTGTATCACAGTCCATAAAAACAAAATTTCACCGACACGCATTTGAATAGAAAATAATAATATTACCTAATATGATTTTGCAGCTCTTGTCCTCCAAGACAAAACAACCTAATCTAAAGTACCAAACTAAAACCAAACCGATAATTAAGAACTGAACCGAACCAATACCAATGTAATAACTAATTAGAAATCAAACTTGAAAACCAAAAGAACCAGAACACAACCGATACGGACCGAGAATCAAATAGATACCAACGCATAGTTATATATCAAAAATATTAATTATATTTAGATTTTGATATAATCCGGTAACCAAAATCTCAATTATAAATCCGTAAAAATCAAATTTTTTTGGACTAAAATAATTAATATTTGAAATAACCAAAATATTTAGAAGTTTTAGACATATTTTAAAATTTTAATCAAGTTTTGTTAGATTTTTAATCGATTTAAAATAAAAATCACTATATCGAATAAGCGAAACCGAACAAAAAATAACATAAACCAAATCAAACCTGAAAAAATATCTGAAATAATCGAATGGATTTTGAGCTTCTCTATTTAAAATACTTGGAATTTAATAGATATATCCGAAACCGTACCAAATAGTTGAAAGATGACTAATTTGCTCTCTAATGTATTTGATCAATGATTCTCTAATTATATTATTAACTGGAACGTTGTACTATTGTGTTAATATCTTTGTTGTTGTTAATATTCAAAGTACTTTAGTTTAGTGGCCATAAATAATGTAGTATACAACTAGACCTAGACCTCTCTATTTGGTTCTAACTTTTTCTAACTAGACATCTACTTTAGCTTACTGACATTAAAATGATTGGGATTCCCAAAACTATATAAAGTATTAGTAATTAGACAGACGCATCTAAGACCTATTCAGACAGGTCGTCAAAAGTAGGAAACTTGTACAGCTGGTGTGATTATATTTTTATACATTTAGTAAACATTTTATAAACGTTGATAAAAAAAAAATTAAAACTAAAAGAATCTTATAAACTAATATATTCAATATATAATATGTTATACACTAATTAATTAGTCTATTATACACTACTAACTCACTCTGGAAATGAGTAGATTGGTACCAAAGTTACCATGGATACAAAGGTCAAAAAAAGAGATCTCAAGTTAAAAAATAATATTACTAGACGGTAAAAAGGTAAAAAAATATATCTATATATCTTAACACAAGAGTCATTAAGCACTAAACTCAAACTCTTCAATAACAATACTTTTAACCAAGTCTTAAGAAATGGTTTCTTCTTCTTCAACCAAGTTTGTTCTGTTCTTAGCTTGTCTCTTCATGTTCACATTCTCAAACAACCTCGTCGCGGCTGAAGAATCTGATGACAAAGTGAAGCTTAATCTTTACTACGAATCACTTTGTCCCTATTGTCAAAACTTCATCGTTAATGATCTTGGTAAAATCTTTGACACCGATCTCTACACTATCACCGATCTCAAGCTTTTTCCATTTGGTAACGCTCATGTCTCCACAAATCTGACTATAACTTGCCAGGTTCATAATTTTTCACTAATCTTTTCCTATTTATATATGATTAGATCACTTGTATAATGTTTTTACTTAAACTTGGGAATCTTGTTTTTATTTCTTTTGTGTAGCATGGTGAAGAGGAATGCAAACTAAACGCTCTTGAAGCTTGTGCTATAAGAACTTGGCCTAACCCGGTATATACTTATTTAATTACTATTTTTTATGTATATATATATATATATATATGTGTGTGTGTTATAATTTTAATTTCCAAAATTGTAGAAACTGCACTACAAGTTCATACAATGCGTTGAAAAGGATACAAATAAGTGGGAAACATGTGTTAAAAGATCTAGATATGAGAAAGCCATCAAAGATTGTTACAATGGTGATCTCTCTAAAAAGGTAGGTTTATTGTATAATCATATATACAAAAATTTACACATATATATATTTTGATATAACTCATACTTGTTTTTTGTTGTAATTGTAGCTCATACTTGAGTATGCAAAACAAACCATGAGTTTGAAGCCAAAACATGAATACGTACCATGGGTTACACTCAATGGCAAACCACTCTATGACGTATATAGAACTTTAACTTCTTTAGTAACTCTTTATTTCAATATTTTCTTAACATTTTTAACCGATTTAAAATGTTATTTGTTTGTGTTATTGGGGTTATGCAGAATTACGATAATTTGGTCGAGCAAATTTGCAAAGTATACAAAGGAAAAGCTATCCCAAAAATATGTAATTCATCTACCTTGTCTAAGAGGAAAGTGTCGAAGCTTCAAGTCTCCTATGTCGATGAAGCTAAAAATTACTAAGTGTTGCTAAGATGGATCAGTAGCTTTATGCTATAAGTGGAATGATAAATAAAAGACTTTTTTTATTGGTCATGCATCTTCTGATTTATTTAGTTTCCTTTTTTTAATGAAAAAAGCCAAAATTAATCTATATTAGGACCATTTCTACAAGTTATTAGTTGGAGGACAGCTTCATAAAAAATTTAGAGGAAAACAAATAAATCCAATTTTTGAATATCTTACCAAGAGATGCCATTAAACTTATTAATTCAAGGTACCCTTAATTAGTAAGTGAAGTTATATCATTTGTCTCTTTTTATAATGGAATCAAGCAAAGAATTAGAAAACTTGATGGTGATGCAACAACAAGTTTAATTACATCGTAGATGCAAATGTTGATATCAAATTAAGCTCGATCGCGACATAATTACCAAAATCTCAGTCAGAGTGTGTTGAAAATTCAATTAGAAGAAGACTACATGACCTTATTGATGAAGAATGAAGAATGAAGAATCAAATCATTCACAAACATGTTTCTTACTATAACCAATCAAGATTCATTAAGATAGTTTTTTCAATACAACACAAAACATGAAACATCAGGTAAAATATTGAGATGTGAGCTATTATGTACTCTTTGGCGAGTCTTTTTCGAATGACAACATACGTTAGCATGTTGAGTTAACTTGTAGTGATTAGTAGTAGTAGTAGTAGGTACAAAAAAAAAAAAAATGGATACAATTGTTTTACATAACCAAATAAGCTTATTGTGAGTCAGTGATTGTAAAATGTTCAGTGTGACTCCACTAAGCATGGACTTGACTCTTTGTTGTAATGTTTTAATTTTAGTCTAACCTCCTGTTTTTTTTTTTTTTTTTTTTTTTTTTTTTTGGTACATCTAACTAATAGAATAAATACCTACTTCTAATGGGTAAATTGAAAATAAAAGATAAATATTAAATATTTCAATATTTATCCATATCTGCATTCTATGATTAATATCAATTATTCTTAAATTACCTTTACATTAGATTTAAACAAAAATTTCAAATAAAATCTACTAAAATGCATAGAAAAATGATGAAGAATACATGATGATACTTATAATGACAAATTATTTTATTTCATTGTTGTTTTGGATGAATAAAATTTGATCTATAATGTATATAATACATTTTCTCTAATTAGAATGTGTATTTTATACATTCTACATCTTATTATATGAAGTTGGGTTTTCAAAGTTAGTCATTAATAAGATCGTGACTCGTATTAATTGAATTGATAAAATGTTGACACATGTCAGATAATTAGTGGTAAGAAATTATATAAATTAGTTTTAAAAAAAAAATAATAGAAAGAAGAAAATAAAAATTCAGAAATTTAACAGTTACTTAGTAGTAATCCTAAACCAAAAAGGATAGTAATTATAAATAATATTATTATCTAAAATTATAAAATTAGGTCTAAGAAATAAAAAAAATAACAAATAACGAAAAAATACAATAAGTTAGTCAACTATAAGTTAACCTTAAAAATATTTGCATTATAGGAAATATTATGTAAATATTTTTAATCTAAATACTTAAATATTTTTATTTAATATGTTAATCTAAATAAGTTTGTTATTAATGTGACATGGGTAAATTGTATCGATAAGATATCAATATGTGTAAATTTAAAATATATTATAAACCTATCATAAAAAATATCTACATAAGTAATACATATAAATGTACAGCTAATTATAATGGATTTTCTTATGTTAATTCAAAAATTCTTATTATGTAAAACATGGTTTTCAAAGTTACTAACTCACATGATTGTGATATATGTCAAGTAAAACATTAGATGCCGTAATGTGACTGAAAAGACCCGACCCGTTTTTTTTTTTAATTCATTAATTAATAGTCTCATACCTACTAATTAACCCAACAATAAATCATCATGCACAGCGGAAACATATTAAACCAACATCAATTAATCATAATATTAATTAATCAATCATTCAATAACCACAATTTACACCAGCAACCTAGCATGCCTCTAAACCAGGTTCCAACAACAATTAACATATTCATAAACATAACAACCGAGGCCCTAGATCATCCTCCTCTCCTAGCCATTATTCCACGGATCACACTCTACCTGCACCACAAACACAATGAGATGCGTGAGTATTATCACAAATACTCAGTGAGAGCGATCCTCCCATCTACGAGCTATACACACAAGCTATGAGATAACACCCACATATATAACATAAACAAACCATTCAGCAAGCTAAACATCCAATAACACTTCCAATTCACCTACAAATCATCACAATCAAGTCACTCAATCCCAAATCGCTTAGATAAGTTCATGGTCACGCACTCACCTTAACAAGGTGATTTGAATAACAAAAACAACCAGGAAAGACTCTCCTCGCGACTGCAACAGCCAAACAACGCCCGTTAACTTCTTAATCCCTACGGTGAAAAGCAAGATCCAGACGTCACAAAGCTGCCCACAAAATTTGGTGCCGATCAGAGAAGCGATGAAACCACGATCGCACTTACAAACTCCGCTGTTTCCAGTTCGCAACAGAGAAAACGCGTCTCACCAAACTTTCGATAAGATTTGATACGTCGTAACTCTATTCTACCAGGACGTGACGAATCTGCTTCTCTTGCTTTAAACACCAAAGCAAAGCTAACACTCTCCTTCTCACAAGTGAACTTCTCCTTCTCCTTTTCTCAACTCAACTCTCAGAAACAACAGCGACAAAACAAAAGAGAGAAGAAGCGTTCTTATAAAAGTTAGGGTTTTTGGTTTAATCTGATTAAACCATGATTTACCTAAACCGACATTAATTAAACCTCCTTTGATTCAATTGACAAATCGACCAGTTTAGGAAATCCACCGGAAATAAACCGACTCCACCCTAATTCTTATACACAATCTAGTCTCCTATTATTTTCCAGAACACATGCGTTACAGTGACACATTTAATTATGTAAAAAATTAGATAAAATAGAAAACTAAAATATTCAGGATTTTTTTACTTATAATTAAATTATTAACATAATTTTTAGTTATGTCGATTTGGATTTATCAAAGAAATTAGGCTTTAATATTTACAATGAAACGAGATTATATGTCGGTTTTAGTTTTTAAAGAAGGATTAATGTTTAGTTTTTACAACTAAATATGTTTTATGGTTGTCGTGATTTATAAAAGAGGATTATAGTTTAGATTTTACAATTAAAAAAGGATTTATGTCGATTTAGGTTTATAAATAAGGAGTAGAGTTTAGATTACACAATTTATACAAGGTTATTTATCTGTTTTAATTTATAAAAGAGAATTAAAATTTAGATGGTACAGTTAAACGAGTTTATGGGTTTAACAAAATAAATGTGTTTATCAAATGTTTTTACTAATTTATATTTAAATGTAATATATAATAATGCAATCTCATTGGCTAAAACAAGAGATGTGAATTAAAGGGAACTAAAAAGAGACATTATTAACTTAAAATAAGGATTAAAAATCAATATAATTCTTAGTATAATGATTTCTAAAATATTTTTTTTTTCAAATATGTAATTTTGTATACTTTCATATTTCAATAAAAATTTTGAATGCTTATCTCAGCGACATTATAACTCATTTTGTTTTGGATTTATGTTAATTTGTACAAAATTTACCATCAAATTTTGTAATAATTAATTAATGTTAAGAAATACAATAAATTGCAAAGTAAAAAAAATATGCCGGAATAGTTTTTTTTTTAAACTGGAAGTTAGGAAATAATATTTTTTTAGGATAATGGTATAATCATGTTTAAGGTATAATATCTAAATTAATTTTTTTGATAAATTTGGTAATAGTAATATTATGAAAAATGGTGAATAGCCCACAATTTTTTGGTGATCGATAATTTAACATTACTAGATTTTTATCCTGAATATTTAATAAAAAATTTTAAATATGTATGATACATAAATAATTTTGTTCAACAAAAAAAACATTTACCAACTTAAACAATTATGGGGAATTCTCTTAAATACCACTAAAATGGGTATTTTTTTCCAAAAATACCATTATGAAGTTTATTTTCCAAAACTACCACTAAAATACAATTTTTTCCAAAAATACCACAAAACTAAAACTTAAACTTTTAGTATTCAAAACTAATTTGTAAATCCTAAACACTAAACCCTACCCCTAAAAACTATACCCTAAATGTAAATAGTCAACCCAAACATAAAAAAAAATCTACATCTTCAAAATTCAAATTTTTATGTTTATGGTATTTTTGGAAAAATAAAACTTTTGTGGTATTTTTGAGGGAAAAACAAATAGTGGTATTTTTGGAAGAAAAAATTAAATCATGCTATCTTAGGGAATTTTTCAAAAATTATGTGTATTTTTTTTGAATACTTTGGATATAACATTCTTATAATAAAATTTTAATTTTAGTTTTATTTTGAAAATAAATAACCCTAGGCGGGACCTAATCTATATTAGAAAATATATATCCAATTAATATTGATTAATTTGTTTTGTTAATGCTATAATTTTCCAAATTTTAACACATGCAATATTTTAGTTCATACGTGAAAACATAAATTTTAACCCGCGTTTTTACGTGGGCCCTTATCTAGAAATCTATAAAAATTAGATTATGTATTCTACACAGTCTTCATGTTATACAAAATATAAAAAAAAACACTTTTGTTCTACATGATTTAGAATTATAATTTCTACTAAATTTTAGAATACATATTCTATACTTTCCTCTTTATTCTACGAAAAATAGAATACATATTCTAACGTTTACTCATGTTCTAAAAATGTTAGAATACATAATCTATGATAATATAATGTACCTATTCATGTATAATTATTTTAAAAAAAACAAATCAAAAACGTAAAAAAACTTGATATTAATCCTATATTTTCAATTTTCTCTAATATTTTTTTTACTATATTTTTATTATTCCTAAAGATGTATTCTCTCAAAGAAAAAAAAATATAAATTTTGTCATTATGAGGGAAGTGCCGGCCCAAAAGTTTTAAAATAAATTATGTAAATGTTAATCTTTTATAAATTTTAGTAATTTAGAAACTTATTAATCATTAATTGTTTTTCCAAGGTTTTTAAAATTTGAAAACACCCAAATTCGATGAGTGTTTACCCGAATCCCATCCAAAATCTAAATATACTTGCACGTATCCTATTTCTTTACATCCCAAACAAGAAAATCCGATCCGAACACGAATGTGTACCCGAACTCCCACCTCTAGACCTATTTACTTATTTATGAAAAATCCTTTTAAAATATTTTACCACTCTTTTTAACCATTTTTGAGCGAAATTTGATTATCTACATAGTATGTATAAAATATAAAGTAAATAGTTTTGATTCGATAATAAATATATTACCACTGTAAATGTTAGACTTGGATCCCCACTGCTAGACTGATTTAGTGGTTACTAGAGAGTAGGGACACAAAAGTCAAAAATATCTTATCTATAAATAAATACATACACTGACACACACAACACAATAGTCATGAGCACTCAACTCAAACTCTCATCCAGAAGGACCAGAACAATGGCTTGTTCTTCTTCTTCTTCTTCTTCAACCAAGCTTGTGTTCTTTGCTTGTCTCATCTTGTTCACATTCTCGGACAAACTCGTGGCTGGAGAATCCGACAAAGTTAAGCTCAATCTTTACTACGAATCACTTTGTCCTTCTTGTCAGAACTTCATTGTCCATTATTTAGGCAAAGTCTTTAGTACTGATCTCCACACAATCACCGACCTCAAGCTTGTTCCATTTGGTAACGCCCATGTCTCGGACGATCTTACCGTTACTTGTCAGGTTCCACTAGTCAATTTCTCTTGACTTCTTGATTAGTCTTATTTATATAATTATCTCTTAATCATATTGTAAAATGCTTATGTTTGGTATAATTTATAAAGCATGGTGAAGAAGAATGTAAACTAAACGCCCTTGAAGCTTGTGCCATTAGAACTTGGCCTAATCAGGTATTTAACTAATTAAAATGATTAGTCTATTTTGATGACAAAAATGATCAATATGAAATATTAATGTGATTGGTTTTGGAAACTCAGAGATTGCATTATAGGTTCATACTATGCGTTGAAACTAACACAAATGCTTGGGAATCATGTGTTAAGAAGTATGGAGGTGAAAAAGCCATCAATGATTGTTACAATGGTGATCTCTCTAAAGAGGTAAGTCATGTAGACATCATAATATATACATTTTACTCTATGATTTCTAATTTTTGATTTGGTTGGTCTATATGCAAAGTTGATACTTGGGTATGCAAACCAAACCATGCGTTTGAAACCAGAGCATAAATACGTACCATGGATGACACTCAACGGCGAACCACTCTACGAGGTATACATACATAACATCTTTACAACTTTGGCTGATTAGTGTATTTGTTGAAAAGATGAAGACTTAGTGATTGTGTTTTTGGGCAGAGTATTGTTGATTTTGTGGACTTAGTCTGTAAAGCTTACAAGGGGAAGACTGCTCTACCAAAACTCTGTAGTTCCTCTGCCTTTTCTAAGATGAAAGTGCCAAAGCTTCAATTCTCCTATGCCAATGAAGCAATACTAAACTAAGGTGGATTTAAGCTTATGTTAGTGGAATAACTTAAGAAATATCTTTTCCTAAGCTGTTATGTTTACGCGTTGCCTTATGTTATTCCCATTGAATTGAACTATATAAAGATCTAAGACTGACAAATTTTTTCCCATTGGAATGTCTAGAATGAAGAATCAAACCAGTTTTAGTGGTTTTAGTGGCAATGGACCACAAATGCATTATGATGAAGAAATTGTTAAACTGTCTTTTTATATGAGTTGTCTACTTGTCTTTATTCCTGCCACTGAAGAGCAGCTTTTTAAGACATGGAAACAATCTTGATAATACAACAGATTCATTTTTGATAAGATTGAACACTTGCAAATTAATGAAGTTATTAAATCCTGGCTCAAGCTAGTAAGTAAACTATACATGAAGTTTATTTATAAATAATGAGCTTAAGAACATATCTGTTTTTATTCAAATCAGTGAAGATACAATATGATCACTTTTAAATACAACACAACATGAAACTCATAAACACAGATCTCTTAATTAAATCTTGCTTCCTGCGAGAAACCGGCTGTAGAAGTTTAAAGCCTCGCGCGGTTTGTACTCTGGAACGGTATGTCCTGCGCCCTGCAATCACCATAAGGATAGGAATTAAGAGTATACCAAACAGTTTTGCAAATGAGATGCATATTTAGAGTTGAGAATTCAATGCTTGCCTTGATGGTTAAAAATGTGAGATTGTTTGCATATCCTTGAGTAAACCTGCAAAAGAATATGAATACATTATTGTAAAGAAACATTACGATAATGTTTTCGACTAGGCGAAGAACGATTACCCCGCGACTTGGTCGTTTGACATCCATGGTCTCCATTCATCAGTCACCTTGTACCCAAGAGATTCTGTCCAAGCTTGAGAGCCAGTAAATGGAACACACATATCGTGATCCCCGCTTCGAAAAATAAACTTATTTCATCAGTCTCTAAACTAAAGGCTTAAACTTATGGCTTCAGATTCATTTTATATGTTTTTGTTTAAGTACCTGTAAATAAGAGCTCTATATCCACTTAAAGTGAGGTTTCTATGGAATGGGATCATGCTTCCTGCATCATGTGAAAATGCGAGTTTATCAGTGCAGAGTTCCCATTTTCCGATCTCGCTCTCCTGTAAAATGTTCTCAACACATCAATCATTTGGTCTCATTATATTTAGTAATAGTAATCAAACAGAGTTTAAGACCTCTTTAGCATGAATAGCTTTCCTAATCGCTGGATCGTTCAACCAAGCTGTTGCAACTCTATCATCCTGCACATAAACGTTTTGTTTCTTTCAGCTTATAATCTCAACTCTCAAGTCAAGTAGTGAAACAGAGAGGTACATGCTTACAGTTTACTTACAATGCAAGGAACACGAAGGTTCGCAAGAAGTTGAGACCAGCTAGGGACAATGCCTGGACGAACAGGTGCACGAATTGGCCACGCTCGACCGAACATTCTTTTTCTTATAGCTAACCGTTTTTCGGTTTTGCCTAGCTGAAGTAGACTTGAAGGAAGCGATCTAATGTCGAAAGCGGATAGCGATGTTCCATGGTAACAAGGCTCAAGAATGTTGTATATGTTTAACTGGTCAACGTCCTAGACATATAAAAACAAGATTTTTAAAGAAACCATCAAATTACAACATCTTACAAAACATTATCTGGTATTGTACATACCTCATTAACTTTTATCAATTTTGCCTCGCACTCAGGTCCATTGATTTCATAGAAACTTCCATTGCAAGCTTTTGTCGCGCTCTGCGGTTTTTGTTTTGGATATGTTGTTAGATATATAGGAAGAAAGAAAGTGGAAGAGTAAGCTTATATCCACTAAGTGACTAAAACAAACCTCAAAGAGTTCATTAGAGATTAGTCCCATCCCATGTGCAAATGGGACAAGAGCATTCCCATCAAATATTGCATCCGCAACTCCATTTCCAACCAAATAACCCTGTCCAAAACCAGAGCAGATCATCAAATCACTGTCTGAATTCAAAACAAGAACTCAATAAACTGAGATATAGAGTCGTTAATCTCGTTACCTTGAGGTTAAGAGCTGGCTTTACCCCATTTTTGTTCCCTGCAACATCAACCCAAACCAAAAAAATGTATAAAAAAAACTTGTCAAGATTCATCATAGATTATGAAAGGAGAAGATATATTTACCTTTGACAACTTCTGAAGCAAGAGTAGGAACATAGACTCCGGCGTAAGATTCCCCGGAGATGTAAAACGGATTAGATTGAAACTCAGGAAACAGTTCAAACCACTGGTGAAGACACATTCAAAAGAAAGAAGCATTTAGTGACTCTGAAACACACACAAAGATACTAAAACATTTTTAAAGATGTATACTCACTTTGAGGAGGAACGCGTGAGAGTCAACCGCGGTTTTCGTGTCACCAGTTTCATAATCTGATTCGTTGTTTGAGTAAGAGAACCCCACACCAACAGGAGAATCAAGGTATATGATGTTAGATACCTGAACAGCAAACCAATCATACATCAAAAACAAAACATTACAATAAGTACAAAACCAAGATTTGTTATTTTTGTTACTTTTATTAAATCACCTTAGACCAACTATAAGGATTAAGATGCACGAGAGGGAGACTAGTGTTTTTTTTCTTCGGTAGTTCGAAGTTAAAAGGACCATGTTCATACACAAATCCATCCATGCTTGAACAACCTGGACCACCATTGAGCCATAACACAACCGGATCTTTCGAAGGATTCTTCTCTGATTCAACAAAGTAATACCATAGATTCTTCCCATGTTTCTCATCTATTGTCACATACCTTTATATAAATCCAAAAAAAAAAATGATTATACATATATACACAAAAACAAGAATCTTGAAAAACAAGAATCTTGAAAAACAAGAATCTTGAAAAAATTCAAGAACAGAGAGTTTTTAATACCCGGAGTAGTGTTTTGAAGGGAAAGAACCATCGAAGCCAGGGAGTTTTGTAATAAGAGCAGACTCAGGAGCTGATTCAATTGTTGAAGAGACAAGTAATGTAATAAAGACAAGAAACTTCACAAACCAAACCATTTTCTTGATATCCAATGAATGAAGAACACAAACAATTCGATATCTCTATGTATGTATAAGTTTATATAGAACTAATAATATCTTTTGTTAGCTGTCTTGTTCCATATAAGAACAAAGAAATGAATGTTGGGAAAATGATTTAGCATGAATCAAGGAAGAAATTCTGGTAAAAGAAAAGGACAAAAAGAAGAACAAATAAGGAAACATAGGATTGGTGTAGTGTTGTGTAATAGAGATCTTTATTGAGCTAAGAGATGTGATGATTCTGATAAAGCAACAGTTGCCTTAAAAGGCACGATATTGAGCATTTCTATAAAAACAAATACAAAGAGAGAGAGATAAGAGGTTAAAGCTTAGGTTAGGTTGTTGCGTCTGTGATTCATATATGAGTTTTTGCATAAGCAAAGAATGATATGAGTGGCGCGAGTTGACTTGGGACCGGTTGTTAAAGTAAACTGGCGGTTACTTAAAAGGTGACGACTGGCTTACGGATGAGTGACACGTGGTAGGTGTCTTAAGGAGTTTTGTTTGAAAAAGATTCCAAACAAAATAATTGAGTTTCTTTTTGTGTTGATGATTACAAAGTTAGCTTATTACTAATTAAGGAGGAAAAGGAAAGAGATAGAACGAAGAAGGAAGCTCATTTTCTGATTAGATAAAAATGTTTTCATATTTTTTTTTTGGTAAAAGGTTGAATTTTATACCAAATTTTCAAATTTGTGACAGAAGTTACAGAGGAAAACGAGAAACAGATAAAAACACCTACAGAAAAATTCAAAAACAACATTGCAACTCAAAATGCTACTGATAGCAATGAGTGCACAAGGTCAAGCTGCATGAAGAAACACCGATTCCGAGCTCGCGAAACTCGGAAATTTGCGTGGTTGCCACAGAACCGAAGAACTGGAGTTCTCATCCTTGTTGCCACGAGCCGATCTAATTGAGTAATATGAAGTAGTGATGGTAAATTAGTGTTGCATGTATATAAAAAATCAAACATATGAAGCTGCATTGACTTGATGATTTGAAGTCTTTTTGCTGAAAAATCCTGCCTACCAAAAATTTTATGAGTCTTTCCAAATCCAATAGACTTGACTTGAAAAAGCATATAAACTCGTTCTTGGCCCTATAAAATCATGTTGTAAGAATTAAAAACGAAGATCAAAAATCATTCTCAATGGGAGTAAAATTGGAGTTTAGTGAGGGCAAGTTGAAAAATCAAAGTGCCCCTTAAGCTTGTCCTTCGACTTCATATGGGACTATTCCCCTGTGGCATTATCCTATAAAATGCTTATTAATTAAGTCGTCATCTATCCAGTTCCAACATACGTCAATAGTAACTTTTCAAAAGTTTGAACATTAGATTCTTTATATGAGCCAAGCTAGATTAAAACAAAACTTAGCTTGGCCAAGTTGAAGAGTTTCGGTCTCAAAACTCTCCTTTATGCTTTTCATAATATCACAAAACCCATACGTTACGTTTTATCTATCAACGAATTCTCCGATAACGATTATGAACAAGAAAAATACTAAACTATTTTCTTACACGTTTTAGTACATAAAGTCTAAACCGTATATTCAGTTTACAACATATATGAAACGTACGATTAATCGAATTTGAAATCTTTATATTGAACCAAAGATTGATTATAAGTTTGGGTTGCCGCATTATTCCATCCTCTACTTATCGCTTTCTCAGCATTCCACCCGAACTTTTCGACTCTTAAAGCAGCATCACAAAAAAGTTTCTTCTACATAATCTTCTCATTCATCTTCTTAACCATCTCTAACTCCATCTTCATAAATATTTTTTTTTGGAACTCCAAGTTATTCACCACTAGCTTCCTCAAAGCGCTCACATCCTCAGCAACTCTATTGAGCTTGCCATCGACCATCCTTATTTCCTCCAACATAGCTTCGTCGACCCATTTGAACAAGTGCTCTTCGTTCTCCCTCTGACACATCACAAATTTTGATAAAAACAGTAAATTAAAACAATTCCATGAACCGATTCGCATAGCCATAGCCATTAACAAATCAAACCCACAATTCAACTAAAAATTACTATTGTACTTGCAAAGCAATTGAGCAACGATAGAATCTCCGTTATGGATTCTTTTTCGTCTTCGACGTGAATATAGTTACATCTTCGCCACACCAGCAATTCACTGGAACACCAGGAGGAGAAGCTTGTCGATGATAACAGTTTGAACCAGAAGAGCTCATATCGTTTTCTGGAATTTTGACAATTTTGTTGAAGAACAAATCTAGATGATAACGATTTAGTCGATGTTAAAAAAGAAAAAGAAAAAAAAACACAAACGGCGTCGTTTAGAGTTGGGTACTGATTAGTAATCGGGTAAGCCTAAACGTGATGTTTAAAACGCGATTTTATTGGTTTGATCGGTTTAAGATCGTGATTATCTGATTTAATTGGAGGCGTAGGAAATTGTATAAAAACTAAAGTTTAGGATGTTATATGTAGAATAAACTTTTTTGTGATGCTGCTTTAAGAGTCGAAAAGTTCGGGTGGAATGCTGAGAAAGCGATAAGTAGAGGATGGAATAATGCGGCAACCCTATAAGTTTTGGTTATGTTCTCAAAAAAGTTAGATTCTTTATATGAGCCAAGCTAGATTGAAACAAAACTTAATTAGCTTGGCCAAGTTGAAGAGTTTTGTTCTCAAAACTGTACGTTTATACTCTTGTCTATATTAACAACGGATATCACTAACTCTCGTTGATGCTCTCTTGTTCTCATAATATCACAAAACCCATAGGTTACATTTTATCTCTCAACGAATGTTCTGAGAATGATTAAAATAATAGTATTATATATTCAAAAAGATATGAATTGAACATATAATAATATTACTCATAATATTTTATTTTAGTTGGTACAAAATAATAATTTTACTCATAATAATAACATTAAATATAATATTAAATTCATAATATTTTTATTTTAGTTGACACATAATTATGATTATTTGAAAATAATATTGATATAAATTTTCAAAATAATGGTTAAAACAAAATAAAAATGAAAAGAAATTAATGGTTTGAAAGACACATGTCACAAATATAGGACGCCAAGTGTCGCATTGTGAGGTAATGTTCAAAAAAACCTTGAGTTATTATATAAGACTTTTATTTTAGTTGGTACATAATAATTATTTTACTCACAATATTTTACTCATAACAATAATTTACTCATAATAATTTATTCAAATAATAATTTTACTCATAATATTTTTATTTAAGTTCGTACATAATTATGATTATTTGAAACTAATGTTGATATAAAATTTAAAATTTAATGGTTTAAAATAAACATAAAATAAAATAATGGTTGGAATTACACGTGTCCAAAGATGGACGCCAAGTATCGCATTGTAAGGCAATGTTAGAAAAAACCTTGAGTTATTATTTAAGATTCTGTTCATAATAATAATTTTACTCATACAAATAATTTACTCATAATATTTTATTCAAATAATAATTTTACTATAATATTTTTTCATAATATTTTTATTTTAGTTGGTTCATAATTATATTAACATTTGAAACTAATGTTGATAAATCTTTTTAAAATTAATGGTTTAAAATAAAAATGAAAAGAAATTAATTCTTAGTATGACACGTGTCACAAATATAGGACGCCAAGAGTCGCATTGTAAGAAAATGTTAGAAAAAACCTTGTCATATATTATAGAGAATTTTTGAGAAATACCCCTTTTGGTGTACCCCTTTTTAAAAATACCCCCTTTATCTATCCATTTTCAAAAATACCCCTTTTTAAATATAAAAAATTATAAAGTTGTATATAGTTTATAAGGTACTTCTATATAATAACTACTACTGGGAGATTCGATACAAATATTTTAAATAGTTTTAAATCGTTTTATAAGGTTTTTAAAAGATTTTTAAAAGGGTTTATACGGTTTTTATAAGGTTTTTATAATTTATTTTTACGCTATTTATGAAAGGTATATAAAATTTTATACACATATAAAGGTAATTTGTGTATATATTTATAAGTTTACACACATATTTGGATAAATTTCAACATTTTTAGTGGGTTTTTTTATAAAGTTTGAAAATGGTGTATTTTTAAAAAGAGGTAAATGAAAAGGGGTATTTTTGAAATTCTCCATATATTATATATATATATATATAAAGATTATGTCAAAGTTTAATTAGTATTTTAATGATAACATAAATATCAAAGCTTTAGAACTATTTATGGGATAGTGGGAAGCTAATTTAATAAAAGAATAGAGATGTCTAAGTCTTTTGTTATAGTTTTTTTTGTGTTTTCTTTTAGTATGCTATCTTTAGTCATATTATGCTATAGTATGCATTGAAAATAAGAGTGAAAAAATTATAGACCAAACTTTGAGCAGTGAAGAATTATAAAAGAAAGTAAGATAGTTTTTTTGTAATATATACTTTTTGAACTGAAGATTTTATCGATTACAAACCAATGGACTTGTATACATGATCAGTCCTTAAAAATATAGGAGATTCAAGTAAAAATTAATAAATGTCAGGCTTTATAAATTATAGTTTCAGTTTTAGAAAATTACGAACATATAGTCGTGAAAAGAGTAAATTTGGAACATACCATATTTTCTTTTGACACTTTTAAAATTAATTTTTTTTCTTTTACTTTTCTTTTCTAAAAAACTAGTTACAAATATGTATAATTATTCGCAAGTTTCATTTCTAAACTCTTTTACACCTCCTTAGATTACCAATCAACGAATTTTATTATATAAACCTTGGTTTTCAAAGTTATCCATTAACAGGATCTTGATACGTGTTATGTCTAAAACACGTATTATTATTATTTTATATAATAACATATGTTTTAATTGCATTTTTTTTTAAAACTAAAGGAGTAAATATAGATATAAGTGTTGCACATATATCTAGATATGGACCTATCTATATTTATTACCATGGCTTCATCGACGAACTAGGTGGACCCCTTATTTGCCCTTAACCATTGACCCTCGTGTTGCTTCCTCCCATTTATATGGCAGCGTTTTCGCATGTCTTCACCAATACTCCTAAATCGTCTAAAGCGAAAACATCTTTTTGTTTTAAACTATATACTTATTCAGATAGCTAGGTGAACGTACAATAAAAATTTATTTTCTTCTTTCTATATGAACTTCTAGCTTGAAGCTTTTTTTTTTCAACAGTTATAAAGTTTGACTTTTGGATAATCTTGTGAATCATGAGGGTCATTTGGGATTATGATTATTACGAGTACGAGTTCTATTTCTTAATCATTTTGTATAAGTAGATATGAATAATAAAGAAAATATACTTTACTATAATAATAAACTGAAAATAGAATTTCCCAAAATACTTTGTACCAAGAAAATCCTAATTTTCTATGTAAGATTCTGAAAATCTATAACAAAATATCATTAGGTTTGGCTATAATTTTTAATTAACTAACATTAGTTGAATGCACATTTAGAACATTTAAAAAACTTTCTTTCACTCAAAAAATCTTATATATTTGTGATATGTTTTCGTTGCTTATCTCAAATGGACCGAGAAATAGAAATATTGGTTGATTGATTGATTGATAATTAACATAAGATAAGTACAAATTGGGCCATAATTATTCAAGATAGCAAATATAATATATGAAACTCAAATATGAGCCGACAAGTAACCACAATTACAAACATGTATATATGCATGTGTATGTGTAATGTTGGTGAATGGTGATGATGCGTGACTATAATCATGAAATCACACAATACACATCAAAAGATAACTAAAATTGTTAAATCTAATTTCTCTCTCTTATATAGAGAAAGAGTTCAAAACAGAGAATTTGCAAGATTTTGGAAATTTTGAGAAGATTGACGAAAAAACAAAAGATAAGGAAGAGATTTAAATGCATGGAGAGATGAGTCTCAAGGTTAAAGTTATTAACTTCAAACATTTACAGACACCAACTTGGTGGTTGGTTCTTGTATATAATAAAAATTTGGTTGAAAAGAAATATTTATTATTATTAAACTTGTCTTACTTAGACTTGATAATTAACAAAAAGCTAATTTTAAATATCAAATCAATTTTTTTAATAAAATAAATATTTAATTTCGAAAAAGTTCTTATATATAAACTAACAGTTCCAAATATTTATTACTCAAACTTATTAAAGGCAATAATAAATAACCGCATTCTTTCTATGTTTAAGTCATACTCATGTTTTCTCTTCATTGTACAGATTTTGATGATTCACTATTGTTGGAACACATAAAATCATTTAATTTGCGATAATTTAGTTTAATTATTTTCTCTGTTTATTTACGAAAATATCTTTAAATTTAAATATGGAAAAATTTATCATTTTTATATAAAAGAATGTAAATTTGTAACCTTGATTAAATTATAGTTGATGCGTTGTAAATTTGTTATAATAATAGACTACACAATATTTTTAGAAATATCTTTTAAAAGTTGTACATTAAACTGATGAATAATTTTTTTGTCAAGAAATATATAACTAGGATTAATATATTCCCAAAATTATTTTCTTATAATTTATCTAAATTTTGAACTGAGTTTTAATTTATCATTAGTATATCTTTATACATCTGGACAAAATATTCATCTTCTATATTAAAAAATTTAGTTTTCATTAAAAATAAAAATGTTTTTTTTAAGTATAACTCAAAAATAGAATAGTTTTTAAAATGGCCCTTAAAGAAAAGGAATTTTATTTATATATTATATTCTGTTGATTATCTTCCAATTAATCTGAATCTTAAAGTTTTATTTGCTTACTCTATATCCTGTTATGCTTATATATTAAGGTACGGAGATGTAAAATTTTCAATATTTTCTGCTTTAATGATAAGTTAATAACATAACTTCTAAACTTATAAATTAAGATATACTAGGAATCTAATTTCATAGAAGAATAGATCCAGATCTGTTTAATTTTTTCTTAGAAGTTTTTTTTTTTGTGTGTGTGCGTGTATTACTTTTTTTTTTTTTTGTTATCTGTGAGTGTGTATTAACTTATAATATGATTTTTGTAGTCATTATCTTAAAACATAAAAACTCGTTTTCAAGTTAAGTCAGAAATAAATTTAGACATGACTAGTTGAAAAACTTTGATATTATCTTATTGCACATGTATAATATATACAATAAATTTATATATATATATTTTTTTTGAATAATCAAAGAGGTTCTGGGCCAAAGCCCATACATCCTCTCAGGCCCGAAACCAAAGCATGTTATATGGTTTCGTCCCAAGCGCTACTCGAACCGGCGACCTCTAAGCTTCTGCCAGAGATCTTTACCAATTGAGCTATTAGCACTTAGTATTAAATAAATTTATATATTAATAAACAAAAATCTACTATTGAATTTTGTAGTTCATATGGTTGAAAAACAATCAAACAAACTAGTAATAATTGCACATGATGGCTATAAGAGTCAATAAATATTAAATCCATATGTTATTTATTATTTTAATTTCAAGGTCATTAACTTTCACTGAATTGTTACGTTACTTGTTTTATGCTTCCCTCTCATAATTCATAACTATACACATTCGCTCTACTCCCTCTTAACTTTTGCTGAAGGCACAAAAGGATAAGTTGCAGTAAATTGTGTTCTGTTCCGGAGGCCCTCTACAAGATATGTTACCGCAATTTAGGAGCCACATGAATAATGAACTTACTCGTTCTATGTCGCGATGAAGAGTCTAAGTTGGCTGCCTTTAGTACTAAAGGAGAGACTACGGTTGATGTTGATGGAATGTGAGGTCATTGTTACTAAAACGTATTGGACCACAAGTGAAAGCTGAGGTTCAACAATTTTATTTAGTCTCGATTCTTATTTTTGGAATGTGATGTCACATATATTTGTTTTAATCAATCACATAGATTGAGTATACTAAGACCGTAAGACGTGCATATATATATTGGAAGTCAATATCGTCCGTTGGTTTTGCCTACTTAATAATCATCTAATAATATGATAATGCTTCGAGACTAGACATCATTAATTCTTGAGAAGTATCATCAAACCAAACAGTTTATATAAAATACTAGATTTTAACCGCAGTACCGCGGGGTAAACGTTTCTATATGTCTTTCGTATAATAATTTATGACAAAAATATTAATCGTATAATAATTTATGAAAAATGATTTATTTTAAATTTTCTATAAGTTAAAATATTAATAACAATTAAATTTTAATAGAGTTTACATACTTATAATATTACATATTTAAAAATCATTATATTATGATAATTTTCTCAAATAAAAAACTGATTAAACCGAATAAAACGTTTAAATTAGAACACCTGAAGACCTGTTTCCTGTTCATTGGTAGTTGGAAGCATATACTTCTATTTATATAGGTTCTGAACTATTATAAAAATAATATACCCGATGTGAGACATTGCGCATATGCAAAAAAAAAAAATACATATAACAAAGTTTTCATTTTCCATTTAGCCAAAGTTTCCAAAAATAATTTCTGATTTTAATAGGGTAATTTAATACATGTAATAAATTCATAAGACATTAAGGGGGGGATAGTGGATCTGTGATTTGGATGTATTTAGATACTTTTAAATTTTAGGGAATTTAGAGAGATTTTAGGGAATCTCATGATTTATAAAGTGATTTCAACAAACTCTGTAGAATTTTAGTTACAAATATTTAGTGGTAATTAGTAGAATTTTAAGGCATTTGAGAAAGTTAAAAATAAAATAAAATTGATTTTCATAAAACTAAAAATTGTTTTAGAATTTTTACCAAAAAAAAAAAAATTGTTTTAGAATAACACATTTCAACGACTTCTCACATACCGGCCATTGTATTGGCTTCTTTCTCCCACAGCCCTTTGTACTATGAGTCTATAAAACTCACATTTTATTTACTCAGCAATGGAAGTAAGGTATAACTGCTGCAAATAAATTCACGAAGCGTTCTTGTGTAGTAACTTTGCTGATGACCCTCGTCATCTAAAAAGCACCGGTGAAAAGGTTCCATCTTTTTTCTTCTGCTATTTTACTTGAACAAAAATATATCTAATTTCAGTGATTTTACATTCTTCGCTTGTTGTTGACATGTTTGCAATTTGTTGCAGGAAGCTGTTCGAAATGGTCCGTATATGTAAAAGAAATACAGAGACGCAAGACCATAAGTAATGCAGGCGAAGGATTTTGAAGACATAATAGTGCAGAGCAGAAGTGAACGTGACGGAGAGCCTCTATTTTAGTGACGTGAAACAAAGCTTAGAGGAAGAAGATGAAGTAACTTGGGAACGAAGAAAGCTGATTTCAAGCTTGCAAGTCACTGTGAAATCACTTTCAGTTAGTTTTACACATAGCAAACCAATCTGACACTGATTGACTTCAAAAAAAAAATAAAGTGTTAAAACCTAATAGCTTACCACGTTGTAAACATAATAGGGATCTCTGGCGCATTCTCATTCAACAAAAGAGGCAAAAGATTTTTATTAGAATTTGAAAGGTTCCACCGATTGTAAACAGAGTAGAAGGGTCGTGATCTTCACCGGTGAGGAGAGACTGAGATAGAAAGAGACGCAGAACGATCGGTTTGTGTTGACGACGTGATCTAGATTCTAGAGAGTTATTCTAGAGCTCTTTCCACAAAACAGTGTATCGATTCTCTCTGTGATAATAAAGAGTATAGATTCTTTCTTATCAATTGGTGCGTGAGCTCGGATCGAATAGAACGTGAGCGAATAGTTATGATTGAAGCAATTTGGGGATTTCGTAATTGCAGAAGAAACAGAACGCAATGATGGTGATAGAGATCGGGTTATCACTAGTTCGTGAATTGTCTGCGGCGGAGCAACACGACTCTTCACTGGCCGACGTATAGTTTGTAAACAAAATAAAAGAAATGAAGGTCACTTTAAAAATTCTTTCAAATATCATCATAGGAGGTGTGATTTTCAGGCTATCTATTTTAGTTATAATTTGCTACCCAAATCATCTCAAATCGTTATTAGAACAATTTCATTGTGAATTCTCAATTTTCCAATAACCTGAAATTTGAGAAGATTTTAATAAATGAATAATTGAATAACCTTAGATTTTGAATCATTTAAACAAATACTGAGTTCAATAAGGCAGACTTTTAATGGATTTTGGAAAATCACCAATCCAATATAGAGAGATTGTTTAAAAAATAAAAATCATCCCAAATCATAGATCCAATATCCCCCCCTAAATTTTTGCTAAAAACGCTTGTAAAAAGTATTCTCGTTGAACAAACAAACAAGACCCACCCCAAAAAAGAGTATTCATGTTTTTATGGCCTCGACAGTATTCATGTTTTTTTCCCCAATTTGGCTTTTCCCAAGGAGTCTCCCTCATTCCTCCCATACGTCGTCGTTTGGTGTTTTTAGTGTTACGTCGCGTCGTCGAAGGAGCCGTGGTTCATAATATATTCTTCCTTGTTATCTTATTTAGGAGCTCCAACAAAGACTGATTCGTTTTAGGTTTTGTCAGCATGGCTTCCTTATGTTGTAGCTATCAACGCCTTGGATGCTTATCCATCTACTCTCACTTGGTACACAATTCATCACTTGTCAGCATGACCAGCCAGATTGGACAAGATTTTAGATTGAATCCATATACGTAATTTTCTTTATAAAATTACCACCGTGTATGGTATATGGTATCAACGGTGGTTACATTTTTTCTTATTTTGAAAACATATCAAGCAAGAACCTCTAATTTCTCATATTTTACACTTTATGTTTATGTACTAATAGATGGGTTGAAGCGAAGCGAATAATTCGCAAATATAACGATAAATATTTGAATATTTCAAGTTCCGAATACTGGAAAATTTACGAATAGAAGCAAATAACAAAATCTACTATTCGGGTGAGGCAAAGCGAATCACATATATCAAAAAATTCTGAATATTTGCTTTGTGCCCAGGCCTAGTATATATGTACTTTCTTCGAGAAGATTATCGTAAAAATATGAATTCAAAACAAAAGTTCAATAGGAAAATAAAGTCCCAAACAAGAACGTATCAAACAAAAACCCTAGACATGAACAAACCAAAAATTTGAAAAACTCTTAAAATAAACAGAAAGAAACCACAAACAAACTAACCATTGCCAGTTTCTGTACGCTCAAAATGACAATAAGTATCATACTGTATTGTCCACAAGTTACCATTGATCTTGTTCAACTATCTCCAAGGTTCAACATAACTTCGAACTTTGTCTTGTAGGAACAATGATCGCTTCATGTAATCATCAGTCGATGAGGAAAGTGAGTATACACCGTATTTTCTGTCCGCTTCTTCTTGCCATCCTCGAACGGTCTCTCTCAAAATTCAGATATAGTCAACCTCAGGTTGATGGAGAATTGGAGATAACTTTTTGGATTTTCATTGGGATCAAATACATATAATGCAATTGATGATTCAACTAAAAGGAGAATGAGTAAGAGTTTTACGGCTAGAGTCTAGCCATTGTTGAAGACATCAAGTGATGATAGGAGTTAAGGTTTATATATACTTTATTATATGAATACAAGTTTCTCGACTTCTTTTTCCAATTGGGATTAGGGTTTGTAACTTTTGAGACTAATTAAATTCCTTAATTAATTTTGTTTATCTTCTAATTTTAATGTTTATCGTTAGAAACAATCGATTGTGTTTTTTTAGAGCTAAAGTTTAGCTTTTTAACAGGAAAAAAATATAACAAAAAAAACAAAAATTGTAGTAGAACTATATATATATATCCGACAAATGATATCTTTTTACTACGAATAATCTTCTTATAATTAAAAGAGAAGTACAAATTGAAAATTTGTCAAATTTAACCTTTAAATCATTGAAATTGATTTCAATTTGGAGACACATTATTGAAATCGATCAGGGGTAATTTTGGCAAAAGAAAAAGAAACAAAAAAAACCAGTCTAGGATCCGCGTGCTTTAGACGCCCGCCCAAGAAAATCATTGGATCTTCTCCTTCGTTTATTGACCCGGAGTCCTGAACACAGAGTTTTGTTATGTCAAATATATTAATGGACATTAAAAACCCATGAAAATATTTATTAAGTTTATAAGGCCCACTAAAATCAATAGTAAGTTCAATTCAGTACAGAAAAGTTTCAACCCATCATACGCTTTTGTGTTTTGTTAGTTTTATGAAATACTAATATTCATACATTTATGACCATCTTAAATATCAATTTCGTAAATCAATAATTTTTTATCAATCACATCAATTTCGCCCAAATTAATGTACTGATTATTTGCATACCACTAATCTGTACTTATGATCATATTCCAAAAATGAGCAGCCTTAATATTCTTATTATCTATAAATATCACTCTACCTACAATCGATCCCTTCAATCATCGAGCTATTACCTCATTTTTTCATATTCTTTTTAGTTCATTACAGACGTGATACCCTACAAGACAAGTGCAGTCCTGCAAAACCTGAAAAGCATACACAACAAGTTTTGGTGAGATGAGTTTATAGAAATAATAGAATGATTTTTTTATTCTAAATACTCACAAGTCTTTTTACAGGTACAATCACAGTGTGTCCGACGGGTTAAATATCACTTTGTAAACTTTTTTAAACTCATCAATACTAAAAGAAGCAGGATTACTATCTCCATTTCCCCCAAGAAGACAATTTAATCAGTTTTTGAGATGATTGAGGTAAAGCTATTCTTAAACCCATGATAATATTATCAAAAGTTATTAGAAAGATTAATGTATTTTCTGTTCATTGAACTATTTCAAGCTATTTAACTAACACAAGAATATGTATTAATCTGAATCCTATTTTGACGAATGATAGGGTACTTCCGTTATAAAAACTAAAAATCTTATGTCAAATTTTATTTTTTTTTAATTCTTTTTATTTTATTTTTTGTAAACAGAAACAGAGTATCAAATCTCAAAAACAGAAGATCCGCTTTTGCTAATGCATCAGCCTTTGCGTTCTCAGTACGAGGTACAAAATGGAAGGAAATAGAAATAAATAAGGTTCTGAGGAGTTTGATGTTCTTAATTATGTTAGAAAATTATCGATTGTAAAGTTTGTTTCGTTAAACTTCATAAAGGTTAAGAGCTAACCATTACATCTCTAGCTCCTTGCATCATAAAAAAATAAATTTAGTATACAATAACAAAATCTCTATTGTATTCGTTCTCTTATCAATTGAATCTGATTAAAAAAGAATTAATTATTTTAAGTAACTCTATAAGAAACAAGAAGGATTTCTATGAATTAAGAACTAGATTTTACCAAAATTAATAGATGCGTTCAAAAAAAGTTAAAATTTTGGTAAGATGAATTACCTCGATGTCAAGACATCTGTATGTTAGCATTTAAAACAGAAGTTGATTTGGTTTAAATATTCTTACCAATCTCTTTGACAAGACTCTCGGTTTGTCATATGATTAGGTACATTTTTTTACTATTACACCTATTAACTTAGATTAATCATATTTAACATAATATAAATTAAATTGCACGTAAAAAAAATATCACCACAACAACAAAAATCATTAAACTCATATATTTAAAATATATAGTTTTAAAAATGACTTTAAAAAGTAAAAATGTAAATTAGACACTTAAGATAGAATTTAATTTACAAACTAGAAAATGATAACATTAAAATAAAACTAGAAAAATCAATTTATAGTAAAAATCTATGCATGTCCTATGAACTCAAGCGGGTCGGAGGAGGACATATTTTATAGACCCACAAATTCTATAGGGTGAGCTTTTAATCCAACATTAAAAATATTAAATTATCATATATTATGAATTATGTAATCATAGTTCATGTTCTTACTCTTAAACTAATAATTTTATCTGATAAATTCAAATAGAATATTTTTTTGTGTATACATCAAACAAACAAAAATACACTAACTTCCACATATCTCTATACTACTGTATCAAACAAAAAAAAAATCTAAAATAATATATTAATCAATAAATTTTAACTGAAAATAGTACATTTTAAGTTGTAAACTACATAAATAATAATAATAATAAAAATATTTGCTATGCTGTTGTTAGTGGTGTAGCGCAGGTCCAACCCATTACAATACGACACACACTTATAAGAGTGATGTAAATTGTGAAATAGATAAATATAATTCATAATAACAATGAATAAAACTAATCAGTTTTGAATTTACACACAAAACACCTTACGAAACGTACATACATAACATCGACTACTTAAAACAATTTGATAAAACAAATATTTCCCAAAAACATATATATAAGATATATATATCCAATACGAGATACATATCCAATAAAACAAAACATATAAGAAAAAATAGGATTTCCCAAAAGGATTTATAAAAACAAAGACCCGCGGTGTACCGCGGGTTCAATTCTAGTTACTTAGAAATAACAATGATAATTACTTAGAAAATAACAATAAAATAATTTAATTAGTATTGTTGTGCTATTATCTTAGTAAAGGTTTGTTTGAAAAAATAAAAAGAAAATAAATAAACAAAATTAGTTTAGGCTTATATATATAACTCCAATCATAAGAAAAACTATAATTTTAACTCGATTATAAATAACACGATATTGATCAGAGAAATACACAATTTTTTTGTGTGCAATCATAATAATGTCTCTCTCCATATTCAAACTCTTCATCTTGTTCTTATTGATTGAATCTTCCATTGCAAAATATGTAAGCCAACCTGATGATCAAGATGTGAACATCGTCGACTATTCAAGTTTGTTCAAAGAGATGATTGAAGGATGGCAACGTGAAGCAACTGAGAAATACCCTTTCAGGCCAGATTTTGAGAACTATGACGGCTTCTCTTTCAGACAAAACAGAGATCAAACTTATGCCAACAGATCTTTTTATATACAAGACAAGGCTCAAGCTTATGTTCGTCAGTGGACCAACTACAAGCCATACCGTGACTTGGGGGACAAGATAGGTGTGTTGTGGCCAACCCAAGATGATGATTCTTGTCCTGAAATTGAAGCTATGAATCTCTTGACCTATATGTTACATGGCCTGAGTCGTCGTAAACACATTCTTCGATGGCTTGAGTGATTGTTATTTTTCTAATTAACTAGGTTCGGACCCGCGCTACAGCGCGGGGGAAATAATTACATATATAACTTTTAACGGATTCTAATATGTTATATTTTAATTTTATTACAGTACAATCGATTACAGTAAATCATATATTTGTATAATAAGTTTAAATAAAATAATAAACGAAAAATCGAGTAAATATTCATATACTGAGTTTTGATACAATTAAAAACACGGTGAAAATTTAACAGCACGAAATAATATTTGTCGATAAACTATTCATTTTAACTATTTTTGTAGTAAAAGTAGGAATATACGTAAAAATTACATGTTTACAATATATTTTTTGAAGGTCCAACCCGTAACATAATTCATTTCGTAAAAAACATTATTTGTAACTGGCTTTATCATTATAATTGTGATTTTAACAAACTACCCGTGAACTATCTAAAATTTACATAGTTTGATATATAATATATTTTATCAATCAAAATTATGTCTCCAAAATTACATTTATGTCTTCAAAAAAATATTTCAATATTTTAAATTCTAAAATTTTTATATATTTGAACCTTTTACTTATGATATCTTGAAACTATTTGAAATTTTAAATATGCTCAAGTAACAATGGTTTTAATATTGGTTATACTTATAATGATTTTAAACCATTGTCCAAAATATTTAATCGAGTGTAGTTGAGTATTATATGTCCGTTTTGAAAAATTCAAATTGCAACATATGCAAAAAAAAAAATTAAATTTTTATTAAATTTTTATATTATATAGTATAATATCATAAATTATAAATAATATCAAATAAAAGTGAAAGAAGAATACTATTTTTTAAATAGATTGTATTAAATTAGTTAGAGAAATATTAGTAAATCCTATAATTAGTTATGGAAATAATACAATCCTAAAATTAGATTTGGAAAGTATCCGGTGTATGTATCCAAAACCATTAATCTATCCAACTTTAAAAGATCCAATTACAAATTTCGGGTAATTTTCTTAAATTGACCCGACCCGGAAACACTTTTTGTACTTCTCTTTTACTAATATAGGGATTCTCTAGGGTACGTTTTTGTTTAGTTGATTATTATTATTTTACCTTTGCTTTTTTGTTTTTGGATGTTTAATACAAAAAATAAACATATAAGGTTTTTCATGGAGAATTTTTTTTTTGGTTTTCATCAGATAAATTGTGAGGTCATATTTTTATTAATATCATTTATTAATAATAAAAATTCAAAACATCTCAAACAGGCCCGGTCAAACTATACACGAAAAACCCAAATAGCAAAAAAAAACTCTAGAATCATTCGAAAGAGAAAAAAAACTCGGATTCTTATAATCCTAATTGAGAGTGTAGCTCAGGGTAAAATTTGAGCCAATCACCTCCTATTCACCTTTAACAAACAAAGAAAACCAATTGTGAGATGTTAACCTGCTAATTAACATAATTTTTTACATCCTTGTTTCAGCGTTCAAAATGGAAAAGATGTTACACTTATAAAAACAACAACAGCTAATATCTCACGTTGTCTAGAACCATCCAATATATAACCTTTGATGTGTTTAAATTTGGATTGATCTGTCAAATGGCAGCTTATGTATGCATGAATCTGCTTCGTATGTTCTTTGTGTAAAGCATCTATCATCTCACGCAAGTGTCTGGCCTCCTCTTTCATCAAATCGTTAATGTTAGACACATGTATGGTGACATCTGCAAAACATAAATCAATGAGTTGTTTATAGTAGTAAGAAAAAAATAAAACGATAATTGGCACACTAATTAACCTTCTGCCGATCTCACAGAAGTAAATTTTGAGATATGCTTGCAAATTTCGCCCTCTATGTAGAAACTATATGAAACTATACTGTACAATTTATTGAGTTAATGAGAAGTTTACTTCAATCTTCTTCTTTGTTTCGTCTTCTCTCTCAACTCGATCTCTGAGTTTGTTACAAAGAAGCAAGATCTGATAATGACATGGCGGAGATGAAGGAGACATATGTTTTGCTTTATTCACTTTTAAAAGTATGTTTGTTTATTTCTGTCTTTTTTGGTGCACTTGTGTTTATGTATTGATCATGTCATGTGTGTAGCTAGCTTTTTCGAAAGGATTATAGTAAAGTTTGAATCCAAAACAAAAGTTCTATATATAGGAAAATAAAAAGTCCCAAACAAGAACGTATAAAATCTTAGACATGAACAAAAACTGGAAAAGAAAACTCTAAAAACACCGAAGAAAACAAAAAAGAGCTAAGCGAACAAACAAGCCTACCCTAAAAAATGGCCTACGTCGTCATTTAGTGTTTTCAGTATTAAGGCAAAGGAGCCAAACGTTTGGTTTTGCGTATAGGAAACTCTTCCTAGTATATTTTATGTCGGAGCTCCAACAAAGACCGAAACATTTCATGGGTTTTGTTAGCATTGCTTCTTTTTGATTTTAGGCTCTTAGATGGTACACAATTCATCACTTGTCATGACCAGCCAGATTAAACAAGATTTTAAGTTCAATTCATATACCTAATTTTCTTTATTGACTTTTAAAAGAATGTTTTTTTTCTTCTTACGGTCTTTGATGGTGTAACTTGTGTTTGTGTATTCATCAAAGTTTCCACTATATGGTATAGATGATCGTAAAGATTATCTTAAAAAGATGAATTCAAAACAAAAATTCTATAGAAAAATAAAAAAGTCCCAAACAAGAACGTATCAAACTAAAAACCCTAGATAGACATAAACAAACTGAAAAAAAAAAAAAAAAACTCTAAAAAAAACACAAACAAATTAAACCATATCAGTTTCTGCACTAAGACCATATATAAGATATGTCAAAAGATCTGTACCCTCAGCTTGACGACAAGTATCATACTGTATCGTCCACAAGTAACTTTTGATCTTCCTCAAGTCATGGAATGGATAGCCTTTATGATTCTTCCACTCTCCCCAAAGTTCAACATATCTTCGAACTTTGTCTTGTAGGAACAATGATCGCTTCATGTAATCGGTCGATGAGTATAAACCGTATTTTTTGTCCGCTTCTCCTTGCCATCCTCGAACGGTCTCTCTCAAAATCCTGATATAGTCAACCTCAGGTTGATCGAGATAACTTTTTGGATTTTCATTGAAATCAACTCTATACAATGCAGTTGATGATTCAACTAAAAGGAGAATGAGGAAGAGTTTTATGGCCAGAGACATTGTTGAAGACCTCAAGTGATGATAGGAGTTTGTGTTTATACTTTATATATACACAAGTTTCTCGACTTCTTTTTCCAATTGTAACTTTAGACTAATTAAATTCCTTAATTAATTATGTTTATCCTTAGAATAAATCGGTTGTGTTTATTAGAGCTAAAGTTTATCTTTTACAAATAAATAGTAAAAAAAAAATAGTATTATAATTATATATATATAATTTTTTTGACATCAATTATATATATATATATATAAAAAATTATATATATATTTGTGACTGATATCATTTTATTAGAAACTAGAATCTATCCCGTGGTACACCATGGATCTATGTTTTTTATAAATCATACAAATTTAAATGAGTTTAGTAAAATGATATTAAAAAATCTGTAGTCAAGATTTTAGTGGTTTATATTTTTTTGGTAACAACCGAAATATTATCATATCTTCAATATATATTAAAAAATTTAAAACATTTTGATTGAAATAATATATAGAAATTACTTAAAAAATAACAATGAAAAACTCCACATTAATTACTTTCAAAAGAACAATGATAATTACTTAGAAAATAACAATAAATTAATATAATTAGTTTTGCTGTGACATTATCTTACTAAAAGTGTGTTTGACAAAAACAAAAGAAACTAAATAAATAAAATTAGTTTAGGCTTATATATATAACTCCAATCCCGAGAGAAACTTTAATGTTAACTCGATTATAAATAGAGACCCTTATAAATAACACGATATTGATCAGAAATACACAATTTTTCTTTTGTCAAATCATAATAATGTCTCTCTCCATATTCAAACTCTTCATCCTGTTCTTATTGATCGAATCTTCCATTGCAAAATATGTAAGCCAACTTGCTGATCAAGATCTAAACATCGTCGACTATTCAAGTTTGTTCAAAGAGATGATTGAAGGATGGCAACGTGAAGCAACTGAGAAATACCCTTTTAGGCCAGATTTTGAGAACTATGATGGCTTCTCTTTCAGACAAAACCGAGACCAAACTTATGCCAACAGATCTTTTTTTATACAAGACAAGGCTCAAGCTTATGTTCGTCAGTGGACCAACTACAAGCCATACCGTGACTTGGGGGACAAGATAGGTGTGTTGTGGCCAACGCAAGATGATACTTGTCCTGAAACTGAAGCTATGAATCTCTTGACCTATATGTTACATGGCCTAAGTCGTCGTCACAACATTCTTCGATGGCTTAAGTGATTGTTATTGTGTATTTGATTATTATTATTTTACCTTTGCTTTTTTTTTTTTTGGATGTTTAATACAAAAAGTAAACATATAAGATTTTTCATGGAGACTTTTTTTTTTTTGGTTTTCATTAAATGAATTGCCAGGTCATATTTTTAATATCATTTTATTAATAATAAAAATTCAAAACATCTCAAACATGCCCGGTCAAACCTTACACGAAAAAACCCAAATAGCAAAAAAAAATATAGAATCGTAAAAAAGGGGGAAAAAAACTCGGATTTTGCAGCTCCCCATAACAGAGTGACCAGAGCATTAGATCCGGCTGGTTCAAAATCTATAGCTTTGTGTCCACGACGAAAAATCCAAAAACATATCTCATATTTCTTTTAACCACAAGTGATATAGCTGAGCTTCAACAGTTTTGTTTTAGTCTAGTTTTTCTTACTTTTGGAATGTAATTTAACACTGATTTGTTTTAATAAGTCACATAGATTGAGTAGACGGACATATATATTGGAATAAATATAATTCTGTCTCTTATCAAAATAAGGACACACAGAGTCAATATCATCCGTTGGTTTTGCCTACTTAATAATCATCTACTAATATAACAATGCTTCGACAACTAATATAATTACTGTTCTTATGAAGTATCATTAAAACAAACACTTTATACACTCTCTCAGTGCTCTGTGAACAATCAAATCGAGGAGTCTCCCTCATTGTGTAGTTTTTTCAGTATTACGCCGAAGGAGCAAGTGGTTCATATACATTGTGGTGGCTTTGGTTAAGGGAAAAGTATAGGAAACTCTTCCTTTGTTATCTTATGTCCGAGCTCCAACAAAGACTGACTTGTTTTTCAGGTTTTGCTGGCATTTCTTTCTTTTGTTTTGAGCCTATTTATCTACTCTTACTTGCTACACAATTTCACTTCTCATGACCAGCTAGAATAGACAAGATTCTAATTTGAATTCATATACATAATTTTCCTTATAAAATATTTCTCAAAGTTCCTTCAAAGTGATATATGAATATTGAACTTTGTGAACAAATGCTACAGTTTACATCTTTCACGTTTTTAAATTCCATATATAAATGTTATTCTAAGAGTTTAGGATCCGATGAGAAAAAAATATAGGTTTTGAACTTTTTTTGAATAATCAAAGAGGTTCTAGACCAAGCCCATACATCTCTTCAAGCACGAAACCAGAGCATGTTTTATGGTTTCGTCTCAAGCGCTACTCGAACCGGTGACCTCTAAGCTTTTGCCAGTGATCTTTAACTTAATTTATCATCAAGTTAATTTATCATCAAGTTTCCAATATTTGGATCGACATGATAAAAAATCCGGATCGAGTGTGAACCGAATGAGTGATAAGTTAGAAATCAATTAAATTTGTGAACTATCACATCACATAAACCAATGTAAAACATTAAGACTTTTGAATAAAATAACATAAATATAGAAATCAGGAGAGTGAAACTCGTTCACTATGCATGTCCTAAACCAAATTGAAATATTTTAGTCCACCCACATGAATAAACAGTATGTCTTCAGCTTGCCCGTTACCCATAATTCCCTTTTGTATATTATTAAAATTAGTTAAGATAAAAATTTTTATTTTCTAAATTACCCGTTCCCTTTCCGTATCCGTTATTTCTTGTCCCGATATTTGAAATATTTACGTAATTTGAAACTTATTTTTTGCTATTTAAATTTCATATTTTTGTATCATACCCGTCATTTGCTATTTCAAATTTGAATTTGAATTTAAGTTTCCGAATTTTTTATATCGTTTTTTTTTAATGAGAAATAGTTTAGATAATTTATGTTTATAATTACCCGTTCCCTTTTTGTACCCGTATTTTCCCTTTAAGATATGATCGTATATTTTTTTATATAAATGAAATCATTTAAATTTTAAAAAAACGACATTATATAGCTTGTAATTAATTAATTAATTAAATTACCCATTCTCTTTCTGAATCTGTTATTTCTTGTCCCGATATTTGAAATATTTAAGTAATTTGAAACTTACTTTTGCTATTTAAATTTTCATATTCATGTATCATACCCGTAATTTGATATTTGAAAGTTGAAATTAAATTTAAGTTTCCAAATTTTTTATATCGTCTTGTTTTTGATGAGAAAAAGTTATATATATATTTTTTTTGAATTACCCGTTTCCTTTTTGTACCCGTTCTTTCCTTTTAAGATAAGATTCTTTAAAAAACAACATTATATTTCCTGTAATTAACAACATTTAAAAACAAATACCGTTAGTTATTAGGCAGGAGAAACATATAGCCTGTAATTAGAGTATAATGTTCTATTTTGTATTACCACAAAATTTGAAGAAATGTAAGCAAAAAGTCACATTTATAAACTACGAACTTATCTCCGTTTAAATCTTCAAAAAGAAATGAATCTATTGAATAAAATATATATCAAATATTTTACTAAGTAATGGTCAAATAACTATTTTATTCCATTTTAATCATAATTATTTGATTTTATTTATTTATTTGTAGCATACATTAATTGTTTAATTCTTTTTGTGGATGGGCAATGTTATATTATATGAAAAATATAATAATCGTGTGATATGATTTTCAGAACTTTCTTAAAAGTATTAAATGCTAATTGCATATTAGTTAATATCCAGCGAGATTGGGAAGTTAATATATTATTAAATTGATGTTAATAATAAGGAATGTTTATTTGACGATTTTATTTTTGGTCACATGCTATTTTGGTTTTTTATTTTATTTCAAGGAAATATATAAATATCTTTTGTGCTATATTTTTGAAAAAAAATATCAATATGAAAATTTTAAATGTGAAAATAAGAGATTATATGTGATACAAAATATTTATTCGATTGAGTTTTAAAAACGAATTTTTATTATTTATTTTTAATGATTTTTGGGAAGAACCTCAATTTTTGGGAAGAACCTCAGTAATAGATTTTAAATGTTTTCATGAAATATTTCATCCCTATGAACGGGTAATCATAGTATTAATATTACCAAATGTTTCAAAAAACTTAATTTAGATATTATACGCTAAACATGATTATACCATTATCCAAAAATAATTTTAATCATAATTTCTTATTTTTTTAAAAAACTATTCCCGTATATTTTTGAGAAACTCTGTTAAATACCACTAAAATAGGTATTTTTCCAAAAATACCATTATGAAGTTTATTTTCCAAAAATACCATTATAATACATTTTTTCCAACAATAACAAAAAAATTAAACTTAAATTTTTAACATTCAAAACTAATTTCTAAATCCAAAACACTAAACTCTACCCCTAAAAACTATACCCTAAATGTAAATAGGGGGGAATTTCAAAAATATCCCTTTTCCAATACCACTTTTTTAAAAATACCCCTCTTTCTAATTTTATCAAAAAGTCACTATAAAATTTGAATTTTATCAAAAAAATATGTATAAACTTATATTTATAGACACAAATTATCTTTACATGTGTGTAAATTTATATATAACTTTCATATGTACCATATAAATACCTTTTAAAAATCATATAAAAAGCTTATAAAAACTTTGTAAACCTTTTAAAAACCTTATAAAAACCATATAAATACCGTTTTAAACCTTTTAAAACCATCTAAATATTTGGATTTAGTCTCCGAGTAGTAATAATGATCTTGATGTACCTTATCAACCATATAAAAGTTTATAATTTTTCATATTTGAAAAGGGGTATTTTTGAAAATGGATAGAAAAGAGGGGTATTTTTAAAAAGGGGTACACTAAAAGGGGTATTTCTCAAAAATTCTCAAAAGTCAACTCAAACATAAAAAAGTAATTCTACATCTTCAAAATTTAATTTTTTTATGTTTATGGTATTTTTGGAAAACTAAAACTTTTGTGGTATTTTTGGAAAAAACAATTGTGGTATTTTTGGAGCAAAAACTTAAAACATGCTATCCAAGGGAATCTCTCTATATTGTTTTAGCTTGCAGTTTAATCTCTCTATATATCTTAAACTTAATTAATTATTACAAAATTTGATGGTAAAGTTCTCACAAATTAACATCAATCCAAAAAAATGAGTTATAGTATCGTTGAGATAAGCATTAATTTTTTTCTTCTAAATATCAAAGTATACAAAATTAAATATTTGAAAAAAATAATTAGAAATCATTATACTACGAATTATATTGACTTTTGTTATCCTTATTTTAAGTCAATAATGTCTCTTTTAAGTTTCTTTTTATTCACCCCTCTTGTTTTAGCCAATGATATTGCACTATGACATATTAGATTTAAATATAAATAAAAAATTAAACGACATTTAAATATAAATTAAAAATTAAACAATTATAATATATTAAAAACAATAAAAACATTTAATAAACACATTTTTTTTGTTAAACCCATAATCTAGTTTTATTGTACCATCTAAATCTTAATTCTCTTTTATAAATTGAAACAGATAAATAACCTTGTATAAATTGTGTAATCTAAACTCTACTCCTTATTTATAAACCTAAATCGACATAAACCTTTGTTTAATTGTAAAATCTAAATTATAATACTCATTTATAAATCCAAGCAACCATATAACATGTTTAGTTGTAAAAACTAAACTTTAATCCTTCTTTATAAAATCCTTCTTTATAAACTAACTTTAATCCTTATTTATAAACTAAAATCGACATATAATCTCGTTTAAATGTAAATATTAAACTCTAATCTCTTTGATAGACGCAGAACGACATAACCAAAAATTAGGTTAATAATTTAATTATAAGTAAGAAATTCTGAATATTTGATTTTTTTTTTTTTTGTAATTTTCAATTTTTATCTAAATTTTTTACAAAATTGGATGTGTCACATACCGGCATCTAATGTTTTACTTGACATATATCACAGTCACGTGAGTTAGTAACTCTGAAAACCAAGTTTTACATAATAAGAATTTCTGAATTAACATAAAAAAATCTATTATAATTAGGTATACTTTTATATGTATTACTTATGTATAAGTTTTTATGATAAGTTTATAAATTTAATTTGTTAATATTTTAATATATCTTAAATTTACTCATATCAATATCTTATTGATACAATTGACACATGTCACATTAATGACAAACTTATTTAGATTAACTTACTTAATACAAATATTTACATATAACATAATATTAACGATAATGCAAATATTTTCTAAGATTAACTTTTACTTGACTAACTTATTGTACTGATTTCTTTATTTGTTAATTTTTTATTCCTTAGACCTAATTTTTATAATTTTTATTAATAATTTTATTTTCGTGTCACATACTTTTTCCTTCCAATTATACTTCAACAAATCTTTCACTAAATTCATAGCACTACATGTATATAACACAAAACTAATTTGGCTCGAAATTCTCTTTCTGCCTTGATTGGATAAGCGGACCGAAAGCTTCTCACAACCTAACTCCTAGGGATGGTGCAAATTTACAAGGACATGCTAAGGTGACAAAGCTTTTCACAACTGAACTCCTGACAGCTGATGTTCACCCTTGTTGATGAAGATATACTATTGAATGACAACTAAGTATTTATTGACATGGGGTCCCTTTTTTTTTATGAAGATTAAACTGAAAATAATAAAAAAGGTATATATTTCTAACTAGTACACAAGTGGTGCAAATTTCACCTTTAGAAAATAGTTGACGAATTGTCTCACTTGGCATCAGATTTGTATTACATTTTTTAGCTAATTCATATGATCCAACGCTAGGCCATGAGGTTAGAATATATTTTTATTTATTGTTTGGCAATCATGAATACTAAAATATTATAGTTATGAAATGGTGTATTTGGGTTATGGAATTGATTTAAAACTGTTTTATTTTATTAATAAAAACAGATTGTGATATGTAGCGGATCATCATTGTAATTTCTTTTAATTTTAATTAAAAAATTGAATTGATATGTTTATTAATTATATTAATCAATCAAACTTGTAAAATTTTATTTCATACAAATATAAGTTCAACCAAACTAAAATTATATTTGTTAAACATATATGTCAGACAAAATATTTGTTCAAAATAAAAAAGATGACTAGTATATGATTTTTCTGGTCATCGTTATGTTTTGATTAATAAATATATTTAGTTTGAACTTATATTTGTATAAATTAAAATTTGACATGAAATTTTACATCTATAATTTGATTAAAATTCTCATGCAAAATGGTGTAATAAGTTTTAAGAAAAAGAAATACACTCATGCAAACGATGTATACTTGAGATTTTTTTTATTTTTTTACATCACTTGAGAATTATTAGAAAGTGAAAAAACTAAATTTCACTCATTTTGCATGCTCATCACCTTATCTAGGTTTGTTAATTAAGATTTTACTATAGGCCTTTTAATTAATATTTTCAATAAATTGATGTCATGTTTACTCAAAATCAGCTTTTCTAGTAGTAACAAGTTGCAATAAATTCCAAGAAAATAGAGACTAAAAATGAATGCAAAATCTACCACACGTACCAAGAAATATTAGACTAAACATTTAATCGTACCCACATCTACATAATAAAATTGGAAATTTCATTAAGAAGTTTAGAGGTCGTGGATGCTAAGCCAAAAGAGATCTAAAACACACGCCTTTGCATGTGCCTTAAGGCTTTGACTTAAGCTTCACGATTTGCCTTATACATGAAACTTGGGGACATCATGTAACTCATCCATTGAGTTCATGAAGAACTGACTAATCTGTTACAAATTAGTCATATTTTTATTTTATATAGTATTACAGTATTGATTACTATCCTAGCTAACACTATACTACAAATTAGGAAAACAAAAATTCCGTATAATGAGAACCAAAATCAAGTGTAAATGTGTAATCATGTTCATTTTAATTTACATCATACATTTAATTAGAGGACGAGAACTGTTTCCCACACTCTTACTCAAACAGACAACAATTTGACGTTTTCGACCGAACCTAATTGTGAAGACCTGAAAGTTTTATGTATCCTTATATATGCATAAGACTCTCCTGATGAGGAGATTGGTCTAGCCCCAACCACCAAACAAGCAGCTCATGGATCGGCGGACATATTCATACCAAACTTACCAATGATCATGTCAAGGACTTGATTCTTGCAAGACAAGTTCAAAACCTTCGTAGGAATTTAGCTAATCAACACCAAGTATCAAGCACCAAGCGACCTCACGATTCCACAGCTATTCATTAACATTGATTACTCATACAAGCTAGCTAGACGAGGGACGAGACAAACTGTAACGCCCGTGTTCTGGAAAATAATATGAGACTTGAGTGTGTATAAGAATTAGGGTGGAGTCGGTTTGATTCCGGTGGGTTTCCTAAACTGGTCGATTTGTTTAATTGAATCAAAAGAGGTTTAATTAATGTTGGTTTAGGTAAATCCTTGTTTAATCAGAATTAAACCAAAAACCCTAGTTTTATAAAGAACGCTACTTCTCTCTTTTGTTTTGTGGCTGTTGTTTCTGAGAGTTGTCTGAGAGTTGAGTTGGGAAAAGGAGAAAGAGAAGTTCACTTGTGAGAAGGAGAGGGTTAGCTTTGCTTTGGTGTTTAAGGCAAGAGAAGCAGATTCGTCACGTCTTGGTAGAATAGAGTTCCGACATATCAAATCTTATCTAAAGGTAACTAAATTTGGTAGGTTTGTTCTGAAGGCGTGTACGTTGATTATCCTTTTTACAGAAGTGAATTCGGATTAATATTCAGTGAGTAATATGCAGTTTGGTGAGACGTTTTTTCTCTGTTGCGAACTGGGATCAACGGAGTTTGTAAGTGCGATCGTGGTTTCATAGTTTCTCTGATCGGCACCAATTTTTGTGGGAAGCTTGGTGACGTCTGGGTCTTATTTTCCACTGAAGGGATTAAGGAATTAACGGTTGGTTTCTGTTTTAGGGTTTCGTCTATGTGGCTGTAGTTTTCTGATGTTTCTGTCCATTTTGGTTCATAGAGATTTTGTTTTTGTGGATTGTTGTAGGGCGTTGTTTGGCTGTTGCAGTTGCGAGGAGAGTCTTTCCTGGTTGTATTTGTTATTCAAATCACCTTGTTAAGGTGAGTGCGTGACCATGAGCTTATCTAAGCGATTGGGATTGAGTGACTTGTTTGTGATTTGTAGGTGAATTGGAAGTGTTATTGGATGTTTAGCTTGCTGGATGGTTTGTTTATGTTATATTTGTGATTGTTATCTCATTGCTTGTGTGTATAGCTCGTAGATGGGAGGAGCGCTCTCACTAAGTATTTATGAAATACTTATGCATCTCTTTCTATGATGCAGGTAAAAGAAAACGGTGAACCGTGGAATCATGGCGAGGAGAGGAGGATGATCTAAGGGCTCGTTGATGTTCTTGAATTATTGTTGGAATTGTTTGGTTTACTTGATTTAAATTAATTAAGGTCGGTTTAGCTAGTTTGAGTTGATTAGGTGAATCCGGTCTGCATGTTAAAAGAAAAAAACGGGATGGGTTCTTTTAACTACTTTTATGTAACAACCCGTCCAGTGGGATTCCGCCACATGGCAACCTTACAGCGCTGCAGCGCATTGACCCAGATCAATTGGTAACAGCTTGTCCGGTGGGAAGATTGTTAAAGAGTGGGGATCTGGGTTCGAGGAACACTAAGCACACCAATAACCTACCTGGTGGGCCAGGAGGCTGCAGGCCAGAGGGCTGCGGACCAGAGTGTTGCGCAGTTTGGACCCACAGGAGAGAGGTTATGGTCGATGCCCTGCAGCGCTGTAAGGTTGCCATGTGGCGGAATCCCACTGGACTGGTTGTTACACAAACCACTCGTACGGATAAAAGATTTAAGCTTGACAAGTGAAGTGAGGATTCGAAGAGTATCATGAAGCTGGAGCTGGAGACCATCAAGACTATCTTGAAATTAACCGTTTTTGTAATATATGTTTCTACTTTATAGAAAAAAAAAAGAAAAAAAAAAGAAAAAAATAATTGAGTGTCAAATGAATCATAAATGGACAGTTCAACCAATAAATTTATTTTGTTTCATGAATTAAAAATTGAAATATTTATTTGCCTTCATTTTATCTAAATAATATCGTTGATAGGTGCATTTCCTCGCCAAAATATCATATGTGAAATGCATATTTGAATTTTATCGGCATTTGTTTTACACATTATATCACGGTATGTTATACAATCTTCATTAGACCGATATTTTGTATATACTTTCTACTCAAAACAGTAGTTGCAAGGGAAGCATTATATCGACGTTAGGCTGTTGTTTGTATCAAATAGATGAAGCTGTAGTTTCTGAGGGGACCCAAAATGAAATTGTGCCATATATCCTATTCGTCGATGGGTGTAGGGTGACGCGAGAAGTGGGGCAATAACTTTTTTTGTTTTGTTGTAAAATGTTGGAAAAGGGATATATAGTATATATTATTTTTAGAATTGGTTAAGAGATGGAGGAATATAAAACAAGAAATACAATTGTATTTTCTTTTTGATTTATTTATGGAATGATTTTTAGAATTTGATTTTTTATTAATATATATAATTTATATTTCAATCGTTTTGATAAGTACGGATGATTTTTATAACTTATTTATTAGAATATGTAAATTATCTTATTCAAATTTAGTGTTTACAATTTTTTGGTTTTCATTTTGTAATTTTATATTTCTGGTATTTAAATGAACTTTAATATGTATTTTAATCTTAATAAATTTGGTATTTACTTAGATATTATACAAATAAATATTTCATAATAAAGTAAAAGCTCATATTACCAGAAATGAAAACATAAAAATGATGGTATATGTTTTTAATTAGTTGGTAATTAACAATTTAATCAAAAAATACAAATAAAATAACATTTTTATATGAATAACGTCCTATTGGACACCTTTTCATACAAAATATTGTGTTATCCCGTAAATAAATTTACCTATAGTAATAGGAAAATGAAATGAAAAATAAGATGTTTAAAAATCTTAACTGAATAATGAAAATTTTGAGTAAATGTCAAAACTCTTAACTGGAGTTTATATAATAGATCAATATAATACGTCTCGTCGGCTATAAAACCATAAAAGCTAAGTGAAGTAAAATGAAAATAGAAAATAGTAACCAAGCAATTTTATTTTGATCTCATTTATTATAAATAAAACTTAAATTAATTATATCAAAAATAGTACACGTAAAATTGTTAGTTCAGTACCAAAAACTGTTGTACCGTACAACTTAAATTAATTATGAAAAAAACAAATGTATAGAAATAAAGAAATTACTAAAACATTTATTTATCTCATAACAAATTAAATTTTATTAATCTTGTAACCTACTTTGATGCCTTTCACTTCTAGATCACTTTCTTCAGGTTCACAAATATTTCATTTATTGTTAGAAAATATTTTGTTTTGTATAACATCATAAATCACAATTAATGAAATCAACAAATGTATATCCTTTAAGTACACAAATGGTGCGAATTTCAAGACAACAAAGTCAGTTTTGTCTCACTTGCCATCAAATTTGTATTATAAAATTCTAGCTACTTTATATATGATCAAAGGCTATATCATTATATTCGAATATATTTTCATACCACTAGGTCGCTTACAATTCAAAATTTAGAATCATAAATTATTTTTATGAAATGATGTATTTGGGTTCTGACATCAAATTAAAAACTGCTTATTAAAAAACAAAAGAAATTGTGATATATATGTAGTGGATATTTGTTGTCATTTCTTTTAATTTAAATTTAATAAAATTGAATTGTTTTAAAAAATATATTTAATAATCAATAAAACTTCAAAATAGTATAATTTTACTTCATACAAATATAAATTCGAACCGATTACTTCATACAAATCTTGACCGATTACTTAATCAAAATTTTGATGAATATATTTTTGTTTTGAATATAAAAAATATATTACTCAAATTTGAATTTTTGACATGTTACATGTATAAAATGAAAAATTTTATATTCATTTTAAAAAATTCAAATCATGACATATGCGGAAAGAAATCTACATTTTTATTATTATATGAATGATTGGATGAGTTATTTTTTCACAATATAATCATATAAATATGAAAGGTGAAGTATAATGATTAATAAAAAATTTAATATGATAAATTAGATATCAAATATTATATGCTTATTTTAGTTCTTCATTCATCTTTTTAGAATATAATGTATTTTTGTTTTTATAATTTTTTGAATTAAATAAATTAGTATTTGACATATTTATGTGTAATCACTATTATTATTTGAATTATGCAAGGAGTGCTTTAACTTAATATAATGATACTTTGGAATATAAATTTATTTTTGAATTAAATTTTGAGTGATGAAAAAAATAGACCAATAAATGAGAACCGGTTCTTTTGTGGCTATTAGAAGTAATACTTATTTCTTTACCTTTTTTATTTATTTACATAATAGAGCAATAACAGAATATTACCTTTTTATTTATATTTGTATTTAATAGGGCCCACTTTTTCATTTAGGCAACTCATTAAAAACTGCTAGTGGACACATATTCTAAATAATGTTGTTTTTATAATGTATTTCTTAATAAAGAGGGGATAATACAAAACTAGTAATTAAAAGACAATAATATCGTAGATAAGGATTTTAAGTATCATAAGTGTAATCTACTAAGTATGTATTTTTACAGGTTTTTTCGGAAGAAAATATACAAAAGAGAAGAAAAGGAATTTCAGTATAGCTTTGAAGCATCATAAATTTGGAATCTGTTGGAGACCTTCTTGAGCACCAAATCAAGATTTATTGGTGTCAATGGAAGACCGGATTGTTACTAATATGAATGGCGGATTGATTATCACAATGAAGTGGAATCGGATACGAGGAATCAACTCTAAGGGCAATAAGTAACTCTTGAAGCCAAAGAATCTCACAAACCGTCTCGGTCATAGCCCGGTATTCCGCTATGGTCCAAGTCACACCACACTGTGAGACTAAGATCAGTTCCAGCCTGCAAGGGAATATCTTATCGCAGGTTGCTTTAAGACAACGAACAACGCGAAGAGCAGCTTCCCAATGAGCATGTTAGAAGCATGCATGAACTGAGATAAAATATGTATGGCATACGAGATATCCGGGAGAGTCACACTGAGTTAGATAAGACGACCAACCAAGCAACGATAGCGGAAAGGATCCGGAAGATAATCACCCGCAGCCAAAGCAAGCTTATGATCTTCCTCAATAGGATAAGAAGCCGGTTTGGAACCAAGTAAACCCGTATTGGAGATAATAGTGTCTACTTCCATTGGCATAAATACATCCCCGTAGAGTTGCGAGCAACTTAAATGCCTAAGAAATACTTGGTGATACCGAGATCCTTCATATGAAAACATGAACTAAAATATGACTTAAACTAGTAATAGCTGCCAAGGAGCTGCCGGTAACAACGAGATCATCAACATACACGAGCACATGAAGACGGACAACATCATCCATAAATGTGAACAGCGAGTAATCATTCACACATTGTGTAAACCCAGATTCCTTCAAGGCAGTAGAAAGCTTAGCAAACCAACACCGAGGAGCTTGATGAAGACCATAAAGAGACTTATGTAGACGACAAACTTGAGTTTTATCATCCATGCGAAAACCCAAAGGAATATACACTTCTTCTTCTTCCAAATCACCATGTAAGAATGCATTATGAACATCCATCTGGTGAACCTCCCAATCGCTAGATACCACAACCTCAAGAAAAGTACGATTATTGCAAAGCATCAAGTGCACCTTATAATGCTCACGAGTACCATCAGATCGATATTTCAAAGTAAAGACCCACTTACAGCCCAAACCTTTCTTTCCTGGAGGTAACAACGCAACCGTCCAAGTGCCTTGATCTTCCAAAGCATCAACTTCACCCCTAACCGCATTAAGCCAATTTTCATCTTCAAAGGCCTCAGCGTAAGTACGTGGAATCACACCAGCTATGATCGCTGCAAGGAAAGCTTGATGATGTGGTGAAAAATTGTCACAAGTAATATAAGAATCAATCGGATACCAAGAAGAATCAACAAAGTCACTATCGATCCCAACATAAGTTGTATTCGTCGCATAGCCTTGTAAACGAGTAGAAGTGAATTTCTCACGAAAACCATGGCAGTCTAGGCTCAACATCATCGGATAACTCGTGGAGGTCATCTTCCTTGGAATAACTCAAAGTATCATCAGCCGCATCGGGTGAGAAAACCAATGGTGACGCGGAAGATGGAGAAACAGTTCAAGAAATGGAAGATGAAGGTATCGAGCGAGATGGAGTCACGGGAGAAAAAGAAACAGGAGTCGTCGGACTCTCTATGAGTGAAGGAACCACCTCTCGTTGATCAGTACCAAACACAACCAGAGGCACATTAACCAAGTCAAAAACTCATCAAACGGAGGTGACGAAGGCAACAAAGGAGAATAGACGGGTATCAAATGATTAGAAGAATGTCTTGTGGTTTGAAACGGAAAATAAGTCTCGCAAAACATAACATCTCGTGACGTAGTGATCCCCCCTGTTTCAAGGTTATATACAATTGCCAACCCTTCATTCCAAACAAATAGCCGAGAAAAACGGAACGATTGCTTCGAGAAGCAAATTTATCACCACCATGGCGTTGGTTATGTACATAACACAAGTAGCCAAAAAAGCGGAGATGATTCATAGGTGGAGAACGATTATATAAAATTTCAAACGGAGTCTTGCCGTTTAGAAGTGAATTTCTCACGAAAACCACAGAAGTCTAGGCTCAACATCATTGGATAACTCATGAATATCATCTTCCTTGGAAGAAATCAAAGTATCATCATCCGCATCGGGTGAGGAAACCAATGGTGACGCGGGAGATGAAGCAACAGTTCGAGAAATGAAAGATAAATGTGTCGAGCAAGATGGAGTCACAGGCGAAGAAGAAACAGGAGTCGTCGAACTCTCGACAAGTAAGGGAACCACCTCTCGTTGATAAGTATCAGACACAACCGGAGGCACGTCAGCCAAGTAAAAAAACTCATCAAACGACGCTGACGAAGGCAACAAAGGAGAAGAGACGGGTATCAAATGATTAGAAGAATGTCTTGTGGTTTGAAACAGAATATCAGTCTTGCAAAACATAAAATCCCGTGACGTAGTGATCTCCCCTGTTACAAGGTTATATACCTGCCAACCCTTCTTTCCAAACAAATAGCCAAGAAAACGGAACGATTGCTTCGAGGAGAAAATTTATCACCACCATGGCGTTAGTTACGTAATAACACAAACAACCAAAAAATACGGAGATGATTCATAGATGGAGAACGATTAAATAAAATTTCAAACGGAGTCTTGCATTTTAAAAGAGCAATGGGAGTACGGTTAATCAAATATCCTACCGTAAGAGCATAAAATCTCCAAAAATCCACCGATATTTTAGATGATGTTTGTGTTCGACCCGACCATTTATTTGTGGAGTCCTAATACAAGAAGTCTCATGGAATATCCCTTTTTCTCTGAAACAAATCGGTAAGAGTCATAAATTTAGAACCATTGTCGCTTTGTATTGTCTTAACACGCTTCTCAAATTGTCGTTCCACTAGAGCTATGAAATTTTGAAGAGTGCGTAGTGCTTTGGTCTTGTTAGGCAACAAATTGATCCAAATAGCCTGAGAGTGATCATGAAGAATAGTCAGAAAATACCATGAGCCACAAATAGAAGTAGTTTGATAAGGGCCCCATAAATCGCAATGAACTAATTCAAAAACCTCGGATGTTTTATTTCTCCTCAATGGAAACGAATCTCCTGTTTGCTTAGAATGAATACAAACATCGCAAGATTTAAAATCAAAACATTACTAATACTACTATCAAATAAGTGTAACATCTCCATAGCTTTAGAAGTGGGATGACCCAAACATGCCACAAATCTCTCGGTAACACGTCCACAGTTTGTGCCATACTTGTAGCTGCAATACCCCGAAAGAAATTGAGTCCAATATGTTGCTCACCGGCTCCAATCAACGTTGGTGGTGCGGTCCTGGATTGGACAAATTTTGTCAGAAATCTGAAAAAGACATCTTTGATCTTTTGTTAACTGAGAAACAGAGATGAGATGACATTGCAATCCATCCACAAAGAAGACGTTGAACAACTGAAGTTTTGAACCTAAAGATACTTTGGCTTCCTTAGTAGTAACAGTAAACCGACCATCAGATAATTTTATGAACATTGGAGCCATATCACACATATCAGTGAGAAAACCAACATCACCATTCATATGGTTCGAAGCTCCCGTATCTATAATCTAGGATTCAACAAAAAACTTACCCGAAAGACGGTCACCAGTGTCTGGAATACGACTAGAGAGCACAACCCGCAAACGCTGCCATTCTTCATCCGTCAAGCCGCTGAAACCAACACGGTCAGCCTCAGTGATCGAAGAGACAATACCTCCCCCCGTAGGCGACGCCGTGACTTGATTCACCCGAGGAGCAGAGGAGGAAGAAGGCGTCACTAATGACGGAGGACAAGGCTGTGAGGAAGTCCTAACACCACTCTATTTTTGGTATGGTTGATTCGAACGAGGTTTATCTCCTCACCAACATGGATAGTCAATTATTCAGAAACAATTATCGGCCAAGTTTCCATTCCGTCCACAACTAGTGCAAACAGCATTTGGATCTAGCACCTCAGTTTGCTGTTGAGGGCGAGAGATCGTTTGGACCACAAAGCTTACACCATCAGGTCGGTCTTTCGTACGCACAGTACATCTTGATTCCTCGTCTTGGGTCACCACTTCATATGCCTCATCAATTGCCGGTAGAGGGTCACGAGATAAAATAGAGGATTTTACAGCTCTTAATACCGTATTGTCCAAACCCATTAAGAATTGATGAAGTTTATCTTCTTCACGTTCTCGTGCAATCTCTTATGCTATCTTGGCTCGTTGGAAATCTGCAAGCGTAGCCCAAAGCTTTGTAGGTTTCTCATAATATGCTTCAATAGGCAAGCTTTCTCATAACAGAATCCGGGTTGTCACCAGAAGAGAGATCATAAGGATCAATCCTTCGTCGTTTCAATTCAAATCTAGGTCGTCCTCCCTTTGTAATAGAGGAGCCGTCAAATGTACTAGGTTTTTCACTAGCCATCGATTAGTAGAAAGGATATGTCGATTAGAGTAGATCAAGATATCTAGGTCAAAAAGAGTAAAAAAATAGAAGTAGATTAGAGCAAAGAGATCCAAGAATCGTATGACCTAAAACATTAGGTTTAGTTCTGATACCATGTCAAGAAAACTCTTTTGGTATAAAGGTTTTCTTACTTTATTCATTAGAAGGTATTTCCTTTATATATATATATATATGTGTCTCTCGACTAAACCTAAGTACTTAACATAAATTACATAATAATACTAAGAGAATATAACATTTACACAGAAATCTATATCCTCCACAATATCCACCGCACCATCAAGCCCCAGTGCTGCGGCCAGCCTTTCCCGTGCTGTCTCCAAAGTATGGTAAGTTTTCTCTATAAATATCACTCTCCTACAAAAGCTTTCATATTCTTCGTTGTTATTTTATTACGAGCTCTCAGTCTCTATTTATTCTCTCAAACCTTTAGGTGGCACTTCCATTTCCAAGATTTTGCTCTTTTTGGTTACCTTTAAGCACTCTCGAACACTTCTGTTTATCATCCATCACCCTAGAAATTTGTTTCCATCTTCTTTTTCCACTTAAAAGAGCTACACAAAGAAATATAAGATTTGTGGATCTTCCCGTCCCTTCTCTCGGATTCAAACTTACCTTAAGTCTTCTCACCTTGTTGTGTCTTTCACTTTTTTCAGTTTACGATGACTCTTTGCTGGTCCTTTGTTAGGTCTATTGACTTAAGCGTTATAGTTTTTTTTGGCAAAATATACCTTCCTTGTGCTCTTTTGGGGCCGAATCTGGATGAGGGATACGTTAGATCTTAGTTTATTCCTTATATTTTAGCTCGTCGAATGAATGCTCATATTTCATTTGTTTTGCATATACTACTGCTTCGTCCTCACGTTTAAATATAGCTCCTAGAATACTCTCTTCATATTAGAATATAGCTTTGCGTCTTTGACTGACATAAAGATGGAAATCATTAAAACCGAAGAATTGAGCCAAGCAGCTTATGGCTAATAATGAGGTGCACGGTTAGCAAACAAAGAGATTATCTGTTAAAATTTTGAATGGATCGTATAAGATCAAGAAGCAATCGAATTTTGGGTTATGGCCTCAAATCCAATAAATCAAGAACGTTTTACAGGCTCTTGTCCATTCTGAAATTTCTGCATCCATAAATCCACATAGGATAAATTATAAAATGTAAAATTTGTCATGAAATGTTAGGCTTTACACGTATACCATTATCTTTAATTTATAGACTTCGTTATATATACATGGTCTACATTCTTAAATTTAATATATATGTTAATAGAAAAAATACATGGTCTACATTCTTAAATTTAGTATATATGTTAATAGAAAAATATATGAAAAATTGAAAATAAAGGATAAAAATTGAAAATTAAGGATAAATTTTTGTTTTGAACGCCTACATAAGGATTCTTTTACATTCAGCCCAGACTAGAACGAGCTTTACGAGCCAAAGAGTCCGCTTTTACATTCAGATTTCTAAGAATAAGAGAGAGAGAGAAAAAGAAAAAATTCCTCCATGTCCATATTGATATCTTCCAGGTAGATAAAGAAAGCAAGCCACTCGTGAGGAGAAGACACCATCTTCACCAAGTCTGAACAGTCGGTAAGAAAAGCAACGTCTCTGAAATTATGGCCAATCATACATCGCATCACCCACATCAAAGCTTCTACTTCTGAATGAAGAGGGGAAAGACTCCTCCGGAGATTAGAAGCCCCCATCGTTGTGGAAAAATCTTGCGCTTGCTGATAAAACCATCCTAAACCTGCATACATATCTGTAGCCTTCCAAGAGCCATCAATGAAACACGGTAACCCATAAATCGAGAAGGCAAAGGAGTCGGCACCCTAGGTATAATGATTTCATCTATGTGACCCTCCCTCTAGATATTAGAATCTTCCAACTGTGCATCGTGCCAGAGAAGAGCTTCTTCTTTAGCTACCCGAACGATTTCCACAGGATCTTTCTCCAAATTGTCAAAAACATTATCATTTATGGCCTTCCAGATATACCACAAAAGCCAAGGACAAAATCTATAGTCAATCCCTTACTAACAGACGGAGGATATAGTCCATATTTGCAAAAACTGACAAAGTAGGGAACCCAATAGACCCCACTGGGATGTTCGCTATGGCCCAAGATTGTCGAGCTTTTGGGCAGCCAAATACTACATGATTTATCGTCTCCAAAGGTTCCCCACATCGTCCACAACTCGTGTCACAATTAATACCGCGTTGATTCAAATTAGCTAGAACATAAATGCACCCTGTAAGTAATTGCCACATAAAGTGATGAAGCTTGGGTGGGCACCTTACTTTCCAGATACCTGCTAGTAACAGAATAATATATGGACCATACAGCCTGCGGTATTGACATGTGTACAGATGGCTTCCTGGCAACATAATATCGGGATTTAACCGTATACCTTCCATTCTTCGTGAAATGCCAGTCATAGGAATCTAGTACCAAACAATTGCCAATCGGAAGAGCATTTATCAAAGAGACATCTTCCGAAGAGAAATGTTCGTGTAGCACATTAGTTTTCCAACAATTAATTTGATGATCAATTAACTGTCGAAAGTGAAGAGAAGGATCCATAGTCGATACATTACTCATAGCTGGTCTCGGGAACTGAGTTGAGATCCAAGGGTCCGTCCAAATGGGTAATGTGTCCCCTGTCCCAACTCGTTTGATTAGTCCTTTCATAACCAGAGATCTAGCTGATAGCATACTTCTCCATCCATACGAAGGAGAATACGATTTAACCTGTTCCAATGGGGATGCATTCCTATAATATCTACCCTTAAATACCCTTGCAAATAGTGAATCTGGACAATCAAGCAGCCTTCATAGTTGTTTCGCTCAAAGCGGAGTATTTAAATCATTCACATCACGGAATCCTAAGCCACCATTACTCTTACTAGAGCACAAATTATCCCATGCGTGCTAGTGCATACCTCCAGATTGTCCATTTGTGCTCCACCAAAACTTCACCACCGTTCTTGTCAGTTTTGATGTTATCGACTTTGGGAGCCGAAAACAAGACATCACATAGGTTGGAAAATTTGATGCTACAGACTTAATCATAACTTCCTTGCCTCCTTTGGACAGAAATTTGGCTGACCACCCATTTATATGAGTCTGTAGCCTATCTCGAACAAAAGAAAAAATTTGCGTTTTATCTCCGCCCAGACTTTCTCGTAAACCGAGATATGAACCCATCCCTCCTAACTTCACAATTCCAAGTGTTTCCTGAACCTTAAATTTAATCACTTCGTCCACTCTATGACCAAATTGTAGCGATTTTTCAAAATTTATTTTTGGACCTGACATCTTTTCGTAAGCGTTAAGAATCCCCAAAACAATAGTGCATTCCTCTTTATTTGCTTTGGCAAAAAACAGGCTGTCGTCCGCAAATAACAAGTTTGAAATTGGTGGATACTTATTCGCCACCTTAATCCCAGTTGAAAGTTTATCTTGCTATGCCTTCCGTATATTAGCAATTAGGACCTCCGTGCATAGAATAAAAAATATGGTGACAGAGGATCACCTTATCTCAACCCTCTCTCCAGATGAATGGAACCTTGCGGCTGATCATTGATAAGGATCCGATATTCTACCGAGGTTACACAAAACATAATCCAAGAAATCAATTTCTCAGAAAAACTGAATTTTCTGAGTAACCGTACTATAAAAGTCCAGTCCACCATGTCATATGCTTTATTCATATCTGTTTTGATTGCCACAAACTTGCTCTTACAGGATGGATTAGTCCGAAGCCCATGAAACATCTCTTGATCTATTAAAATGTTGTCTGAGATCAGTCGCCCTGCAACAAAGGCAGGATGCGTCTCTGAAACAAGGGACGGAAGGACCGTTTTTAACCGTTGACACAAGACTTTCGAAATTATTTTGTAGCCTACATTACACAAACTAATCAGATGTAGCTCCGCCATCCTAGTTGGTCCGTCCATTTTTGGAATAAGACAGATATTTGTTTGGTTCAACCGTTTATCGAAAACACCTAACGTCGGGAACAAATTAACTAAATTAACTAAGTCCTCCTTTATCACACTCCATGCTTTTTGCCCTAGTGCCTTATCAGGAAACATCATAAATACCACCGCACAAATTTCTTTCTCTGTAGTGGGTGCCGCTAGAAAATTATTAGTATCATTCGTGATACCATCCGCCACCTCCCTATGACCATCCTTAAAATCTTGGGGGTTAGTCGTGGTAAAGAGATCCTCAAAATAAGATGCCGCCACACCACTTATATCCTTATCCTCTGTAACCAATTTATTATGTTTATCGTATAATCCTACAATTTAATTTCGAGCCCGATGATTTTTTGTTTGCTCGTGGAAAAACTTTGTGTTTTTATCCCCCACCCGCATCCACCGGTTTCGGCTTTTTTGTTGCCAATATACATCCTTATCCTCGTACGCCTCACGCAACTTAGTCGACAAAATAGATCTATCCGATGGTAGACTCGAATCATCTGCCTGTGCCGCCACAATTTTCCTTTTAATTCTTAAATCACATCTCTACCAAAATCTTTCTGATTTTGCCTCCATTGAGAAATTGAGCAACGACAGTTGATCCTTTTTGTCTATAAACGTTCTGGTCCCCCTGCCGAGGACATCCGTCCAGCCCTGATTTATTGCCTCCATCAAACCCTCTTTACCAATCCATCGTTTATCAAACATAAAACCCCGCTTTCTTCTAATCTGCTTCTCCGCAATGGACGCTACTATTGGTTTATGATCTGATCCAAACATGGGTAGGTATTCCACAATAGTATCTGATCCAAACATGGGTAGGTATTCCACAATAGTATCTGAGAACATCTCATGCCTGTCCTCGTTGCCAAGTGCCTTATATAACCGACATCGAATAGGTTTTTTGTCACGCCAACCCCGCCATGATAACCAGTCTCCAAGATACGGAAACTCAATAAACCCACAATTTCTTATTATCGAGTTAAAATCTAGAAAAGATGATGCATACCCTAGTTTTCCCCCCGTTTCTCATGATTTCTGGTGAGTTCGTTAAAATTACCAATCACAAACCACGGGGCGGACCGGTTAAGACTCATACAAGATAACTATTCCCAAACCATATCCCTTTTATTCGGGATCGGATCACCATAGATAAAGGATAAATGAATCGTAACTAAATTATTATAGCCAAAATGACTTTGAAATTTTCAATAAAAGGTGACAATTGTTTTCTTTCCGAAAGAAAAAGAAAATCCGGTTTATGATTCTTCCACAAGTTCCGGAGATACCCAATAGTTTCCTTATTCCCCAAACCCTGACAATTCCAGCTCAAAACCTTCATTTAACACCATCTGGCTTTGGTGGTTTTGGTCCACCTTGTCCCCCCTTTATCCGCATCGCAGGATTTCGGGTTATCTTCTCCTCCGGGAGATGCCGAGCTCTTCGGCGCCGCACGTTTCCTAGGTGAAGTGATTAACTGTGCACGACGTTTCTTGGAGCTTGCCCCTCAAGAGGTGCTGGCTAGGGTCGACGAAGTTTTTCAACCTCCATTTCCTTTTGAGTGTTCCTAGTCGGTTCCTCTTGTCCCACTTCAGGCCCAGTGGCAATTACCTCTGCAAAAACAGACCCAATAGCATTCAGCCCAACAAGAATAGATCCTTCCAAGACATTCCGGATAAGCTCAGTAGCATGGTTCTAAGTTCCAGACAAAGGTGGCCCATTAAACAAAAGCCCAGCCGCACTATCCCTTGGATCTCCAACTAAATCACCAACTTCAAGCCCAATGTTAAGAGCCGGCCCGTTAGACTCATTTTCCTCTAGCGGCCCTTCTTCTTCCTCCATGGGAGAACCATCTACAACAAACATGCAAAACTCAAACTACATCGGAAGAAGAAAAGGATACTGGAAAATTAATCCCCTGGTCCATAAGAACCGCCTCACCAGTTTTTGGCATCTCCGTAGCTAGGAATACCTCCTCCAGAATCGCAGCACCAGCTAGTCTAACAGGAGGACCAGATTGCTCCACCGCAGCAGCCATTGTCCCCTCCTCCAACGCTGAAACAACAGTTAAACTAACCGACTCCAAACTCGCCTCTACACTTGAGACTGTAGGCGCCGGCGCCACCACGCCCTCTAGAGAGTCTTACGTACCGGCTTAGAAGAGGGACGATCCAAGCCTACCTCCGGGGGCTCAACAATCGTCTCCTCCCTTGTTTCCTCATCATAAGAGACACGCCGGTGATCATTAAGATGGGAGTAGCTTGAATAACGCCGTGACCGATAAAATGGTTCACCATGGTAATGACCGGATCGAACCTTACTCCCTTCTCCCCTTTGAACATTCTCACCCCCTTTGCCTCTATACAAACTTCTCTTTTTACCCTCCAAATCCGAACCCCTCCTTGACTCAGCCCCTACAGCCCCTTTGTAACTCACATTACATCGATCTCTATCATCCCAGGACAATCACTTCCCGGACCCGACGGAAGCACCTTACGAACAATCATCTTAGTACAATAAGTGTCATCGTGGCAGAGGCTAAAACATAAGCTGCAAAAGGATTCTTATATATCAAAATATGATCTTTTACTGTTGTATTGGATAGATAAAATTTGATCATCGAAATTATGAAATATACTTTCTGAAATTATAATTTGTATTCTATACTCTAAATGTTCTATAGAATATGTATTCTATACACTTTTCAAAATTTAGAAATCATTTTTATTTTACGGTAGGTAGAATCCTAATTAAATTTCGAAAACACTCTCCCAGGCGAGATTCCTGAGAAGACAAGTGAGCTTTCATTCTTCGGCGCCGGTGTAGCTATGGCTCGCGGCGCCGGAATTTTCCTTCTTTTTGCAGGACCACTTCTCTCCTGTTAAATCTAACTTGGTTTCATTTTATTTTGTTTGTCCACTATGAGAGGCATCAGATTCGACGAGTTTGCTACTCTGGTAGGATTCACGGTGTCGCTATGCTCTCATGTGGTACAGATCCATTCTCGGTTCATATCCGAAGATCACTTCGCCCCCACTCCATAAAATATTGATTTGATTTTATTTAATTTTTTATGACTTTATATAGAAAGAAGATTTTATTTAATTTATTAATGTAATAATGTTAATAGAAAAATATATTGAATGTAGAAAATGGCATGTTATATTTTCTTAACACATTTAAGAAATAAATCTATTTTTATGTTGAAATATTAATTATAATATTTATGAATTTATAAATTAAATAAGATTTCATAATATAATATTAAAAATTGATAAGAATTTTTAGAAAATACCAAAAAAAATATTTCTAAATAAAAGAAAAATACTGAAAGTAGCTTTCTTGCATTAAACAAAAAAGTAGAAAGAAAAAAATTATTTCTTATGAAAACTAGAAAAATTAATTGAAGATACATTATAAATTATCTAGGTGAGATTTTCTTCGCCACTACAAAAACAACTTCTTCTTGATTTCATCAGTCTTGAACCATTAAACCAACTTATCTCTTACTTTGGTGTCACATACTTTATCTTTCTACTTATAGTTCAACAAATCTTTCACAAAATTCATAGCACTACATGTATAAAAGCACAACACTAATTTGGCTTGAAATTCTCTTTTTTCCTTGATTGGATAAGTGAACCGGACGCTACTCACAACTTGATTCTTGGGGATGGTGCAAATTTACAAGGACATCCTCCGGTAATAAATATCACGGGTGGGCAGTTGATGTCCACCATTTTTGATGAAAATATAGTATTAGACGACAATCATTGTTGATGAAAATATAATATTCGACGACAACCAAGTATTTGTTGACATGTGGTCCTTTTCTAATAAACATTAAATTAAAAATAAAAAAAATGTAAATCTTTTTAAGTAAAACCTGTATAAATTAATAATGTTTGGACCATGAAAATATATTAATTTATAGAAGTTTCAATTTATCGAGAGGTTTTCCTAATTTGGAAAGTTTTTTCAAAAAAATATTTAAAAATAAGATTTAATCACGATAACTAGTATTATATATAATCAATTACAAAGGAAATAATAATAATTATTTCTTGAAAGAGAATGTTAACAATTTTTGATATAGTAAAATATTAGAAATAAACTCTAAAAAAAACTAATGTGTCTATATATATATACACATATATATTTTAAAAATTTTACCTAATTGTTAATTTATAATATTGATGTGACCATATATTTACAAAATATTTATAAAAATATTATAATTTTATTATTTTATCGAAATGTGTCTAAAATTATACTGATTCTAATTTGGAACCGGATAATTTTAGTAATTTATAGAGATTATTAATTGATCGAATATTAATTTATAGAGGTTTTACTATAGTACACAAGTGGTGCAAATTTCACGTTCACAAATTAGATGCCGAATCTCACTTGTCATCAGATTTGTATTACATTTTTTATGCTAATTCATATGATCCAATGCTAGGCCATGAGATTCGAATATATTCTTATTCATTGTTTGGCAATCAAAAATAATAAATATTATAGTTATGAAAGGGTGTATTTTGGTTATGCCGTTATGGCATCAAATTTATAAATGTTTTTTTTATTTAAGAAAAAAAAACAGATTGTGATAAGTAGTTGATCATTATTGTCATTTCTTTTAATTTTAGTTACCAAAAATTGAATTGATATTTCTTAATATTTATAATAATCAATCAAACTTGTAAAATTGTAAATTTTTATTCCACAAAAATGAACTTATTTCAACCAAACTAAAAATATATTTGTTAAACATATGTGTTCACACTTATTAATTACGATGAAAAGAACTAGAAAAAAATGACTAGTATATGATTTACCGGTCATCGTTATGTTTTAATTAATAAATATATTTAGTTTGAACTTATATTTGTATAAATTAAAATTTGACATGAAATTTTACATATATGTTTTGATTAAAATTCTCATGCAAAATGGTGTAATAAATTATAAGAAAATAAAGATATACTCATGCAAACTATGTATACATGAGAATTATGAAGTCATGTGATCGATATATAACTAAAAAGTAAAAAACTCATGGATGCTAAGCCAAAAAGGGATCTAAAGCACACGCCTTATCACCACACTACGTTATAGCTCATGGATTCATTGCATGAGCCTTAATTAAGGCTTTCACTTAAGCTTTATAATTTGCCTTATACATAAAACTTAGGGACATCATGTAACTCATCCATTAAGTTCATGAAGAACTGACTAATCCACTACAAATTAGTCATAGTTTTCTTTTATATAAATATTAATAAAAGACATTTTCGATTAAGTGTCTACTAAGTACAAATCTAGCAAGTAAAAGACACTTTTGACTCATTGTAGTTTAAAGGAATTTTCGACTCTTTGTAGACGAAAAGAAATGATCAGGATAGCTTTGAGCCATCATCAGTTCAGCATTTGTTGAAAACCTTCTCGAGCACCAAATAAAGCTTTCTTGGTGTTGTTGGAAAGCTAGAAGAACCATATATCATATCCAAGTAGAATCAGTTCAAGAATCCGAACCAAACTGAATATATGCTCGTTTAAAGATGAATCTGTCTAGCGGAGCCTGAGATGAATCAAGCCGCGGCCAAGCACCTCTTGGCCCCGCCTAAGAGCCATGCATCCGCGACAAAACACTCCTCCAAGCACCAGTGCCGCAGCCAGCCTTTCCCAATATACCACTTACTCAAACGGACAACAAGTTGACGTTTTTGACCGAACCTAATAGTGAAGATCCGATAGTCTTATTTATCCCTATATATACATAAGACTCTAGCTAGAGCCTTAATATTCGTGAATGTGCCTTAATCTTTGTGACTATAGCGTCGTAACTCAAATAATTCGTGACTTTTTATAAAAAATCATCTTATAGCCACGAATTTTCGAGACTGCCAAGTGGATAGATATTTTTTTTAGTAGGATATACTTCCTGATGAGGAGATCGATCCAGCCCCAACCACCAAACAAGCAGCTCATGGATTGGCGGACGTATCGATCATACCAAACGTACCAATGATCCTGTCAAGGACTTAATTCTTGCAAGAAAATTTCAACACCTTCGTAGGAATTTAGCTAATCGCGCGACACCAAGTATCAAGCACCAAGCGACCTCACGTTTCAACAGCTATTCACCAACACTAACTACTCATACAAGCTAGACGAGGGACAAGACAAACCACTCGCACTGATAAAAGATTTAAGCTTGACAAGTGATGTAAGGCTTGGAAGAGTATCATGAAGCTGGAGTTGGAGACCATCAAGACCATCATGAAATTTTTTATATTTTTTCAAAGAACTAACCGTTTTTCTAATATACGTTTCTACTTTCTAGAAAACAAAACAAAGAGAATTAATTGAGTGTCAAATGAACCATAAATGGACAGGTTCAACCAATAATTTTTTTTTGTTTCATGAATTAAAAATTTAAATATTTTTGCCTTCATGTTATCTAAATAATATCGTTGATAGGTGCATTTCCTCGCCAAAGGATCATATGTGAAATGCGGATTCAAATTTTGTCGACATTCGATTAACACATTGTATCCAGGTATGTTATGCAATCTTCATAAGGCCTATAGTTTTACACATTTTATACTTTCTACTCAAAACAGTAGATGCAAGGGAGTGAGGTGACGAGAAAAGTGGGCAATGGCTGTTTTATTTTATTTTTGTCGTAAAATTTTGAAAAAGGGATATATAGTATATTTTCTTTGATTTAGAATTGGTCAAGAGATGAAGGAATAATAAACAAGAAATACAATTTCTGTTTTATTTTTTATTTATTTTTATGGAGTGATTTTTAGGATTTAAGTTTTGTTATTAATATATATAATTTATATTTCAATCGTTTTGATAAGTACAAATGATTTTTATAACTTATTTATTAGAATATGTAAATTATCAGAATTAAATTTAGTTTTCATGTTTGTTTGGTTTTATATTGTAATTTTATATTTTGGTATTTAATTGAAATTTAATATGTATTTTTAATCTTAATGAATTTGGTATTCAGTTAGATATTTTACAAATAAATATTTTATATTAACTAAAAGCTCATATTACCAAAAATGAAAACATACAAATGATGGTATATTTTTTAGTTGGTAATTAACAATTTTACTATATATTTCAAAAAATACAAATAAAATAATAAACTTTTATATGATAACGTCCTATTGGACAACTTTTCATACAAAATATGTTGTTATACCATCAGGGAAATTGACCTACAGTACTTGTTAACAGCTTTCCATTCTACTAGAGACCTGACAATTTCGTTCATCCGTTTGCCCGGAATTTGGCCTGAAGCTTGCCGGAAAGTCACTGTAAAAAACCTTCCATTTTTTAGAAACTTATTTTCCTAAAATTCAGTTTCAACACTAATAATGATTCTTATAACTTATTTATAAGAATATGTAAATTATCAAATTTAAATTTATTTTTATGTCTGTTTGGTTTTCATTTTGTAATTAATCTTAATGAATTTGGTATTTAATTAGATATTTTACAAATAAATATTTTATATTAACTAAAAGCTCATATTAAAAACATAAAATGATTCTCACCAAAAATAAACATAAAATGATGGTATATATTCTTAGTTGGTAATTAAAATTTTAATTATATACTTCAAAAAATAAAAATAAAATAATTTTCAATATGAATAACATCCTATCGGACAACTTTTCATAGTTGACAAAAAAAGAAGACAACTTTTCATATAAAATATGGTGTTATCCAATCAAAGAAATTGGCCAATATAATAGGAAAATGAAAATGAAATAAAATAATAACTACTCTCAAAGTTCTCACCTTAATAATAAACTTTTTGAGATAAGGTCAAAGCTCTTAACTAGACCTTATATAATAGATCAATATAGTAAATTTCTCCAGCTATAAAACCATTAAAGCTGAGTAAAGTAAAATAAAAAATTGTACCATGCAACTTCATTTTGAATTATATGCTTTCGTTGATCTCATTTACTACCATACAAATTAAATTATTACAATTTGTTTTCTACATAAACTTTTTAGTTCAATTCATTTTGTTGAATTAATTAGGAAAATAAGAATTCAAACTGTAACTATATATGTCAAACATAGGTGTTCACACTTATTAATTACTATGAAAGGAACAGTCATCGTCATGTTTTAATTAATAAATATATTTAGTTGAACTTATATATGTATGACTTTAAAGTTTATATGAAAATTTTCATACATGTTTTGATTAAAGTTCTCATGCAAAACGGTGTAATGAATTTTAAGGAAACGATGTCTACATGAGAATTATTAAATCATGTGATCGATATATAATTTAAAAGCAAAAATAAAAACTATAATTTTTGTTTTCACTCATTTTGCATGCTTAACACCTTATCTAGGCTTGTTAATTGAGATTTTCCTATAGGCCTTTTGATTCCTATTTTTAACAAATTGATGTCATGGTCATAGTTATTCAAAACCATTATAATAGCCTAACGTTATAGCTCATGGCTGCATTGTATGTGATTACGCGTGCCTCAAGGCATTGAATTTGCATTCAGGCCGGAACTAAGCTTCACGACTCACCTTATACATCAAACTTGATGACATCAAGTTCATCAAGGACTGACTAATCCGCTACAAATTAGTCTTCATTTTATTTTATATAAGTGCATACAATATCCATTACTAAACACTATACAATAAATTAGGAACACAAAATTGAAGATGAACCTGTCCAACCGAGCCTTTGATGAAACAAGACGCGGCCAAGCATTTTGATGTTTTCCACCGGGTAAGCCTTAAAACCTAATTTTGAAGACCCGAGAGTTCTATGTATCCCTACATAAGACTCTTGTGATAAGGACATCGATCTAGCCCCAACCATCAAACACGCAACTCATAGATCGGCGGACGTACCGTTCATACCAAATTTACCAATGATCCCGTCAATGACTTGATTCATGATGCACAATAAGTTCAACACTTTCGAAGGAAAGCTACTCGACACCATGTATCAAGCACTACGCGACCTCAGCTATTAATCAACACTGATTCCTTGGACAAGACAAAACCACTTGCATGGATAGAAGAATTTAAGCTTGAAAAGTGAGGGACACCAACCGTTTGACGTTCTTATTTCGGTGTATTTAATTAGTTGCATTTAATTTTCATTTCCAATTTAAAAGAGGTTGATATTAAAGTTTTTCATGTCCACTGTGTGGTACACATATATTCTATCAGTTTTAGTTTTATATTTCTAATTCTAGTTTAACTTCTAACACAATTTAATTTGTTCTTTTTGAGTAATCAAAGCGGTTCTAGGCTAAAGCCCATACATCCCTTCAGGCCTGAGACCAAAGCATGTTATATGGTCTCGTCCCAAGCGCTAAACCGGCGACCTCTAAGTTTTTGCCAGAGAAATTCTAACACATTTTAAATTATATTTTTTACATTGAAGTATATGAACATTTTAACTATAAATTTTGGTAAATTTAGCAAATTAGTAAAAAATATTATAATATTTTTAGTTCACTTAATATTTTAGATTTAAATTTGTGTGATATTATCAAATAGTTAAATAATAATATTATATATTACATTCTTATAAAAAGTTATAATTGTGTATTTTTTATTGATAAATTATATGCCGACTCTAAACAGAGAGGCCTTACGAATCATTAGAAAGTCAAACTCAAACATCCCCAAATCTATCCATAATATTACGTTAAGCCATATCGCTAATATATTCGCCTAATATACTTACAAGTGGTGCTTTAAGAAATTATATGAGTAAGACAATACTGAACCCAAATATTTACATTATGTAGTTATTGAAATGAATCTATAGAATGTGTTTATCTTTACTAGGGCCATGTTCTTTTGGTAATTGCTTCGACTATGTTCGGCGACCGAAACTAAACGTCAACAACAGCAAAAACGACGGTGCAGAAATAGTTATAATTAAAGATCCAATGAATAGGTAAAAGATTTTCAGATAGAAGTTGGTATTTACACCAAAACATTTATTGTATGGATTGATCCTAAAATAACTTTGGATTATGAAAATTGGTATTTTTTCTTCAATTTTTAACAATATATAGAAGTTGAAAATTATATTAATTTTTTTTATATTTCTAAATATGATTAGTTATATATGATTTGCGCCCCACATAAAAAAAAAGTTTATGGATCCGTCTTCGCCTCACCATCGCCCCGTCGTTACTTTGATCCCTTTGAGAGAACTTTCAGCCTTGATCGTATCAAACCATTGTTCCACCGTTTGTTAGTTTGTTTTTTTTTTTTTCTATCATCCCGTTTGTTAGTTTGTAAAGAGAGCTTTGAGCTTTCTGTGTCCTTCTCATGGCTGAATCATAAGCTTAGATATTTGGTATTCAGAGCATAGTGTAAATGTTTAAAGAATTGATAATTGAGTAGTGAAATGAGATTATACTATATTTTAACCCGCGGTACACCGCGAGCCGATATTCTATACAGTATTTTTTTTATTAATTTTGTTTGATATATCAGAGTGTATTACTATATTTTGATTATTAATTCTTTGATTTAACCCGTAAAATATTGTATGATAATTTATCTTTTATATAATCGTAATTTGATCATCTTAATTAAATAAGTATAATATTTAAAATAATGAAATGATGTTGACATAACATTTTTCGTTTAAATAATATAGTTTCATATTAAAATATTTTGCTAGTTATACTATAATAGACAATCCGTAAAAACATCTATAATCATAATTATGTAATTTATAACTTGTTCCATCATATGACCCGTGCTACACAATTACCAATAGTATTTTAATACATACATTTAATGTATCAATTAATATACGTTTGTTTTCAAAAATTCATATTGCAACATCTGCGGAAAAAAAATTTTATTATTATGATACATATGTTATATGTAAGAATATAAAATTAAAAAATAAATTAGATCATTTAAAGATATTTAAGAAATTTTCAGTTTATTAGAGAGATATTTTAGGAAATTTTGTTAAATGTAATAAATACTAATTTCCAATTTTGTAATTTTATTATGATTTAATTACAAAATTTACTCTAAACTTTTGTTATTTAATTAAATGGCCATGGTTTAATTATTTAAATATTACAAAATAAAAGGGTAAAACACAAAAGATACTTCAAAAATGTTAATATAGATGTTATATGTAAGAATATAAAATTTAAAAATAAATTAGATCATTTAAAGATATTTAAGAAATTTTCAGTTTATTAAGGAGATATTTTAGGAAATTTTGTTAAATGTAATAAATACTAATTTCCAATTTTGTAATTTTATTATGATTTAATTACAAAATTTACTCTAAACTTTTGTTATTTAATTAAATGGCCATGGTTTAATTATGTAAATATTACAAAATAAAAGGGTAGAACACAAAAGGTACTTCAAAAATGTTAATATAGATACACTTACATACATTGTTAGGGTATTCTACAGAGAGTAATTACATAATCTAGTTTACATATATAGAAGATTAGATTCATCAGTCAAATACTATGATTGATCCTTAATACATAGGTTATGATGGCTTAGATATATATTTCAACAATGTTTATAAAAAGAAAACGATTAAGACCAATGTTATCAACCTCTATACAAGCGAGCTGTGAGGGTTCGTCATAGTTATCCTGACTTGGTTAGAAAGAATTTTTTTTAACTCGTGGACATTTCTGAAACTAATATCTCTTTCATATTTTGTAAAAAAACAAAAACATTTAAGTAATCTAAGATTTCTTTTTTAAAGAAATTCCCTTGGATACCCTAAAATATCACCAAAAAAATGATTTTTCCATAAATATAAAAAATTGATTTTTGAAGATATAAACTTTTTCTAAAGTTTGGGTTAACTACTGTATTTATATTTAAGCTATAGTTTTTAAGGGGTAGGCTTTAGTGTTCAGGCTTTATAAATTAGTTTTGAATGTTAAAAATAATAGTTTTAGTTTTGTGGCATTTTTGAAAAATTGAATTTAAGTTCTAATTTTGGAAAATAAAATTCATAGTGGTAATTTTAGAAAAATACATATTTTAGTGGTATTTAAAAGAATTTTCCATTTTTTATAAATATTTTTCTTTAAACCAAAAAAAAAATGTATGATTTATATAAATTGATAAAAAGAAAGTGATGGAAACAAAAATGTTATTATAGGAAACAAGTCCACAGTGGGTTATTAATAAGCCCATGGACAATAACAAAGAAATATATAACTTTGATGTGCCTATAATATATCTCTCTGAGCTAAATTTCCATGGTCTTACAATGTCAAAATTTTCTTCTCTAGTAATTAATTAATAGAGAGATATATTAAGGTAATTGAATTTTCATTCTTTACAGTTGGAGAATATATTTATCTAACACTAAAGCAAAACCATATTATATTGAGTATGAAAATGAAAAAAAAAAGTAGAAGGAACCTCAAAAAAAAAAAAGTAGTTTCTAATTTTAATGCATGCAATTAGAAAGCAAAACATAAGCAATGAAAAAGCATTAACCGTTAATGTGTTACTTTTTTTTTTCCTCTTTGTGTATTTTATTTAGTAACTAGAAACGTATAGAATAAAACTTGAATTTTATTTATTGGATAATGATGACATACTTTTTTCATAATAAGAAGACATATTGGTACTCGTAGCTTTTTTGACATCTTTAAGAAACATGAAAAGTTTAGAAATTATCACATATGAATCCATAAACACTTAAAATGAGAACATAAGATTGCTTTGGCGTAATAGAATGTAGTTGGTGCTGACGCGAGACTTGCTAAAACCAGAATCGCAAGAAGAATCTTTTTCCAATGTTTTGCTATGAAGTCCGACACTTGAGCCCACAAGAACCGGAAGAATCGGTGACAACCCAACCAGAGATGCGATTCCAATTCCAGAACTTGTAGAACATTGCAACAACAATAGTCGAAACAATTAACAGAGAAAACAGTGCTAAAGGTAGACGTAAGAAGTGTAAAGGAAAAGAGAACAAGTAGAGATAAAAGTTTTAACCTTTGAGTCTCTTTGTTTACATGGGATCTTTTTTTTTTAAATAAACATTAAACTAAAAATAACAACAATGTATTTCTTTCTAATTAGTATACAAATGGTGCAAATTTCACGTTAACAAAATAATTGCCGAATTGTCTCACTTGTTATCAGATTTGTATTTTTTTTTTTTTTATCTAATTCTTATAATCCAAGGCTAGGCCATGAGCTTCGAATATATTTTTAGTCATTGTTTGGCAATCATGAATAATAAATATTATAGTTATGAAAGGGTGTATTTGTGTTATGGCATCAAATTTAAATCCGTTTATTTATTTTATTATATAAGAAAAACAGATTGTGATATATAGTGGATCATTATTGTCATTTTCATTTATTGTCATTTTCATTTTTTTATTTAAAATTAATAGATATTTTTAATAATTATAATAATCAATCAAACATGAAAACTTGAAACTTCTTAATTCATACAAATATAAGTTCAACCTAACTAAATTAATTGTTAAACATATATGTTCACACTTATTATTATTTTTTATTTTTTTTTGTCATCATGTTCACACTTATTATTATTTTTTTGTCGTTATGCTTTGATTAATAAATATATTTTGTTTGAACTTATATTTGTATAAATTAAATTTTGACATGATATTTTACCAGAGCCGGCCCAAAGGCCAAGCCAATGAAGCATTAGCTTGCGGCCCTGCATATTATATAAAAGTTTCGACCCTATTTTTGAAAATGTTCTTGTGGTCTAACGGTTAAGGTGATACTGATTAATAGTCAGCCACGCAGGTTCGAAACTCCAAGTTGATTAATTGTAGTGTTTTTTTTACATATGCAAAACGGTCTTTATTTTTTTCTTTTGTTTGTGGCCTTCAAAAACATAAAGACTACTCTGCATTTTACATATATGTTTTGATTAAAATTCTCATGCAAAATGGTGTAATAAATTTTAAGAAAAAATACACTCATGTAAACGATGTATACATGAGAATTATGGAATTATGTAATCGATATATAATTAAAAAGTAAACTCATTTTGCATGCTCATCACCTTATCTAGGATCGTTAATTGAGATTTTACTATAGGCCTTTTAATTACATTTTTAATAAACTGATGCCATGATCACAGATTCACAGTTACTCAAAACCAGCTTGTCTAGTAGTAACAAATTGTAATAAATTCCAAGAAAATAGAGACTAAAAATGAATGCAAAATCTTCCACACGTAGCAAGAAATATTAGACTAAACATTTTATTTTATTTTTGTCGTAAAATGTTGGAAAAAGGGATATACAGTATAGTATATTTTTTTTTTATTGAGAATTGGTTCAGAGATAGAGGAATAATAAACAAGAAATAAAATTGCTGCTTCTTTTTTATTTATTTAGTGAGTGATTTTTAAGATTTAAGTTTTCTTATTAATATATATATATATATATATAATTTATATTTCAATCGTTTTGATAGGTACAAATGATTTTTATAACTTATTTACTAGAATATGTAAATTATCAGATTTAAATTTAGTTTTTATGTTTGTTTGGTTTTCATTTTGTAATTTTATATTTTGGTATTTAATGGAAATTTAATATATATTTTTAATCTTATTGAATTTGGCATTTACTTTATATATTACCAAAAATGAAAGCATACTAATGATGGTATATTTTTTAGTTGGTAATTAACAATTCATTAAGGGAATTTCAAAAATACCCCTTTTCCAATACCACTTTTTAAAAATACCACTCTTTCTAATTTTATTAAAAAGTCACTATAAAATTTGAAATTGATCAAAAACATATGTGTAAATTTATATTTATAGACACAAATTATCTTTATATGTGTGTAAATTTCTATATATATTTCATAAATACCGTATAAATACCTTTTGAAAACCTTTTAAAAATCATTTAAAAACCTTATAAAAACTGTGTAAACTTTTTGAAAACTTTATAAAAACATTATAAATGCTGTTTAGAACCTTTTAAAACCTTATAAATATTTGGATTTAGTCTCCCAGTAGTAATGATGATCTCCATGTACCTTATTAACCATATAAAATTTTATAATTTTTCATTTTTAAAAGAGAAATTGATACCAATAACCTTTTAATGATATCCTCTTTTAAAAATACCTTTTTTTTTACCATTTTCATTTTTGCCCTCTCTTAAGAATTTCAAAAATACCCCTTTTCATATACCTCTTTTTAAAAATACCCCCTTTTCAAACCTTATCAAAAAACCCACTAAAAATGTTGAAATTTATCCAAATATGTGTGTAAGCTTATAAATATATACACAAATTACCTTTATATGTGCATAAAACTTTATATACCTTTCATAAATAGCGTAAAAATAAATTATAAAAACCTTATAAAAACCGTATAAACCCTTTTAAAAACATTTTAAAAACCTTATAAAACTTATAAAAACGATTTAAAACTATTCAAAACATTTTAAAATATTTGTATCGAATCTCCCATTAGTAGTTATTATATAGATATACCTTATAAGCTATATAAAACTTTATAATTTTTTATATTTAAAAAGGGGTATTTTTGAAAATGGATAGATAAAGGGGGTATTTTTAAAAAGGGGTACACCAAAAGGGGTATTTCTCAAAAATTCTCTTTTTAATAGCTATTTTACCCCTATTTGAAAAAATATTCTTTCCCAAAGGGAGGAATATTCCTTCCAAAAATTTCCCCCCCCAAAAATTTTCCGCCAAAATTTCCCGCCAAAAAAGTTTCCGAGAAAAATTTTCCCGCCAAAAATTTTTCCAAGAAAATTTTCCCGCAAAAAAAAATATTTTTTCAAAATTTTCCCGCCAAATGTTTTTAAAAGTTTTACAAGATTTTTTAAAGGGTCTTTTAAAGGGTTTACAAGGGTTTTTAAAGGGATTTACAAGAGTTTTTAAATGGTTTTAAAAGATTTGTAATGGTTTTTAAAGAGTTTTAGAAGCCTACAAAGGTTTTTAAATGGTTTTTAAATGATTTACAATGGTTTTTAAAAAAATTTATAAGTTTATAACAGTTTTAAAAGGATTTACAAGAATTTATAAAGGATTTTAAAAATTTACAAGGATTTTTAAAGGTTTTTTAGAAGGATTTACAAGTGCTTTTAAAAGGATTTAAAAGTATATTTAAAGGCATACAAAGATTTAAAAATAGTTTTAAAGGATTTACAAGAAGTTTTAAAGGGTTTTAGAAGTTTACAAAGGTTTTTGAAGGGTTTACAAACGTTTTTGAAGGGATTACAAATTCTTTAAAATGGGTTTTAAGGATTTACAAGAGTTTTTAACGGGTTTTAGAAGTTTACAAAAGTTTTTATTAAATGATTTATCACAGTTATAAGTGGTTTAAAGGGATTTACAAGTGTTTATAAATGTTATAAAATGATTTACAATGGTTTTAAAAGGTTTACTCAAGTTTTGAAAGGTTTTGGATGACTTTTAAAAGATTTACAAGGGTTTTTAAAGGATTTTTAAGGGATTTATAAATATTTACAAGGTTTTTTTAAGAAATTACGGAAAAATTTTGGCGGGAAATTTTTTGTCGGAAAATATTTGGCGGGAAAATTTTTTGTCGGAATTTTTTGGCGGGAAAATTTTTGCCGAAATTTTTTTGCGGGAAAATTTGGCGGGAAATTTTTTGGAAGGAATATTTTTTTGTTGGAAAGAATATTCCATTTTTCATCATGGGTTATAATAAAGGAGAGTAATTTAGTCATTTTGTACATTGAAGAGGGTATTTTTGAAAATGAACACCTAGAGAGGGTACTTGTAGAAAAGGGTATCATAATAAAGGTTAGTTGTGCAAATCTTTAAAAAGGGGTATTTTTTAAAATGGATAGAAAAGAGAAGTATTTTTAAAAAGGGTACACCAAAAGGGGTATTTCTCAAAAATTCTCATTTAATTATATACTTCAAAAAATAGAAATAAAATAATAAAATTTTATATGAATTCCGTCCTATTGGACAACTTTTCATACAAAATATGTTGTTATCCCATCATGGAAATTGACTTATAGTACTTGTTACCAGCTTTCCATTGCACTAGAGACCTGAGAATTCCGTTCATCCGTTTTCCGGAAATTTGGCCTGAAGGTTGCCGGAAAGTCACTGTAAAAAACCTGCAATTTTTTAGAAACTTATTTTCATAAAATTCAGTTACAACACTAATAATGATTCTTATAATTTATTTATTAGAATATGTAAATTATCAAATTTATATTTAGTTTTTATGTATGTTTGGTTTTCATTTTGTAAATTATATTTTTGGTATTTAATCTTAATGAATTTGGTATTTACTTAGATATTTTACAAATAAATATTTTATATTAACTAAATGCTCATATTACCAAAAAAATAAAACATAAAATGATGATTTATATTATTAGTTGGTAATTAAAAATTTAATTATATACTACAAAAAATAAAAATATATTTTTTTTTAATATGAATAACATCCTATCGGACAACTTTTCATACAAAATATGGTGTTATCTAATAAAAGAAATTGGCCTATAGTAATAGGAAAATGACAAAAAAAAAAAAAAACTACTCTCGAAGTTCTCACCTTAATAATAAACTTTCTGAGATAAGGTGAAAGCTCTTAACTAGACTTTATATAATTGATCAATATAATAAATTTCTCCAGCTATAAAACCATTAAAGCTGAGTAAAGTAAAATAAAATATAGTACCATGCAACTTCATTTTGAATTTATGCTTTCGTTGATCTCATATACTACCATACAACTTAAATTAATTAAATTAATACAATTTATTTTCTACATAAACTTGTTAGTTCAATTCATTTTCTTAAATTAATTAGGAAAAACAACAAATGTATAGAAATAAAGAAATAAACCGATGATTTTCTCTCTAATATTTTATTTATCTCAAAACAAAATAAATTTTCTTTATCTCGTTACTTACTTTGAATCCTATATCACTTACTTAAGTTCACAATATTTTATTTATTGTTAATAATCTCATTTTGCATAAAATCTTAGCATTCCATCCTAAATTACAATTAATGAATCAACGATAAACTGAAAATAACAACAATGTATATCCTTTAAGTACACAAATGGTGCAAATGTCAAGAAAATAAAGTCAGTTGACGAATTGCCTCACTTGTCATCAAATTTGTATTACAAAATTTTAGCTACTTTATATGATCCAAGGCTATACCATTAGATTCGAATATATTTTTATACGACTAGGTCGCTTGCCATTCAAAATTTGGAAATCATAAATAATAAAAATTATAGTTATGAAAAGGATTGTGATATGTAGTGGATATTTGTTGTCATTTCTTTTAATTATAAACAAAAAAATTGAATTGATATTTTAAATAGTTATAATAATTAAACAAACTTAAAAAAAATCGTAAAATTTTACTTCATCCAAATAAGAATTCAAACTGTAACTATATATGTCAAACATAGGTGTTCACACTTATTAATTACTATGAAAGGAACAGTCATCGTCATGTTTTAATTAATAAATATATTTAGTTGAACTTATATTTGTGTGACTTTAAAGTTTATATGAAAATTTTCATACATGTTTTGATTAATAAGGCCATGTTCGTTTCTCCATCCAGATGGACCATCTAGATGAATCATCCAGATGATGTTCGTTTAACACTAAAAATAAACATCATCCAGGATCATCTGGATGATCCATTTGGATAAATTTTAAAATCTTAGGCAAAATTTCGAAAATTATGTGGATGACTTTGATTGGATCATCCGGATGAAGATGGTTCATCCAAAAATGACAAATGACAAATATACCCTTATTATCCAAATAACCTATTTTCCACAAAAATTATAAAAAGTATTTTTGCAAATATCTCATATTTATTTGTTAAAAAAAATAATAATAATATTTCCGTCAAAAACGAAAATCACGTTTTCCCGCCAAAAAAAAAAATCACGTTTCCCGCCAAAAAAAATCACGTTTTCCCGCCAAAAATAAATCACGTTTTCCCGCCAAAAATAAATAAATCATGTTTTCCACTAAAATGAAAATCATTTTTTCCCGCCAAAAAGGAAAAAAGAATATCATATTTTCCCGCCAAAAACGCAAAATTATGTTTTTCCGCCAAAAATTATAAAAATTACTTTTCCGCCAAAAACGCAAAATAACGTTTTACCGCCAAAAATATAAAATAACATTTTCTAAATCTTATAAATTATATTTCATGAAATAAAAATTTTGAATGTCAAAAATATTAATTTATAATTTTTGTGTGTTTATTTTTAATCATTAATTAAAATTACTATAGTGTAATTAATATTAATGTGAAAATTAGATTAAAACATGGGTATTTTAGTCATTTTTAAAATCAAACCCACCTAGATGAAGATGCATAATGGAAAAACAAACACATAGTCATTCAAATGGATCATCTAGATGAATCTTTTTATTTCTTGTTCGTTTAGTCATTTAACATTCAGATGAGTTCATCAAAATGGGGTAACGAATAGGGCCTAAAATTCTCATGCAAAATGGTGTAATGAATTTTAAGGAAACGATGTCTACATGGGAATTATTAAATCAAGTGATCTATATATAATTTAAAAGCAAAAATAAAAACTATGATTTTTGTTTTCACTCATTGTGCATGCTTAACACCTTATTTAGGCTTGTTAATTGAGATTTTTCTATAGGCCTTTTGATTGCTATTTTTAATAAATTGATGTCATGGTCAAAACCATTATAATAGTCTAACGTTATAGCTCATGGCTGCATTGTATGTGATTATGCGTGCCTCAAGGCATTGAATTTGCATTCATGCCGGAACTAAGCTTATACATCAAATTCATGAAGGACTGACTAATCCGCTACAAATTAGTCTTCATTTTATTTTATATAAGTGCATACAGTATCCATTACTAACACTATACAATACATTAGGAACACAAAATTGAAGATGAACCTGTCCAACCGAGCCTATGATGAAACAAGCCGCGGCCAAGCATTTCTTGTCCCCCCCCCCCCTCCAAAAAAAAGACATGCATCCGCACCTCAAAGCCCCAGTGCAGCAGCCAGCCTTTCCCCTACTATCACTTACTCAAACCAACAACCATTTGATGTTTTCCACCGGGTAAGCCCTAAAACCTAATTTTGAAGACCCGAGAGTTCTATGTATCCCTACACATACATAGGACTCTCGTGATAAGGACATCGATCTAGCCCCAATCATCAAACACGCAACTCATGGACCGGGCAGGTGATCCATCACTGGTGCGAGCTCAAATCTCTCTCAATTCAATGGAGAGGGTAGTCTGGACGTACCGTTCATACCAAACCACTAATGATCCCGTCAATGACTCGATTCATGATGCACAATAAGTTCAACACTTTCGTTGGAAAGCTACTCGACACCATGGATTAAGCACTACACGACCTCGCGTTTCAACAGCTATTAATTAACACTGATTCCTCGGACAAGCTAGACGAAAGACAAGACAAAACCACTTGCATGGATAGAATAATTTATTGAAAAGTGAGGGACACCAACCCTTTGACGTTCTTATTTCGGTGTATTTAATTTGTTACATTTTATTTTGTTTTCCAATTTAAAAGAGGTTGATATTCAGTTATTCACGTCCACTATGTGGTACACATATATTCTTTCAGTTTTATTTTTATCTATCTCATTCTAGTTTAACTTCTAACACATTTTAAGTTATTTTTTTTACAATGAAGTATTTGAACATTTTAGTTATAAATTGTTGGTAAATTTAGCATATTAGTAAAAAAATATTATAATATCTTTAGCTCACTTAATATTGTAGATTTAAATTTGTGTTATATTATCAAAAAGTTAAATAATAATACTATATATTACATTCTTATACAGAGTTGTAATTTTGCATTTTTAATTGATAAATTATATAGCGAGTCTAAACAGAGCTACTTTACATGGAAACTCTTTTCGATGTGCGTCTCCCGTTTCCGAAACGTTTCAGAAACAGAAACTCAGAAACTACCCATGGAAACACGATTCCTAAAAATTTCCATTTGGAAACTCGATGGAAACTCTCGTTTCCGTTTTGGAAACTCTCGTTTCCGCTTTTAGATTATAAAATATAAAATATAAGATATATATTGTGATTAAAAAAGAAAGATTGTATCTATCTCTAATAAAAAGATGTATAATTTCTATAAATATAAAGTATGGTCCTAATCATATGTGGGATGTTGGAGGTGATCAACTTGATTCACTAAATGAATAAATGAATCTAATTTTGGGAGACAAGATATTTTTCTAACACTAAAGCTTAACCATATAATTATATTGAGTATGAAAATGTAATGAAAAAAAAAACAAGTAGTTTCTAATTCTAATGCATGCAATTACAAAGCAAAACATAATCAATGTCAAAGCTGATGACTAATTTGACGGATTTTACGAACATAATACACACATACTTATATTGTACAAGACGTTAATGTTTTACAATAGTTTTTGTTTCTTACAATTTATTTATATATTTATTAAGTATAATTTCTTGCTTTACTCTTCGAGGCAAAGTTAGTACCTGTGCTACCGCACGAATTATATTTTACTTTATACAAAATTTAATATATATTCTATTTTAAAGAAGATTGCGTCAACAATGGTCAGGGCGACCAATGCCAAATAAACCCAATGTAAAGAAAACTCAAGAGAACTATGGTTACATGGTTCATCGAGGATGCTGAAGTCTTCGGTGAAAGATCCTCAAGATTATGTAAGCGACTTTGAAGTAAAAAGCCAACGAGAAAAAAAAATCGTCGGTCAATGTCATTGCAAATGAAAAAATATGAAGAAAAAACTTGTGACTGTGTTTATTTCAACTATTAGTTTTTTTATTTTTTTCTCTTCTCTAATTTAATTGTTACTTTTGCAAATGAAGAAATCTGAAGATAAATTGTCCAAAGATTTTTATAATAGAAAAAGAGTTTTAAAGTCAAGAAGTATGAACTATTATTATTATTTTGTAAGCCTTATATCAGTTTTAAAATATATAATATATTATATAAACCACATTATATTTAACCGCTGGACCATTAATTTCTAGATATATATAAGTCTTATTTAAAATATAAACTTAAATATTTTTTCATTTTTTCCATCTATTTTTTTCTTATCATAACTTTATTTAATGGTCGAAGTTTAAAACTATTATTCTATAAACTAGCCTACTCCGAACCACTATACACTACACAATACACAGTATCATAATTATCGAATTGGGGACGATAGAAATATATATGGTTAGAGCTGAGCTAAATTAATCAGAAAAATATTTTTTATGGTAAAAAAATGCATAATATTATCAACTTGCATTTTAAATTGAATACAATATTCAAAAATGTTAAAGACAGAAATTGCATAAAATTTTAGACATCATATATATATATCTAACAACATGTAACTAATTAATGGCTCTTAGCATTGGAGGACTACAAATTTAAAAACACCATTTGGGGTTCTCTTGTTGTGGCTGCTCTAAGTTATTAATCTAGTGACAAGATATCAAATTCAAATGTTAATATTATTATTATTATTATTATTATTATTATTATTATTATTATTATTATTATTATTATTATTATTATTATTATTATTATTATTATTATTATTATTATTATTATTATTATTATTATTATTATTATTATTATTATTATTATTATTATTATTATTATTATTATTATTATTATTATTCAGAAATTAACTAAATTGCAGTAATTTAAAGTGGAAAAACTCTACAAGGTTCAAACTTCAAACTAGATATCCATTTTAGCTTAGTGACGTTGAAATGTTTTCCAAAACTATTGAAAGATGCATTAAAACCTATACAGCTGTGTGAGATTGTGATATATTAAAAGATTTTTACATTTTAGCACATAAATAACATCTTTTAAAACTAAATACAATAATATCAATATATACTCGAATGGTAGATAAAATTATTACTCTGTTAACAAGCCTACTCCACTACTCAGTAGTCAGCAGTGCTCTCACTTTGGAAATTAGTAGCTGTGGAATCTTAAGATGTTCACGTGAAAAAAAATGAAACCAAACTAGTAAAAACAGAAGTTACAGTAACGGTAATAAAAGTATCTATATATGTTCTAGTGTCTACGTTACTCATAACTCATAAGCACTCAAATACCTAAACTCTTTTAAACAATGGCTTCTTGTTCTTCCACCAAGCTTGTTGTGGTCTTTGCTTACCTTGTTCTCCTCACATTTTCAGACAACCTCGTGACTGGAGAATCCGACAATGTGAAGCTCAATCTTTACTATGAATCACTTTGTCCTGGTTGCCAAGATTTCATTGTCCATTATCTCGTGAAAGTCTTTGACTCTGATCTCTACACTATCACTGATGTCAAGCTGGTTCCATTTGGTAATGCCAAAGTCTCCAAGAATCTTACTGTCACTTGCCAGGTTCTTTTCCATTTCTTCCTCTTCTTGTTGATAGATTGATTAAAACAAGTATATGGTTTTTCGCTTTTTCGATCGAGTAAAGCTTGTATATAACTTTCTCTAATTAAGTAAAATTTTGTGAAGCATGGTGAGGAGGAATGCAAACTAAACGCCCTTGAAGCTTGTGGTATAAGAACTTTTACCGATCCGGTATAGAGTGAATGCATTTTATTTGCTATGTTTATATATTTACCTAAAAAGTTTTATAAGAATTTCATTTTGAAAATGTGATCATGGTTTTGTGATGCAGAAATCGCATTACTGGTTCATAAGGTGCGTTGAAAACGATACAAAACACTGGGAATCATGTGTTAAGAATTATGGATTTGAGAAATATATCTATGATTGTTACAATGGTGATATCTCTAAAGAGGTATGTATACATTACACATTTTTATAAAAAGAACTCATACTATATACATATATTTTATAACCTATAACCATTTTTTTGTTGTTGTTTGTTATAATTGCAGCTCATACTTGAATACGCAAAACAGACCATGAGTTTAAAGCCACCACATGAATACGTACCATGGGTCACACTCAACGGCAAACCTCTAGATGATGTATAACTTCTTTGTTCATTTACATTTTTGAATCGATTTAGAAATGTTACATTGGCGGATTTGTGATTTTCTTTATGGCGACGCAGAGTGTACAAAGCTTGGATGATTTCGTGGCTCAAATCTGCAAAGCTTACAAAGGAAAGGCTCCTCTCCCAAAACTTTGTGATTCTTCTGTCTTAATGCCTAAGTCGCCTAAGAGGAAAGTGCCGAAGCTTCAAGTCTCCTATGCCGATAAAGCTATCAATAACTAAGATGAATGTAACTTTATGTTATGGTATGATAATTAATAAAGAAACACCTTTAATAAGATGAATGTAAGCTTTATGTTATGGTATGATATTATCAAAGAATCATCAGTCACTAAGTTAATTATGAAAGTTCTTAGTGAACTAAGATTAATATTAAACAATGCATGTAAGCTTTATGTTAAGGTATGATAATAAAGAAACCTCTTTCTCTAAACTTTTATAACAAATAGAAATGCAACTCTACTAGGAAGTATTGATCATGAGTATTGAGCAATATCAGCATAGTCATACACTGACCAGTAATCATACTAAGCTATAGATCCAATTCAACTCTAACTTAGAATATATATTTTGTTTGTAGAATCTGATAAAATTTAATAGATAAGTTAGATCGATGAGGATTATTCAAATACATGAGACACTTATTACGTTTCTCACAATAATATTCTTATTCCATGAGTAAACTCGATCTAAATGAGTTTTCAAATGTTATTCATCTCTACCATGGTGGCAGTAGTTCATCTTTTTAGTATCGTAGTTCTTTGAAAACATGATCTATGTTTTGTCCCCAATCTCCATTGTACAGCTCCAAGAGCTTATGTGCCTGCGTAGTCCCTATTTTCCAATGATAATTACCACATTATTAGGTAACCAGGAAACAAAAATTCACTTGTTTGGTTACAAGAAAATTAGTAATTATACAGCTAACATGAAGCAACATACCTGTTCTAACCACCTCGGCGACAGGGTTCAAGAAACTGGTTTCATTGTACCCTCTACGCTCCAAACCATCCTAAGCAATAAACAAAAACCTCAATATGTATACATTTACATTATAAGGTGAAAGTATGCACACTTACCACTGCTAGCTTGAGGACATCTTCTGCTACATGTTGTAAAGAACCACCTCTAAACATTGTCTGTAGGCCAGTGACTGGAACCTGTTTGAAACCTAGCTAGTGAGAATTGGTTTACACGATTATATATATATCGTATAGTCACACAATTAAAGAAATATCTTCTCAGTTTACTTGTGTTCTAAGCATCTCTCTTTCTTCAAGATTCCAGTCAGCTATCATATCAAGAACAGTTTGGAGAGAGTTCTCATCGTATAGCAATCCCACCTGATCGTTCAAACACATTCGAGATAAACCCGCGAAACAAAAATTCTTATAGCTTTGTATAAGATAATGTAGTTACCCAAAAAGCTGGTAGGGCACATAACATCGGCCAAGAACCTGTATCAGCACCTCTCATCTCCAAGAATCTCTTTAACCGGACCTAATAGTGTTATTACAAAAGATTATTATAAGAAAAAAATGTCTCTAGACCACGATAAGAAACAGAGAAGTTCAATGCTATGATTAAAACATAGTAATCAACCTCTGGCCATATTGTTCCTATATGAATTTCCCAGTCGCTTATGGTGGGTTGTTCATTTGAGAGATGAGACATTTTCCCGGACAAGAAGTCCTGAAAAGTAAAAAAAAAAAGGTTGGGATCTTAACCTAGCTCAAGAATATTTCAAAGGTTAGAAATTTAAGAAGATGTAGACCCGAAATGTTATTCCTCTACAGTTTACATAGCCTTTGTTTCGATGTAAGAAGTACATTGGAATGTCAAGTGCGTATTCAACATACCGCTCAAACCTATATCAACATATTGAAGGTTGAACATAGATTTTAGGAAATTTTTTGATCATAGAGTTAGTTAGAATAAAGATTATATACTCACCCGAATGAGTCATCGAAAACAAAAGGTAGCATCCCCGTTCGCGCTTTATCGGTATTAATGTACAAATGACTGTGACAAAATGTTGATAGTTGAGAAAATTATACTGAGAAATGGTACCAACTAGTACTAATGTAGAAACCAACCTCCTTACGCTTAAACACCCAGTTGGTTTTCCATTACTAAAAGGGGAATTTGCGAATAGAGCAGTCGCGATCTGTATGATAACAAAATAACAACAAGTGAGAAAACATTTTGTTTATGAAATCCAAAAACCATTAATGTTAAAAGAGATTCAAGCATCTCACAGGTTGCAAAGCTAGACTAGCTCGAAACTTCCTAATCATATCGGTTTCTGAACTATAGTCTAGATTGACCTGGACAGTACAAGTTCTCATCATCACATCATATCCTTCAGAGCTAGCTCTTGGTTGGTAGTCTCTTATAAAGTCAAACCTTCTCTGCATATGTGAAACACTTTGACTCATCACAAAAATAGTTAGTGTAAAACACACTTAAGTAATACGAGAACTTATATGTTTGTAGAGATAGGAACCTTGGGCACAATGGTTGCATCCTCAAGAGAAGATTTTGGTTCATAGCCAATGCCTAGGAAACCAATTTCCAATTCTTCAGCAACAGTCTTCACTTGGTAAAGATGTGAATGGAGCTCATCACAAGTTTGGTGCAAAGTCTTTAGAGGTGCTCCACTTAGCTCTAGTTGGCCTCCTGGTTCCAGTGTTATGCTTTGCATTCCCTTTAATAAACACATCCAAACAAAAAAAGTTGAAAATTTTATTGTCATAATTGGATATTTAGCAAAAGAACAAAAGAGAGTAGATATTAACCTGTTTCAAGCCAATAATTCTTTCATTCTCCATCACCTTATCCCAATCAAATCTCTCAGCAATACCATTAAGCAAAGAAGCTATCTGTTCATATTTCATAGGTCGCAAAGTCTTGACCTCGAAACCGAGTTTCTCATTTTCTGTACCTATTCTATATATACCCATCCCAAGAGATAAAACCATACAAAAATGAGTTTGAACAAATAAGTAGTTTGATATATGAGGTGATGATCCTTATTAATTAGTGGTACCTCCACATTTCCTTTGGTTTGCATCCAGAAGCAAAAAAGGCAATGAGATCTTCTTTAGTCAAGGGCGTCTCAATTACAGAACAAGTGTTTGCAATTGCCTTATTACTCCCTTGATTGCATGCAACTATCTTGCTTCTTTTACAAGTAAGAGGTGGCTTGGGTGAGAAGTTAACATGGCTTTTTAAAGCATTCGAGTTTATTACAGCACCAACTCCAGAAGGTGAGAGTGAGAACGCCATATGCATGGTTTAGATTCTGCAGGAACTATTATAATTTATAACCCATAGATATTTATATTAGTCATCTGTCTCTTCAAATGAATTAAGTCTTGTTTAGAGTATAGTTAATTCCATAATATAGTCAATATATACTTTAAAAGGTATGGTCAATATATATGTTGTATATACAAGAAAATCTAAAACACAGATTTTCTTTAAGATTTTAGCAAAAAAATCCAAATCTAAAGGTATGGCAAATCCAAATCTAAAGGTATGGCAAATCTTGCAAAAAGATTTTAGCAAGAAAATCCAAATCTAAAGGTATGGCAAATCTGTAAGATTTTAGCAAAAATGGCAAAACCACAAATGTCATCACAGAAAATGGCAAATCTATAATTGATTCTGTATGGATTGTAGTCCACCTATATTTTGCTTGTATAAAAAAAATTTAAAGAAAACTTAATGTTTATATTTTTATTGCATTTATTATTTTTAAACAACTAAAAAAGTTAATGTTTATATTTTTTTTTGGCTAAAATATATACTTTATAGTAAATAATAAACTTTAAGAATTAATGAAACTGATAAACTTAAACATAACGAGTAAAACATATGTTTAAACGCATTTTTGTAGCCTGAAAAATGGCAATTCTATAAGATTTTAATTAAGAAGAAAAGCAAATCTAAAAACTTGCTTAAAACAAATTGCAAACTCATAATTGATTCAAGAAAGAAAATTATTCCTTAAAAAATAATGTGAAGATGGTTCAACAACAAACAAAGATATATAAACATAAGTGAGGAGCTAAGAAAAAAAACAAGAAGTACAACAAGAAGAAGGAGAAGAATCACCTTAATTTAATTGAGGCCTGAAGAAGATGAGAAGCAATAAGCTGAAGTTGAGGTAGTGTGATGCTGTACTGTACTATACACGTAATGATACCCGATATTGCAAATATTGTTATTATTGTGGTCTGTAGTCTGTATATATTGTTAGGTATAGTTATAAATATAGTAATAATGATTCTTTAGTGCTATATATATATATATATATAGTAAAATTTTATTGTGATGTGTGACCATTATTGTGGTCTATACATATTGTTAGGTATAGTTATAAATATAGTAATAATGATTCCATTAGTACCATTGGCGGAGCTAGAATTTATATTTATGGAGGTCAAAATATAAAAAATAAAATTTATAGGGGTCCATTTTATAATTTAACAGGGGTCAGTTTGATAATTTTAAACAAAAATCAACTAATGTTGAAATTTTATCAGGGTTTGACCCATGTGCTTGGTCATTGCCTCCACCCCTGATTAGTACTATATATACTAGTTTTGCACGTGGTATACCGCGGGTATTTGTTTGTAAAATAATTTTTTTATAATACTTGATGTTTTATAGTATGTTGTATTTTTCTGTTTATAATGATTAAGTTAGTAGCTGATAATATGAACATAGATTTTTTTGGTGTTTAAATTTGATTTGTATTTACAGCGTCTTTATAAGAGTATGTTAGATTCCGGAGTTTGTTTGTGTGTATAACAGATAATTTTATTTAAAATTGTAGCTAGTAAGTGTTGGACATTTGTTTTCTTGAGTATAGTATACCTTATTACTATTTTTGTTATTAAAAAATAGTTTGAATCAAGTTTTTGTTTATGTTTAACAAAAATATATATATATATAAATATTAGTATTTGATTATTATTTGGTACTTGATTCAAAGTATAGTTAAGATTGTTACCTTGTTGAATTGAAACGCTATCAAAGTATAGTTAAGATTGTTACCTTGTTGAATTGACAACGCTATCACCTTTTAATTAATTTCTGAGATTCTGGAAAATATCTTTATACACAACATTCATCGTTTGCTTTTTTAATAACCGGTGGGAAAATTTATATAAATTTCCTTGTTTGATGGTTTGGCTCATGAATGTAAGATACAATATATATAGGTAGGAAGGCTCATGAACTTTTTTTTTTTTTGGTAAATTGACGGGAGTTAGTGCCCTCCCTATGTTTTATTAGTAAAATTTAAAAATTATACATAAAATTCTCTTGGCTGAGGTAAACCAACAACATCCTCATGCAAAAACATCGCCACAATTGGCGGAATAACATCCAAAAAATAAAAACCTAAAGGTAAGGAAAACGCATAGTTCACTAACCCGTCTGCAAGACGATTAGCTTCCCTATACACATGAGAAATACGGACTGTCCAGTCCCTCTGAATCAAGCCATGGCACAAGCGTACCAGGAAAGACAGCGGATGAGTTGCACTTATCCCTGCCGTAAGAAACCCCACAACCATCTCCGAATCCACTTCCACCTCTAACCTCGATATCTTCTTCTCCCAAGCAATATGAAGGCCGTAAAAAACTCCCCAAAGTTCCGCAAGAGGAGCACTACAACGACCAATATTACACGCGAAACCACCGAGCCAATCTCCACAATCATTCCGTATCACACCACCAGCGGACGCCACCCCCGGATTTCCACGTGAGCCACCATCCGTATTTAGTTTAAACCAACCGGACTCCGGGAAATTCCATTTAATCAACCGCTCAACCCGCACCCGAGCCCGACCCGAGTCACTACTCGTTTGACCAGCCACACTAACCTCTCGTGCTAAGTCCTTAATCACTTTCACACGATCCCGACAAAGCTTATTACCCTCGAAAACATTCTCGCAACGCCATTTCCACCCCCACCAGCACGCAACGGCAAAAACAGTCGCCCATGTGCTTCCAAAAACTTGTGTACCCATCCCTAGATTCTCATACATCCATTCAAATAAAGATTGCTCAAAGAAATCATGTCGTGTACTCCTAGGTAGCAATCGCTGCCAAATTCCAGCCATGGCCGGACAATCCCGCAGTACATGGAGAACCGTCTCCTCACCACCATGGCACACCGAGCACACTCCGGTATCACTGAGATGTCTCCTTTGCCTTTCACTATTCGTCATGATAACCCGCTGCGAGACTAGCCACAGAAACACTCTAACCCTCTCCGGCGCCCTAACTTGCCAAACACGGTTATAAAAACCTTTCATACTCGGCTTCAGTTTCCAATCATGTGATATAAAGCCATAAGCGGCTTTCACACTAAATTGCCCATCAGCTGTATACCCCACGACAGCCTGTCGCTTGCTCCAGTCACACTATCCACCACAACGGCCATAAGTTCCAACCTCTGTTTATTTGTTACATAGGGGGAGGAGCTCGACCACATCGACCCAAAAATCCCGAACAGTTTTATTCATTAACGACTCTGGGGGAGGAGCTCGACCACCCTCCTGGATAGAAACTGAACCTAACCATCTATCGGTCCAGAATCTAATCATCCTACCATCGCCCACAACCCAACTATGCGCTCCCAAGATCACATCCCTGAACCCACAACCCACACCACGCCAAAGAATTGACTTTCAGCCAATGTTGATCATGAATATCACCAACTCTATACTTTCCTCTCACGACCTGAACCCAGAGACTAGAATTATCATTAATCATCCGCCAGCCCACTTTTGCAATTAGAGCTAAATTCATGTCCGCAGCCTTACGTAAACCCAACCCTCCATCACCTTTTGGGGTACAAACGCGGTCCCAAGCAACCAAATGTTGTCTTCTCTTTTCCACAGTACTTCCCCAAAGGAAATCACGAGCCACACTATCAAGTTTGAGCAAAACAGAAGCCGGTAATTTAATAGTACTCATAGAATGAACCGGAATTGACGCCAACACAGGAAGGCTCATGAACTTTGAGATCGTTTAGGGTTCAACTTGATTAGCAAGTGTGAAATCTTTGATAAGAATCAATAATATTTGAAATATAGCATAATTAGGCATTTAGTAGGAAAGCGTAATTATAATTTGAATCAGAAAATTCAGATTTGTTGATATGCGATAATTTTGTTTATTGCCAAGATTACAATATTGTGATTGATAAAAATCTAAGATTACGTATCTTCTTAACATTATTCCGATTTGGTTTTTAATAACAATGAGTAATTAGTGTATTAGTGTTTTAAATGTTTGATTAATGGGTTGTGTGTATAAAACTTTAAGCCCACGAATGTAAAATACTTTTGTCACACGTTTTTTCGTTTCATGATTCGAAGTTGATGTCCCCATAAAGCAATTCGGGTGGGTATGGTTAAGACGCGCGGATCCACTGAATATTTTTGTCTATGTTTTTTGGTTGACAATTTTATCCTTTTTGATTTTGACAAAGGCTCTCAATCATCAAAAAATAAAGGGTAAATATGAGATTTTTTTACCAAAATTTTATGATTTTCAATTTTGTACTACTCTATTAATATTGAGAAGATATATATAGTAAAATTTTATGTAACGCGCTTTGTTTGTTTCGTAAATGTATATTGACTTATGTTTCTAGTGGGTTCTATTTCCTTCTCTATGGTGTCTGTGTATCCAAACATAAATTATATTTTACGCTTAATATCAGTTAGTGTGCAAAATTATTTTTGTCCTTAGTTGTTATGGTATATTTAGAAGGCTAGGAATGCCAAAGTTTTTGAAAATATAGATACAAACTTAATGGAAGTAGTCCGGATTGCAAAAGATGAGGCGAGGATTTGGCATGATGCTTAGATTGAAGACTTAGGACCTAAGCTGCATGGAACCGGAAGCGGGTACGCGGAAGCGGAAGCGCTTATAAACGGAGAATCGATATTTTCTAAAAAATTCGGAAGCGAGTACGAGTTGGAAGCGTATAATATTATACATATAATTAATAAACTGTTGTAAACAACTATTCTAATACATAATCAAATATATTACATTCCATTTGAAGATAAAATGGATTCAAAAAGTTACAATTCGCTATCATTATCATCATGCTCATTTTCATCGACTTTATCGAACACAACCGCCTCCAACTCTGGTTCATCAAGAGAAAGATCTGCAAACTCAAGTCTCCCTAGATTAATTTCATCCAATGAATCAAATTGGTCACATCCTACATCCCACATATGATTAGGACTTTCTTTATAAGCATAACTCTTTCTAGATAAAAGACGAAGGTTAGTGTGCACAAATACCAAATCTTCAGCTCTTTGTGGAACAATTTTGTTTCTTGTTGCAGAGAGTATAAACTTGTAAGTACTCCAATTCGTTTTACATCATTAGGATGAAGACGGTTGTCCAAGCAACTTAAACGCTAAGGCTTGGAGTTTTCGTGCTGAAGAACCATGAACTGCCCACCATCTCAAAGGTTCTAGAATAAATTTATCATGAATCACATCGACACTACCAAAATCTTCCAAACATAAGGAGAAATTAGAATATTCAACCTCTATTCTTTCATCTTGAATTGGAAAATATTGTAGGATGCAATTCCTTCTTTCTCTAGTATTATCCAAATCTTGAAGGGGACCTTTTCTATTTTTCCCATCTGCAAGCCATTCCGAACTATAATATTTACGTCCAACAAGAATATACAATGGTTATGTTAATTAAATATACAAGAATTCTATGGAAACAATGATCCATATATAAGTCGACACACACACACACATGTGAAGATACGTGACTTTGATCATGTTAGTGCATGCATGAAGATAGAATTCCAATAATAATAAATCAAGTTACGTACCTGGGATTTAGAGAGTGTGCCATACGATAAAGGGGACTGTTACTCTTACTCCATCGAGATATCAAAACAGAATGAATGGCATTCCAAAAAACAGAATTATCATCAAGTTGTTTTCTTTCTTTCTTAAAGATAGCCTTCTTCACATCTTGAATCATACTTTCCCACCATTCATAGACTAGATGAAGAGAAGGTTTATCAGTATCAGCAGCTCTAATGACACTATAGATAGGCAAAGTAAAAGATAAAGCATATTCAAGATCATCCCAAAATATCTCATCTAATATTTTTTGCTTCACCGCATGTGCTCTACCCACACCATCTTCTTTATAATCATCCCATTTTGGACTGATTACCATTTGTTGTAACCCGGTTTTTTTTTTTTTTGAATCGTTTCAACATTACAACTGTGGATGCAAACCTGTAAAATTTAAATTTAATGATCTTAGACTTTTATATTGAAACAAAAAAAATTAATATACTTAACAAAATAGATTACAAACCTCGTAGAAGCTATTGTGAGGACCTTAAGGTCACAATATTTAGTGAACATTACAAGCCTCATTCTGTGGTTCATAATAAAATTCAAGATCCAAGTTACATCTTCACTAATAGACTTTATCCATAAGCAAGCTTCATACACTTCTTCATTGTTTCTTGTGGCCATTGTTGGTGCACATATGTTTTTCAAAGCAAGGTTCAATGTGTGAACCACACATGGTGTCCAAAAGATAGTAGGAAACTTAGCTGAAATAAGTGAACCATCTTTTACACAGTTTGAAGCGTTGTTGGTTACTACTTGAACTACATTCTCATGCCCGACCTCTTTTATGCATTCTATGATCATTTCTGCAATCTTCTCACCATTTTTTATTTAACCTTGACTATTGATCACCCTCAACATCATTGGACCACTCTCATTTGCAGCAATCAAATTAAATATTGGCCTTCGTTGAGGATCCGACCAGCCATCACTACATATACTAACTCCCTTTTGCCTCCATGTGTTCTTCAAAGGCTGCAAATGCATATCAATGTTCTTTCTTTCATTTTGAAGAAGTAATGTTCTTATTATACCCAGGTGGAACATATCCCAGAATTTTTGATGCACGCACATATGAGTTACGGTAATGAGGATTTCATGCAACGTTGAAAGACAAACCAGCTGTGTAGAACATTCTAGCTATCTCACCATCACATTGCTCTCTAACTTCATTCTGAAATGCTTAATCTAGAGGACCCATTCCCTTTCTCTTCTTTGGATCAGACTCGCTTGTATTAGGAACTTTATTGCTCATATCATAATCAAGAGAAGAACTAGATGGTACCCTTGATGACAAAGGTAGTGGGACTGATCTGGGAGATGAACGTTTTATTCTCTCCTAGCATTCATCAACTAGTTTTCTCATGTGAGTTCTTTGTTGAGGAGTAACCTTCAAGCAACCTTTAATTCCCTTAACTCCTTCTTGTAACAAATGGGACAAGACTCTACTATAAGATCCAACATATGAAGTATGGCAAAAATTGAATTGAAACCTCCACAACCCTCCACCAGCCAGCTTCTCAATCCTTTTCACATAGATCCACAAAGGTGCTTTATCATCTACTACAGGAGGTGACTCATCAATATTTGGAGGATCTTGAGACATGATACCGTTCTATTTCTGAAAAATCAAGTTTTGTATGTTATAACTTCTAAATTTTAAACTTACAACTACTACTTGTATAAGAATTTATAACTGAAAAGTGTAAACAAAAAGAAAGCAGAGCACAACAATTCTATTAAAGAATTTGTGGATATCAGTGTTCTTTATTTGGTTTTGGTAATTGGTAAAATCGTTTGAAAACAACACAAAAAGCAAACAAAATACGATTAGATTAGTATTTAGAAAATATATATGAAATTACCTTTGGTTCTTCTATTTCGTGATTTGGGAGAGAAAAATCAAAACCTTTGCTTACAACAACAGAGAGAACAAAGACACGTTTCGATTTTCCACTTTGTTCTCATGTAGGTTATACTTTTAACCTTTCAGCTTCTTTGTTTACTATCAATTTAAATGGGTAAAATAGGATTTGGGCCACACAAAAGTTACAAAAATATAAGCCCAATGCAAATAACTTCATCTTCTATGATCTATCAAACCAACGTTTCTGAGCAACACCATCTGCTCTTCCAATCCTGAAACATGTGATTCCATCACGCTTCTAAACATCTCAGTTTGAAAATCGTGATTCCTCCACGCTTCCCCGCGCTTCCGCTTCCGCTTCGGAAGCGCGAATCGCGTCACTTTCAACGATTTTCGTGCAGCTTAGCTTAGGACACCCAAGGGAATTGGTGGTAGTTTACACGAGCAGGCAGGGGCAGGCAGATTCTTTACCTTCCACATTCGCAGATTATAGATGCTTTATAGATGTATCATGCAAGGATACAAATACATATGCAGGTTTTAGGCTTGTTCTGCCAACACGCTCAGGATCCTCCAACAACGACGGGAGCTATAAATCGCCAACAAAGTCTCTCTCCTCTCCACGCTGAAGTCAAAACTCTGGTGTGGGCGATGAGATGCATGATTGACCATAATTTGAGAGATGTTATGTTCCTTACCGACTGTTCTGACTTGGTAAAGATGGTTGTGGGCACTAGAATTAGCACTTTGATGCTAATTGGGCCTAAGGAGCCCACAACCCAATTTAAAAGGCCTCGATTGGAAGAAGAAGTCCCGCAGGATTCGAACAGAGAACTGGGGGAAGGAGCATTTAAGAATGAGATCGTAACGGCCAAGCTGAAGGTCAACACAGTTAATGGAGATCGCAAGATTCCCGGAGCGTAGATCGCGCGGTCTATTAAATGTAGTTACACCTCTCTATATAGGAAGAGAAGTTCATTTGTAAAGGAGACAAAAGAATTGAGATATTAATACAAACGAGAACTATTTTCATAAAGAGAAGTTTTCCTATTTAGTATTCAATTCAAGTTCGGAACGGCGAATAAGTTTCCACGATGGCCCAAATGGGAATCACTCCGGAGCCCAAACTTTAGCTTTCAAAATCAAGCGACAAGGGTTCTTCTGGCCGACTATGCTTGCGGACTGCGAAGCATTTATGAGAAAGTGTGAGAATTGCCAGAGGCATGCTCCCACAATCAATTAACCTTCCGAGCTGTTATCCTCCATATCTTCCCTGTATTCGTTTATGAGGTGGTATATGGATATAGTTGGTCCACTTCACGTTTCGACGAGAGGTGAGAATCCTGTTAGTGCTCACTGATTACTTCTCCAAATGGGTGGAAGCAGCAACCTACCCCACCATCACGGACAACGGATCTCAATTCATATCCTAACAGTCTGAGAGATTTTGTGCACAATGGAAAATAAGACTTAGGCAATAGGCAAGCAGAGGCGAGGAACAAAGTAATCCTCTCCAATTTGAAGAAGCGCCTTGATGCGCAAAAAGGCCGATGGGCTGAGGAACTACAGAGTGTCCTATCGGCGATCCGTACTACACCTCAACGTTCCACTAAAGAAAAACCGTACTCCCTTGTCTACGGGCTGAGCTTGAAGTTCCAGGAGTTCGCACCACGCTGAATTCCGGGATGACCTCGGAAAACGACGAGTTCTTACGAGATTCCTTAGACATTATTAATGAGCGACGAGATCATGCTATGATTTGTTTACATCACTATCAAAGTGCGGTAGCTCGCTATTATAATTCCAATGTAAAGCCTCGAGAGCTCAAGGTCGGGGGATTTGGTACTAAGGACGAAAATACTAAGGAGTTGAATGCTAGAAAACTAGGTGAAGGGAAGGTCCATACAAGATAACATCCGTAGTGTGCAACGGGGTGTATCGCCTCAAGGATTTAACGGGAAAATCAGTTACCAGGTCGTGGAATGCAATGCATTTAAAGATGTATTTTACTGCTTAAAGTACTTATGTAATCGAACTACGATTGGCTTGATCCCATGTTGGGTACGTAGGCAGCCTATTCACACAAGGTCAACCTCGTATTTATTGAAGTTCATTTTTGATCCAGAATCAAGTCTTAGTTCGCAAAGCATATCTATTAACCTCTCTTAACTACGCCGAGCGTCAACTCGCAAATCGTTTAGTTGTTTAGCCAAAGCATAAGGGAAAAATACCATAACTAAGAAATTACAAGCTAAACAAAAAACAAAAACTAAAAGTTATAGTTATAAAGGGTGAGACCACCGAGGTCAAAAACACCCGAGCAAAAGAAAAGCGATAAAAAGTTTTATAAGCAAAAGCAACAAAAAGGGGGTAAATAAATGACAACAACAACCCCATTAGTTAAGTTCAGCAGCTTCGGAGCTCGGGGGAGAATTCTGCGCTTCGCCTGCTCCGAGAGCTGTCACTTCAGCACCTTCACCAGCAGGAAGAGTTGGCATGCCTTCAGTCGCACCTGGCATTCCCTGGTTCAAGACAGTGGCAACATTAGTCACCGGCTCCTCAATCATAAGGGGAGCAATATCTGTCAAGAACTTAGGGAAATCCTTAGGGTCAAATTTAGTTTTTGGTACCTCTTTCGCGCTCTGAACCGCTGCAATTTCATCCCTCTTGAAGATCTCGAGCTCGGCCTACAAGTCTGCGATCTCACCCCTCTCTATCTCCTCCACGAGCATTCGAATGGCGGAGATTTCAGCTGCTCGGATAGTGGCAGGGACTAGGCGGTTGTGGTCATCTAGGAAGACCTTCACGCCCTCTGCGGCCTCACGCAGCTCGGCCCTTGTTTTCCTTCTCTCCTCTCGGCGAACTTTTTCCATCTCCGAGCTATGGTTGACCTCCAACAGTTGGTTCTAAAGTGTTATTTCCTGAAGCTCCTTCTTCGCAATGGTCTTAGCATCTGTAGCTTGAAGATACAGATCCCCGGATCTCTTTAGCTTATCTTAAGCATCTTCGAGGGAGGCTTTGGAGATCAGTAGCTCAGATTCCGCCGCCTTAAGGCGCAAGTTGAATTTCTTTGCTTTCTCCACTTCTTGGAGGTTAGACGCTTTGGCGGCGCAGAGACGTTTCACCCATTTCTCCAGGTCGGAAATCTGAGCTCGCAGCCCCTTGATTTCGTCAAAGAAGGGTTGGAAAGCTATTGTTCTTCATAACTCGTGACGGCGCTGTTGACCTCAACTAGGGTCTATAGGTAAAGTAAGTTAGTAAGGAAACGATATGGAAAGTAACGAAAATTAAAAATAAGATGTAATTCCTCACCTCTCCAATACTATCCACAAAGCGGAAGTAGCTATCCCGGTTGGCCTCGGCCATATCCTTGAAAGACAGGACCCGAGCTCAAAGACGACTAAAACTGCGCATCATGTCCGCAAGAGACTTTGGGGGGGGGGGCTGAGAGGATAACCACTGTAAAGGTTAGAAACTAAGTCAAAAAGAATGTACAAGCGAGAGTAAATAATATTACCAGGGAACACGTCCGTAGATCTGCTGGGAGTCTGGTTTGCGAGAGCTCCCATCTTCGAGCTGGTCTCAGCTCTCTTCTCCGCTCACTCATACGAGGACGGGAAGTCTCTCGGGATGAAGGATTTGAATCTGGCGCTTTCCTCTTCTTGGAGGCCTCGCTGGTCTCTTTCCCATCCTTAGTTCCTAGAGTGGTGGGGGATTCAGCGCTCACTTCCCCCGAGATCACGTTCCCCGGCGTCATAAGGGGTGATCGAACTGGAGCTTTTTTCTTTCCTCGGGATCTTGGATTTACCTTCAGCAAGGGCAGCGGCCATTTGTTTATTCATCTCCTTCTCGCAAAGTTCTGCCTGCTTCTTGTAAGCTCTCTCTTCTCGATAGTTCATGTTGCGAGGAAAAGCAGGTTGAGGTGAGCTGGTGACAAGAGAGCTGTTGCGAATACGAGCTCCGGACTCCTGGATTCTTTTGTTTTAAAAGGAGTCCCAAGCAATCCAACCACTGCAGAAACTAATGAAGCAGTTTGCGAAGGAGTTGGAGAGGGAGAAACGCTCTAGAGATGCTGAGAAATATGCAAAACAAAGTAAACAACGCCCGAGTTAGAGTTCGACTATGATAAGCAAAGCAACAAAAATAAACAATTCGATTCCCCTCTATAGTTCTACCAATTTTTGGGGACCACTAAGAAATAAATAGGTCCTGCAGTTCGCCGAAGGTGGAGTCATCGACAGGGAAGAAGAATTAACCACTTCGCCAGTTGTCATCCTTTTCGGGATGGTCATAAAAAATCCGGAGCCCGGCCAGCAGGCTGAGAAAAAAGGCTCCTCTGGTCCTACCCCCGCCCCCCTTTATCGGGTACATATGGAGAATATCCTGGAATGTGTGGAGGTAGCCATGCTCCTCTGCCAGGGTTTGGTGGCAGAGAACTGTGGGGACAAAGTTAGGCACAGTTGGGGGAGTGAAACACACAAGGCGTACATCGTAGGCACAGCAGTGCCCTTCTGGAGGATCTTCCGGCGACTTATCACCGACTTATCATCGACTTCCGGCATCTTGGCACGGGAATCGAACGCCGACCAGTTCATCCTCCGTAATGATAGACGGAGGATGAGGAGCGAAATGTTCCAGAATCATAGCGTCAGATGGTTTCTGGGGAGACATCCGGCGTGGTTTCGTCTGATGGAGGAAGACAAAGGGCCAACGAGTAGCTATCTCGGCGGCGGAAGGAGCTGCAGAGACGAGAATGAAGAAATTGGCGAGAGCAAGGAATAATAATCCCCTTTATAGTAAAACAGAAGTACAAAAGTGATTCGGGTCGGTTTAAAAAAAATTATACCCGGTAATTCTAATCGGATCTTTTTAATCTCTTTCACGCTTCCGGTTCCTAATCGTTTCTACGTGGGTCTACAGCTAAACAAAGCCACTTTACATGTGGGCCTTTATAAACAGCCCATTACCAATTTGATTGTGTGTTCATAAATGAGCATTAACGATAGTTTCATTGCTTTTAGCAACAAATCTTTCATACATATTAACAATTAAAGCTGCCAAAAATCACAACAAGCTTTAATGGAATTTGGGAAATCAAAAGCTGAATCTGAAAGAAAACGATACAATACACATTTCGTCGATTAAATTTTTTTACCAATATTTAATTTCTTTTTTTAAAAAGGAAAAAATATATGGGCTCAAAGCCCAAAACGAAAAAATCTGTAAAAGTCTAAAACTTGGGGATCCATATCTGTTAAACTTTATTTTGAAACATATCTGTTAAACTTTATTTTGAAACATATCTGTTAAACTTTATTTTGAAAAATATAATTATTTTATGGGATCAGTAATTCAGGAATTCTGTTGGATCAAATTAATTTGATGGTCAAATAATACATAAAGAATATAAAAACAACACCTAACAATTTCATATTTCAACACATTAAAAAAAAATCAATTATAACCACATTTTAAATACATTTACTATATGTAAATTCAAGAACTTGGTAGACATAATTGTGTTTATTTTCCAATTGTTTTTCAAATGTATTTTCATAATCATTTTACATTTTACATTTTCTGTTTCATAGATCTTAAAATCATATAACACAAGTTAGGAAAAATTTCCGTAAAAACACATATTCATTTTACTAAAATCTTCTTCATAAAAAAACACAAACCATCTAATTACAAAACTAACAAGAAAATATGAAATAAACACATCTACATCAACAACAAAAAAACCGGTAATCTTCCCCTGCGCTGTAGCGCGGGTTCGAATCTAGTAAATTAGGTAAAAGAGAAGAATCGAGTGTTGGAGTATCGTACCTTTTATAGACGCGTAGACCATTGCAACGTAATGATGGCCTAGAGAAGCTAAAAGGTCACACCTTTATAGATTAGGCGAAGGGACGTCAATGCGGTAAACGCAACCGCGAATTGAGGCAATTCAATCATGAGGATTCGAAGATCTTAGTTCCCAAAATCGATGCTGCATTAAAGTCTTCCGAACTAAAATCACTTCACAAGACTTGGGAGGCTAACTGTGGGCACCAGAATTAGCACTTTGATGTTAATTGGGCCTGTGGAGCCCACGTCCCAGTTTAAAAAGCCTCGATTGGAAGAAGAAGTCCCGCAGGATTCGAACAGAGAACTCGGGAAATGAGCATTTAAGAATGAAATCATTACAGTCGAGCTGAAGGTCAACACAGTTAATAGAGATCGCAGGATTCCGGAGCGTAGATCGCGTGGTCTATTAAATGTAGTTACACCTCTATATATAGGAAGAGAAGTTCCTTTGTAAAGGGGACAAAACAATTGCGATATTAATACAAACGAGAACTATCTTCATAAAGAACATTTTTTCCTATTTAGTATTCAGTTCAAATTTGGAACGGCGAATAAGTTCCCACCCAAATACTATCACTAAGTCTTATTTAAATACTATTACAAAAAAGGAATTCTCCAAAAATACTACAATCATAAATTATAGGTTTGTTTTATGTTTTAGTGTTTAGAATTTAGGGTTTAATTTTTAAATTTTAAATTTTAGTTTAGTTTGGGGGTATTTTACAGAAAAGTTTGAGTCATGTGAAATTTTCGAAAAATAAAACTGATAATCATATTTTAGAAGAAAAAATATACATTTTTTAGTTGTAACTATGAAAATTGCCTAAAATGTAATTCATTTTCGGTTAACCGGTTCTTATAATAATAATAAAAGTTTACAAGAAAACAAATTATTTAGTGGTAACTATGAAAATTGCCTAAAAATGTATTTTGTTTTCGGTTAACTGGTTCTTATAACATTGGTTTATTTACAATTTATGTATTAATGGATGTAGTTTTGTATAAGATTTTTAATCTAATCTACCATTAATGTACACGGTTCATATATAGATAGACGAAGGTTTATTAATTCTCACCCTAGCACTTATTTGTAAGAGCAGCTCCAAAAATACTACAATCATAGATTTTTAATCTAATCTACCATCTTCTCTCTCTTCTCTCTCATTTTAAGGACTCCTCATAGAAGTTGCTCAGTTGGAGATGGTCTAACCTATCTGACGATTATGAAAAAACCACGTGAAGAAAACTACCCTACACCACATGAATTATTGTAGGATGGTAAGTGGCAACAGTGTTAGACTATTTTTCAATGGCTCTTTTAACTTTCAACTCAAATGAGATCTAATTTAGGCCTAAAAGTAATTAACGTACGACCAAAACAAATATTAGATGAAGAGCATGATACTAATAGTATATTGGGAGGAAGTTAGTTAGTAAAACTTTTTCTATTTTTTTAAATATACATATGATATTATTTTTATTTTTTTCGTCAACAGTATAAGAAAATTAGATCAACTGAGCCAATTTGGAGGACAATCGTTTACATACTTAGCAATGAACGGAATGGTAGTACCAAGGAGTCCGCTCTTACATTCACATTGCGAGAGATCAAAGATAAAGAAAAAGTTGAGAATTCTTCCCTATCAAAAAAAATATCATCCAAGTAGACAGAGAACGCTGGCCACTCAGACGGAGAAGACACCATCTTCACCACATCGGAACAGTCAATGAGGAACATAAAATCTCTGTGATTATGCACAATTTTGCATCGCATCGCCCACACCAAGGCTTCTACTTCAGCATGAAGCAGAGAAAAGCTACGTCTAAGATTTGAGGCGCCCATCTTCGTCGTTGAGTCTTGAACGTTATGGCAAAACAACCCCAAACCTGCAAACTTATCGGTGTCCTTCCAAGAGCCATCAATAAAACACCTATATCCCGTTCTCAGCGAGGGGACAGAGCCAATCCTAGATAGTCTTCCAATCCCCAAACATGACACCTCCAGGGGATCTCCAAGGTCCTCTATTTAGGCGTATTGCTAAACCTTTGCCTCATCCCTAGCAACCTTAAGAACTTCCAAGGGACTGTCATCTCTTTTTGGTATTTCTCGCCTTCCAAATATACCAAAGTAACCAGGGATAAAAACCATCATGATCCTTTAGAGACATAGTTACCAAATAATCTCAAAGACTGATGTTGTAGGGAACATGAGAGAACCTACAGGAACATTAGCCAGAGCCTAAGCCTGACGCGCTGGGGGACACTCAAAAATTTTGTGATTAACCGACTCCTCAGGAAATCTGCAGCGGGCACAACTAGTATCACAATTAATACCCCTCTTGTGTAGATTAGCCGAAACCGATATACAGCCGATCAGTAGTTGCCACATAAAGTGTTAGATTTTTGGCGGACACCGCACATTCCATACCCTCGTTAGTAAAGGAAAAATATTTGGGCCACACACCTGAGGTAAAGTAACCCGTATATCTGCTAATCTAGCTGTATGATAACCAGATTTCACCATATATTTCCCCGTTTTTGTAAAGTGCCAGCCCATAGAGTCACCCATCAGATTATTTCCTAGTGGCAGAGCACTTATCAAAACAGCATCTTCGAGAGAAAAATGCTCCAGTAACCTATCTAGCCGCCAAGAATTCGTCTGGCGATCAATCTATGTCTAATTTGTAAAGAAGGATCCATAAACGACCCCTTACTTAAAGCTGGTTTCGGGAATTGAGATGGGACCTAGGGATCCGACCAAACGGCAACAGAATCACCTGAACCGACTCTTTTAATAAGCCCTTTAGCTACCAGGGAACGCGCTGAACAAATACTCCTCCACCCATAAGATAGAGAGTAAGATTTATTGATATCCATAGGATTCGAGTTCCTATAGTACCTCCCCTTGAAAACCTTTGCAAACGAGAATCTGGGACCTCCATCAACCTCCATGCTGCTTATCTAGTAACGCCGTATTAATCATTAACATCTCTGAAACCGAGACCTCCCATCTGCTTACTTAAGCATAATTTATCCCACGACTTCCAATGTATACCCCCGTCTGTCCATTAGAACTCCACCAATATTTTGCCACTGCACTAGTCAACTTTGATGTAATTATCCTCAGAAGTCGTAAGCAAAACATCACATAAGTCGGTAAAGCAGAGGCGACCGATTTAATTTTCACCTCCTTGCCTCCCTTTGAAAGAAATTTAGCCGACCAACTATTAATATGTATGTTCAACCGATCTCTAACAAAAGAAAATACTTTTGTTTTTGCTCCCCCTAGGCTTTCATGTAATCCTAAATAAGAACCCATTCCTCCAGTGTTAGTTATTCCAAGAATCGCCTGAAGTTATGATCTGGTATTAGTATCCACAATATGGCCAAATTGAACCGATGACTTCGCAAAATTTATTAGTTGGCCTGAAACCGTTTTGTACTGTTTAAGAATACCGAGGATAACCGTACATTGCTCTGGTAATGCCCTACAAACAGGCTATCATCTGCAAATAGTAGATGCGAGACTGGGGGACACTAATTGGCCACTTTAATCCCTGTAATTAACTTCCTCTGCTCCGCCTTCCGAATATTAGCAATTAACACTTCCGTACACAAAATAAAAAGATACGGAGATAAAGGATCCTTTTGTCTTAGCCCTCATTTCGGAATAATATGACCCTTAGGTTGCCCATTTATTAAAACCCGATATTCAACCGAGGACATACAAAACATAATCGAGGAGATCCATCTATCCGCTAAACCAAGTTTCCAAAGCAACCGGGCAACAAAATCCCACTCCACCCTATCATAAGCCTTACTCATATCTGTTTTGATGGCCATAAACTTACCCTTGCATGAGGGATTAGTCCGAAGACTATGAAACATTTCTTGTGCGACTAGGATATTATCTGAAATCAAATGTCCAGCAACAAACGCAGTCTGTGTTTCTGAGATTAACTGAGGAAGAAATGTCTTTAGCTGTTTGCACAAAACCTTTGAAATAACCTTATATCCTACATTGCAAAGACTAATAGGACGTAACTCCGTCATTTGTCTTGGCCTCTCCACCTTTGGAGTAAGACATATATTTGTCTGATTAAGCGTGTTATCAAAAGACTCTTCCTGGAAAAAAGAATTAACCAACTGGATCAAATCATGCTTGACCACCCCCCTCCCCCACGCTTTTTGGTAAAACAGAGCTGTCATACCATCTGGGCCGGGCGCTTTATCCGGATGCATCATAAAGAGTGCCGCTTGGACCTCCTTTTCCGTTGTCGGTGCTAAGAGGACCTCATTTAAATCATCCATAATCACCTCCTGAACCTCATGTAAGGCTTCCTAAAAATCTTGTGGACTCGTCGAAGTAAACAATTCTTCAAAATATCCGGCTGCAATCCTACTAATATCCTTATCCTCAGTCATCCAATTGTTGTCCTTGTCTAAAAAACCTATAATTCGATTTCTCGCCCGCCTGCTCTTCGTCTGAGCATGGAAATATTTTGAGTTCTTGTCTCCTACTTTCATCCACCGGTTTCTACTTCTTTGTTGCCAATAAACCTCTTCATCCTTGCAGGCTTCTCTTAACCGTATAGACAAATCATAAATTTGGCATCAATTTGGAAGACTGGCATCATCTGCCTGAGCTGCTGCTAATTTGGATTTTAAATCATCTATAACATCTCGCCCAAAAGACACCTGCTGTTTCCTCCATTGAGAGATTTCCCTTCTACAATTAGCAAGTTTGTTCATAAAAACCCGAGGGCCTTGACCTGGAACACCATCCAAACCCGTACTAATTACATCAATAAGCCCAGCTTTACTAATCCATCGTTTATCGAACATAAAGCATCGATAGCGCCTAGCCTTTTTCTCGTCCACCATAGCAAGAATAGGCTTATGATCTGACCCAATCATGGGTAAATACTCCGTCAAAGTGTCTGAGAATAATTCATGCCAATCCGCATTTCCAAGGGCTCTATCTAGCCGGCACAGGATGGGTTTCTTATCCCGCCATCCCCGCCTTGATAGCAAATCACTGATATGAGGGAACTCCAAAAAACCACAAGTTGTAATCATAGAATTAAATTCAAGAAAAGAAGACGTATGTCGTAATTTACCTCCACGTTTCTCATGGTTCCCCGTAATTTCATTGAAATCACCAATAATAAACGAAGGAGAATCTCGTCAATCTTCCCCATTCTCGTCAATCTTTCCCACACCAAGTCGTGGTGCTTGGGAACCCTTATACACCGTTTCGACATCAATCAATCTATTAGATTTGTATAAAACAGAAACATTATCGATATTATAATTATAAAAAAGAGTCAAACCGCCACTACAACCAAGAGGATCAACCGTAACTAATGTATTATAACCCAAATGACCTTGAAAATTTTATAAAAAAGAAGACAATTTTTTTGTTTCCGGAAGGAATAAAAAATCTGGCCTATGAAGCTTTCACAAGTCTCGAAGATATCCGATAGTCGCCTTATTTCCTAGCCCTTGGCAGTTCCAGCTCAAAATCTTCATTTATGGCTGGTTGGTTTAGGCGGTTTGGCACCTCCTTGGCCACCTCTGTCCGTTTCTCTAGCTCTCAGGATAACCCCATCACCATCAACTACGGAGGATTTTGGTGCAGCTCGCTTCCGGGGAGTAGTCACCATATGCGGAATGTGCTTCTTTGAACTGGCGCCGAGCAAAGCAATACCCTTGCCACGACTGATCTTCTCAGCTCCCGCTTCACCACTATCAACCTCACCCGACGTGTCCTCAGCCAAAGAAACATCCATGGCATTAACTTTTGCATCCGTGAGCAGCTCAGTCGTCACCTCAAGAAGATGGTCCTCCCGGTTTTTATCCTCTACCTCCGTTGTGAGCTCCAGTACCAGCACCATAACGCCCTCACACTCCTCCATTGGCTCAGCTGCATTCCAAAGTGCCACCTCCATAACTACCTTAGGAGAAGGAACCAATGCGAGATCCTCCTCAACCTGCAAAACTAACTCTTGCTCCAACTCCAAGGCAGCGATTGTATCTGAATCCACATCATCCACCTCAACCTCTGGAATCACTTCCAAGGATTCAGATTTTTGAAAAAGAGCTTTTTGGACCTGTTTGGACCGAGTATTCATCACAGCTGGCTTGCGAGGCTCCACAATAGACACCTCTTTAGTAACCGCATCATAGACTGTCCTCCTATGGGAGTTGAGTGACGCATAGTTATTGTATCTCCTTGGATGGGACAAAAGCTCACCACAAAAATGACCCGACCTAGACCGACTCCCTCTCTGCTGCGACCACCTCTTGTTCTAGAAACCTCTTCCTTGTTTTCCGACTTCAGAGGGCCCTTCTGCTTCCCATCATATTATGGACCTCTTGGCGTTCTTGTGACGCAGCACCTTTGTAGCTCTGGCTTTGCCTTTCGTCATCGTCATCTTCTGCAGCATCCGAGACCTTAGAAACCAAGGACTCACAGAAAGCCTCCTTGTGACACAGGCTGAAACACAAGCGACAGTAACCGAAGAGACGCTCGTACCGCAGCGTCATTGTGGCCTCTTCCCCGGTGCCAAACTGGATCTCTGTTTCGAACACAAGCGGTTTAAAACCATCAATAGTGACCCGGACCCGACCGCCATCGATATCCACTTCTTGGACAGCACCAAGATCCTCTCCAATACTCCGAAAGGTTGGATTGACCTAATATTGTAACGGAAGCCCCAAGATGCGGATCCAGAAAGTGATAGCAGATGTGTACGACGCCTTCACCGACGGCTTCCACCTCACCAATGCAACCATCCAGTAGTCAAAATGAATAGGTTCCATTTTGAGAACTTCCTCAATGTCCGCTTCACTCTCGAAATCGAACTGAAATTTTCCTAGGCCAAGGTCAGCTCCCACGACTCTCCCTTCCAACTACCAGATGCGAGGCAGCATGAATATAAGAGATTTCATATCCTGACAACGCGCATTCATACAACGCCCAATCACCGTTTTGGAGTAGCCTTCAATGAGAGCGGAGTTATCAAACAATGGCAACTTGATCTTTGTTTTTGGAACCGGAATCGCCACCTGCTTGCTAGAACCATTGGACTTGATCACATTGCTCTGAGACATCGTGATTGGAAAGATGAAAAAAGACAAAAGAGAACCATAGTAAGCCGAGAGAATTGTGGAAGAGAAATGAGAAAAAGCAATGAGATGAAAAGTAAGACTTCCCCAATTAACCAATTTATAGCCGTCACCACTCCACATAAAGACCATAAATCAGAAGATAACCCCAATCGTAATCTTCCCAAAACAATCTTTATATACATATGATATTAAGATTTAATTAGAGATGTCAAGTGGGTTATTAATCAATTGGCTTGGCCAAAACAGTACTACAGTGGACGGATATAAATCGTAAGGTTGTGAATGGATACAGCGGTTTGAGCAGGCAAAACCATCTATGTAACTAATCATTTTTTGTTTACCATTCATTAATTGTATCTGCAGTTGTGACGTTTCAAAAAAAACAAAAAAAAATTGTTGCGGACCAAGTGTAGACCAAATTCATGTATAAATAGAGTTGGTCCGCCGTGGTTTATTGTCCGCTCCAAAAATAGAATGGACTAAACCGCTGACAGATTTGTCCATCCTGACCGCTTTAATCATTCACACCTAAATATATTATATTCGTTATAAAGTAGGCCTCGCGAGCACAAATATATGTGAATAGCAAGTTTTAGCAGATTATGCTCGTGCATCTACATTTAATTTCTATATCGACATGAAAATTTTATTTACGGTAATAATTAAATTAATTTTATTTGACAGATAATATTTTTATATTGATGGCGTTATATAACAAAATGATAAAATGATAATTTATCCATGTTATAAAATTAGGTTAATGATCTTTTTTATGTACGTTAATTTTGGAATTGAATTAGACTCAAAATGGGCTGGACTTGATAGACATCATATCATCTCCAATAGACTTTTCCATGTTCTCATTGGCAGCCCATTAAGTGCATTTCTCCTTGATCTTCGATCTCTTTTGACTACTTGGTCGAATTTGCTGATGAAAAACGAGATTGGTTGACTTGTATCATTTCTTTACCTTGAGATTAGTAGAAACATTTCATGGTTGCCAAACATAATTCTTGAAGCTCCTAAGCCACTTGAACCTAAAACTCTTCTAGTGAAAACTAGATTGATCTCCTTTGGCCCATGGGATGGACCAAATCTTATATTTTTAGACTTGTTGAAACATAAGAGATCAATTAACATCTCCAAGTGGTTTTGTGTCGAAATTGTTGTTGGTCTAAATACCACTATCTTTGGCTCAGACTCGAAACTGGCTTTGGGACAGTTCCACTAACTTGAAAGTTTTAGATAAGGATAGACGAGATATAAATTAAAAGAACTAAATAAAATGATGAAAAAGGACAATTTGTTCGGCTGCTGAAATTATGAACCAATGAGATTAAATAGTTGCTTCCTATTGCCACACCATTCCTCTTATCTCACTACACCCACTCAATTTTAATATGTTGTCAGTTTGTCACAATACTAGTAAAGCATAATTTGTTATGTAATAATTTTTATATTTAGAGTATAGTTTTTAGGAGGTAAGATTTACTGTTTAGAATTTAAGACTTGATTTTGAAATTTTAATTTTGAAAGTTTAATTTTGGAAAATAGGAGAGTGTGTGCTAAATTTGAAAAAAAAAACATAAATTAGTGTTATTTTTGAGAATTTTCCATAATTGTTTCATTAAAAATTGTAAAATCTATATAGAGAAATTCTTCAAAATATTACATTTTTATTGTTCTCTTTCCAAAAAAAAACAAATATTAACCTTTTCATAAATATCCAAAAGTTATATTTTTCTTAAATTGCTACAAACACAAAATTTGGTTTTTAAGGGTTTAAAATTTACTATTTTAACTTTATAGTTTACTATCTTATATTTAAAGTATAGTTTTAAGAGGGTATTATTTAATATTTAGGATTTAATTTTGAAAATTGAAAGATTAATTTTAGTAATGGTATTTTGGAAAAATGTATATTTTAATAATATTTTTTAGAAAATAAAACTAATAATAAATTTTTTGAAAATAGAATATTTATGAGAATTATCCATCTATTTACAATAATTAATGCTATTAGTGTAATTAGATAATCACTATAGGTGACTAGTGATAATATTAACAATTACATAGATATATATTACTGGCTAAAAATAATTACTTACTCTAGTTTTCCACCAATAAAGAAAAAAATAATTAATCTTTTTACTATTTTTTTTGGGCAAACATGGAAAAAAATAAGATATATTTTCTGTTTCTTTCCTCATTTTAGTAATTCCTCTTCAAGAAAGATCTTAATAACCCAACAAAGTCACTTCTTCTTCAATCACTGAACCCCAAAAGAATAAAAAAGCATTAAAGAAAAAAGTATGTCTCTTCTTCTTCAACCTCACCTCATCCTCTACCTACTAATCTTGACGGCGGTGGTGGTTAACGGTGAGATTCTCCGACCAAGATTCTACAGTGAGACATGCCCTGAAGCTGAATCCATAGTAAGAAGAGAAATGATGAAAGCTATGATCAAAGAATCAAGAAGCGTTGCTTCAGTCATGCGTCTTCAATTTCACGACTGTTTTGTCAATGTAAAGCTCATAGAATCTTTCTCTTTCTCTCTTACTCTCTCTGTTCTTGATTCTTAACTCTGTTTCTCTAATGAATCAATTCAGGGATGTGACGCATCTGTGTTGCTTGATGATACACCATACATGCTTGGTGAGAAACTATCACTTTCCAACATCAATTCACTGAGATCTTTTGAAGTTGTTGATGACATTAAAGAAGCTTTAGAGGAAGCTTGTCCAGCTACTGTTTCTTGTGCTGATATTGTTATCATGGCCTCTCGTGATGCTGTTGCTCTAGTAAGTAGAGAACTCACTTTCTTTGGAACATTCTCTGTTTAGTGGTTTCGGTTTTGTGATTTTGGTCTTGAATAATCAGACAGGAGGACCTGATTGGGAGGTGAAGCTAGGGAGGAAAGACAGTTTAACAGCGAGTCAGAAAGATTCAGATGATATAATGCCAAGTCCAAGAGCCAATGCAACTTTCTTGATTGATCTTTTCGAAAGATTCGATCTTTCTGTAAAAGACATGGTGGCTTTATCAGGGTCTCACTCAATTGGTAAAGGTCGATGTTTCTCGATCATGTTTAGGCTTTATAACCAGTCCGGGTCTGGTAAACCTGATCCAGCTTTGGAACCAAGATACCGTAAGAAGCTTAACAAGCTTTGTCCTTTGGGTGGAGATGAGAATGTGACTGGAGATTTGGATGCAACACCTCAGGTTTTTGATAATCAGTACTTCCAAGATTTGGTTTCAGGGAGAGGGTTTCTGAACTCTGACCAGACTTTGTATACGAATCGAGAGACAAGAGGGTATGTGAAGATGTTTAGTGAGGACCAAGCTGAGTTCTTCAGAGCTTTTGAACAAGGGATGGTGAAGATGGGTGATTTGCAATCTGGGAGACCTGGAGAGGTTAGGTTAAATTGTAGAGTTGTTAATAGAAGTCCTATTGGTGTGTTGTTTGACTCTTGAACTAGAGAGATGTTATGATTTCTATATAGTTGCAAAATCTTTTAATACTTACATGCCATGCCATGATTCTTGAATTTCCATAAGTTGATAGAGAAGCCTGCGGTTGCATCTTCGATGCCTAGTCAGTAAAATCATATAGCTATCAAAAATCACAAAACAATGAGACTTGGTTTATCTGAACATGTAACTCTGAGGTACACAAAGAAACTCAATGTATATACATTCCATGTTTTACGGTTTCCGAATTTGCAATCAGTTACAATGCTTACCCTCAGAGACAAGTTTAGAAGCATACTAAGAACTTAGACGCTGTTTTAGTATGCTGCTTCTTCAATAAACTCTCTCTAGTCTCTAGTACTTGAACCAACTGATTAAGCCTTTTCTTGTTCCTCTCCTCTAGATACAACACAAATGTCTCAGTAGCCTCTGCATATGTATCCATACATTGCAAACCATCTTGCCTGCAGCTACACATACAAGTTCCAATTACATCTTTGAAACCGAAACAAGTCTATCGACTAAACTAGTCGTTGCACGATGTTTTTCATCGAATTTTACAATGGAAACATTAGTATATGAGCAAACCAAAGAACACAAATACTAAAACTAACCATACTCAGGACATGAATCTTTACAAAGATGATGCACACAACAACAAAAACCCAAAAAAACCAAACAGATAACTAGAGGTCAAGATGGCATTGTTACTTAACTAGTAAGATTGCCCAAGTGTTGAGATTTTGAGAGCTCAATTAAATTCACAAGTTTGAGAATTTGACAATGAACTCAACATAGAACAAAAATGGCAACTGAACAAATCTCTCAGGTACACAGGAATATTCAAAATGTAATAAAAACATTATCTTTTTAAAGAACAAAGCTTTTGGGTTATAATGGCATCTATGAAACTTTCAGATTACATAGAGTTAGATAAAGTCTTTATGAGATTCAGAATTTGAAGATTTACCCTCCACGATGAGAAACAGAAGATGTCTTACAATCGCCGGGAACAACAGATGCACCTCCGCAATCTCGCGGCGAGGCGAGAATAGGGTTCACCGGAGAAGAGAACAGAGTGTAAATCAAACTTTGGGTTTGAACATAACTGGGCCGAAATACTAATGTAAGGCCCAATTTGATTAACAGCTTAACCGGTTCCAGATTATACGTGATCAGAGTCAAATGTTCCGGTTTATTAAGTAAACCAGTTTAAGGTAACAGAGGTGATGTTGGTTTGACCATCTTGTTGCTCTAACGAGATGGTCCATCTATTATAGTATTTGACTGATGTTCATTTCTATATATACACCGCGGGACGATTGTTTTGATTAAATAATATATATATATAAGTTATATTTGTTAATTTTATTACCTTTTTAGTGTTTAAAGATTCTGTAGTTGTATTTTTGATTGTTTTTTTTATTACTTAACTCGTGGGATATTGTTTTGTAATTGGCGGGACTAAAAAAATTATGTTTAAGTTATATTTGTTATTTTTTTTGTTATGTTAACCCGTAAGATAACCCGTAAGAAAAACATAAAACTCAAACCCGTTAAATCATATTTATGTAAAATATAAACCTTGAATGTTTTATAGATTTCGAAAGAGATTTTGGTTTTTGTTTTCCAAACACTCATTTTTAACCATTCAAGATTTTAAAATTTTGTGGTTTTAAAATTTTGTATTCCCTAAAATTTAGTAAAACATTTTTTGTTGTAATCTTTCATTCAAGATTTTGGATTTTTAAGTTTCATATTAGTCATATTTATAATGGTTCCGAACCATTGTCTAAAATTTTCTACCCGATGTGGGACGTTATACATATATGTTTTTTCTTTTATCGATTGAGTAGTATACGTCCGTTTTAAAAAATTCAAATTGCTACATATGGGAAAAAAATTTGTATTTTTATTATACTTATGTTTTATGTAATAATTTAAATTTTAAAACAAATAAGATCATATAAAGATATTGGAGAGATATTCAATTTATTAGGGAGACATTTTAGGAAATTTTGTTAATGTAATAAATATTAGTTTCTAATTTTGCGATTATGGTGTAATTTAATTACAAATTTTATCTTAAAATTTTGTTATTTATTTAAATGGCAAGGATTTATTATGCAAATAATACAAAATAAAAGGTTATTTTCCAAAAGGTACTTCAAAAATGTTAATATAGATAGTGTATATATATATCTGTTGTATTTATATGCTCAATTTAAATGCAGTCTTGTTTGTTGAGAAATATACTAAAATATTCCTCTTGAATTTTTTTTTTCTCTTCTATAATTTTATAAGGTATTTATGGAATATAACTACTACTGGAATGCTCGATTTAAATATTTATAAAAAAAATTAAAGTTTTGAAATGTTTTACAGATATTTTACATGGTTTAAAAGGTAGTTATACAGTAATGGTATATAAACAGTGATACACATATATATAATTAGTTTGAATATTTTTATGAGTTTACATACATATTAAAAAAATTATCAGATTTTTACTGGTATTTTTTATAAACTTTTCAAAATATATGGGCTAAAGGAGTATTTTTGAAATCTCCTTTTCTATTTTCTTATAACTTTTTTAAGTATGCATATGCATCCGAATACACAAAATGCCAAAATAATTAAAATAAATAATTTTACAAAAAGAGTTTTAAATGTTAATAAATAGTGTTGTTAAAAATGGTCTTAAGTTCGAGCGTAAACAATTGATGCACATAAACCATTGACTGAATTATGAATCTATTTTTACTGAAAAAGTGAAACGAAGCAGTTTTTTGAAAATCTATCTTATTATTTTTGCAGCCACTTTTTTGACCACTTTGGGTTTAAGCTATTTTTACTAACAATGCCCTTCTTTATAACTAAACAATGAAATGTCATTAAGGTTAATCATGTAATTATATTGTCGGGTCGGTTATAATCTTTTAATTACAACCCGATTGAATATTCTGGATCTAACATTTAATACAATTTGATACGAGGAGTCATAACTACATCGCATATGAAGGCGCTTATATTCATCTTTCCTTCTATAACTACATGCCATTAATGTTTATTAGTTGTTACAAACTTCTCCTTCGAAATTTGTGTAATCAATTCAATATTTAAATATCTTTCTACGTGTGTCTAGATAACACCTCCGCTTATATAATACAGCCAAAAATATAAATTAATTTCAAAATAACATAATATAAGATTGATTTGTCTAAATTCAGAAACAACATTAACAAGGATCCATAACTGCGTCGCATAATGTTAGGGATATATGCCAATCAGATCTTTTAATTAACTGTTACTTTCTATACAATAGTAATTTGCTTTCCAAAAACTTTGAAATTACTTACACTTGGTCGTCAAGTCAAGCGATAGGTTACAAAGTCCTACACCACGAATCCTCTACTATATATATCTGTGTCATGTACTACAAAATCTGGTCGTCAAGTCAAGCAATAGGTTATATTTCCATTCACCACTTCCTCAATTATCCGCAAAACCACAATTCAAAGCAAACAATAGCATAAGAAATTAGTCACTTTTTTATCAATGATGGTAGCTACAAAACAGTTTGGAGGGTCCAAGTCAAAGTTTGGAGACTCTTGAATGTATTTTCGCTGATGATAAAGTTAATATCACCTAATTCTCTGTACTTTTACTAAATCCTATTTTGTTTATCGCTAATATTTGTTGTCTCTTATGTTTCAAAGTGTTAAAATGGAACAGTGGTTACAAGCACTCACCCTGTCTCAGACTCAAACTACTTAACCTTGGGTAAGTTTCAAAACATTCAGTGTGGTGATCTAAATAAAGAAAAATGATATGCAAGACTTCAAGTAAATACTTCTTATGAGATACTCAAGAGGAGTGAATGCCAGATTGATACTGTAATTCATTCGTCTCTACTATTTTTCATCAGACCAAAGCACGAAAGTCTTGGATTTGAGTCCTACAAAAAAAAACATATGGTACTTTATGTTAAGAAAGAGAAAAGTAAAAGAACTGAAAGCTTAAATTACATCACTCTTTAAAAGAAGTGCACGTCCTTTGCCACTACATTATTCTAATTTCTAAAGCTTGAGCAATATGTAAAGCTACTATTTGATGCATCGCCCACTTCATCAGTTGTGACTCCCCTAAAGAAATCAAAACAATAGTAACTACAGAATCATAACCAAAGAGACGAGTGAAATTTATGAACGTACCTTACAATAAGTTCAAGAACTGGCCAAAGTCTGATTAGGCATAAACTCAACAACAAGAAGTCTCTCTTTGCCTTAATAATTGTTTGTGCAAAGGGGAGCAGCTACAATAATGATACGAGATTTTGGGGACGATACGAAACAATTTTCTTTATTAGCTTTTGCGGAAAACCGGAGGTTAAAAAGAGAGAAGTCTCGCCGCGGCAGTTATAGACTATCTGCCGAGCCGAGAACTTTGTACGAAACAGAAGTGTAAAATCACGAGCGAGAGAGACGCGGCGGGAATCTCGGGCTAGAGAGAGTTCGGGCACGGCGCAATTCTCTGTCTGGTGGATAATAACCTCTAGAACGACCAATGTTCCAAACAAGGGATTAATGTATTTATAGTGACACAGAAACCTAGGAGTCCATTGTGTCTCCTTGGCGAATGACGATTTTACCCCTGCAAAAGTGCTAGGCCTATTTTGTGAGAAAAGCTTGTTTTAATTGCACATCTTGTTTAAGGGCCTTCTAATATTGGAGAGGGCAAAGGCCCATATCCAACAATAACATAAGGCATTTGCAACAAAAATATTTAAGAACGAGCACCTATAATTCTTCATAAACATACAAAACATTTAATTAAATACAAACTACATACTAGCTCAATTTAAAATATACAATAGAAAAATAGAAAAAAAAATAACTTGTGGTATACCACGGGGCACAGGGTAAATCACTTCATTCGTTGCCACATGTATGAGAATTAATATATGGACGAAGGGATCATGGCCTCGGCACCATTAGACATTAGCTATTCTTTTTCAATTATCCTTTGCATTTTTATTCTGTACATTCATTTTTGAGTTGTATATTTTCATGAATGAAATATAGCAATTTTAATATTTTCTTTTAAATGTAAAATTGAAAATGTAAAAATAATTTTAGTAGTACAATTACGTTTTCCAATAGTCAAAACAAGATAAATAACTAAACTTTAAGAATTCCTAAATTCTATGAAAAACGGGGTAAGATCAATCATACCCGTTCTGCCAAGTTTTCTTTAAATTTAATTAGTGGTATTCTATTATATATATATATATATATATATATATATATATATATATT
>NW_006238917.1:11431353-11620099 GCF_000375325.1 Capsella rubella | reverse complement strand
ATTATATATATATATATATATATATATATATATATATATTATTTTTTTTTGTCATTCATAGTTTCATATCATATGATAAGGAAAAATTGCATTTGCTTAAAAAAAAGACAAATGCGTATTTTATTTCAAATGTAACTCACATGAAGGAACACACTATGCATGAAGGAATATATTCAGTGGTTAGTTTTATCAAGTCTTACAAATATCAATGTAATTTATTCATATAATTATTTTAAAAAGTATAAAAGTCAACCCAAAAAAGTTAGTAAAGATTACATTAATTATTACAAAGACACCAAAATATATACAACATTATAACTTCTATTTTAAAAACAAAAAAGTTATCATGGGGTTAATTTTGTAAATACAACAACAAATATATAACATCGTACGTTTGGTAATTAATCACATCAGTGGTTTATTAAAATAAATATAGACTCGTGGTATGCCATAGGGACATCCGTATATGTAAAATAAAACGGTTATGTTTTATAAAACAAAAATGCATAAAATACTGGTCCCGTGGTGTACCACGGGGTAAAATCTAGTTTATAAAAATTTTAGATGGACCTAGACAGATAAACAAAGTCGTCAAATACATTACTCATTTTGTTTCACATATAGTGTCATGTTGACACATTTCACACAAATTAAAAAAACATTAAAATATACACATATGCCCCTATTTAATAAGTGATTTATGGATTTAATTAGTTTTATAATAAGGGTAAAATTAGGAAATTTAGTGTAAAAATGCATTGGAAATATAGACACTCTTTGTGAAACAAAAATAAAATTCTAAAATGACACTCTTTGTAAAACAGAGGGAGTATTATTTATTTTTTATTCTTTTATCTGTTTGATATATATTTTTAAAATTTGAAGGTATATCTCTATATATTTTACTTTTTATGCTATAAATCTCTAAACCATTTAAAATCGTATAAATTCCGCTTAAACTTTGAGTAATCGGCCCCCTTAACACCTAACACTTTTTATGCTATAACACTTTTTAAATATTATTTACAATGAGATAAAGAACTTTTTGGTTACTAAAAGAGAGAAAAATAAAAATAAATACTCATTAGGTGTAGAAAAAACAAATGAAAAGTAATAGCATCGATCATACATATAACATTCTATAACACTGTAATGATCCTAATAGAACAAAATGTCTTTAATGCATATATTGTCATAACATGTACGTGACAGAAACAAAAGATAGAGTAAGGCTACAACTACAAAACATAACAACTCTAGTTCCCTCATGTGATCTTCTCTTGAACTTATGTCTTAAAATTTGGACCACATCACCATGTGAATCTTATAAACACATATATGGTTAGACAACCACTCATCCAAATGTTATCATCATCTCCACTATACTCATCGACACCAATACCAATACCAACACGTACAAACAAAAGCCTACCATATTATATTATCCCATGCACACAACAAGGTTATCTTGATGAAGCTCTTGGCTAATGAACTACTAATCAAATCATAATGCTAACCAAAACATCTCATAACAAAAATGCAATCAAGTCATACAAAAATTGCAATGAAAAAAGGCAAAATTATAAGAAATTGTATCATTATTATCTATGACAAACACATCTATAATGATAAGCACTATTGATAGGGTCATTGCCTTCAACTGGAACTTGCTCAGCTCTGCATTTGTATCTGCATCCTCTGCACTCGTTGTACGTACAAGTTGGTGCTGTCGACCCTATCATATTCCTCCTCCTCGACTTCTGCTAATTTTTGCAAATATTTTCAAATTAAAACATAGTACTATGTTATTATATAGCTTAATCCTTAATTACTGATAAAAATGGGAATTTATATACCACAAGATGTACTTGTGAGAGAAGTGAGACCGTGTTTTCGATAGAACGAGGTCTTGAAGCTGGTTCAAGAAAAAAAAAACAAGAAACAAGAATTGGAAATATTGAAATTTAATTATAAGATAAGAATAAGGAAGGAGATGATTGATGAAGAAGAAGAAGAAGAGAGAGACCTTGAACTACATAATTTCCAAGAAGCAAAGCAAAGAGAAGAAAGAAGATTGATATGTAACGTAGCTTGATGTTCACCATTTCATGCTTCATCTTCTTCTTCTTCGTCTTCTTGAATTTGTTAATTCTTCTTTCTTGCTTTATCGTATGGACCAAATGTTTTGGAGAGAGATAAGTTTTGTCGATTTGGCTGTAAGTTTTGTCTTCTACTTATCATCTAATGGTGAGGTTTGTGCACACGTAGAGATAAGAGTTTTTAAAATGTTGAGGATGAGTTTTCACCTTTTTAACTCGCACAAGATTGTAAAAAGAGAGGATAGAATTGAAAAAAAATTAACTCTTTATCTTTATTGTTTTTTAGCAAAACATATGTAACTCTTTTTTTTATGCTTCGGTCAACATATATCTATACTCTTCTAGTAAGATCTTACACTCTTGTCTCCCTATCTCATCTCCTGTCTTACAATCTAATAATTAGAAATTATTTTTCACTTTTTGTCGGCAAATAAATTTTTTATAGTAACTTAAAACATGTACACAACTGTTTTCTACAGACCATACCACTTTCTAGAGCTTAATTCTTTAGCTAAATTTTCTCACTATCACTAGTAAAAAAAATCTCTATAGCCACTTGGCTATCCGTGGCTGTGCGTTAAAATTCGTGGCTATAGGGTCGTAGCTTAAAAGATTCGTGGCTGTTTTTTAGTATGTCGAAGAGTTTTTTCATGTATTTGTATCTTACAATAATGTATATAGATAAATTATGTATAGTAGGATGAGAGTCTCTATGTTTGAGAAAACAGATGTTGTGAAATTGATGTGTATCTAAACATTCTCTAACATGCACGTCTTCTTAAGATGGAGCAGTTGAAACAACATCAAACTTAAGCATGCACGAGAGAGAGGTTTGGTTTACGAATCGGCTAGTTGGTCTTTTGTGTTGATGTGTGAGACACTCTCGGAGAGCTCCTAGTTGAATCTAGCTGCATATGAAGTAATAATCTATGGCTATATGATTCATTCTAGACTTGAACACCGAGTTTGTGCATACGAACGTGACCCCGACATTATTTCAGTACACAACTTGTGGTTTAGGCAATATGAGTCCAAGTTATGTGAAGAGATTGCATATCTAGTTTATTTATGACAGCTCGATACTCTACTTGTGTGGATGATCTTGTCAGAATCACCAGCTTAGTTGTATGCTCCTCAAAGGCTGAAACCAAGAAAATAGTGTAAATCTTCATCATCCTTGAGGACCTTGACAGAGAAACCCATAAGCAATAAAAATTAACATTGATAATATGAAATACAAAAATGTATCTTTTTTCAGTTATAGAAAATTATCAGAAATATTAAATTCTCGCGTCTCTTTATTTTCTTTCCGTATATCATCAATACAACTAGCTAATCCATCCGCGCTTGCGCGGGTATGAAAATATATCATAGACTTGATCTGATAATTTTTTTTTTTATTATTATGATACATAGGCTTTGAATGGAAGGACAGATTAAAAGCAGATAATACACACAATGGGGAACTGCTATTTTTCCTCCATTCACACAAAATTAATATAATGGCAGTTCAAAAAAAACAATATTATTAAAAAATAATTGATCTGCTAGCATATCTGATTAATCTGCTTTTATTCTGCTGGGTATATTTGAACTGCTTGATCTGTTCTGCCATATTTATTATCTCCATTGAAAGCCCTAGTATACCACTTGACAATTTTTATTTTTCCCACGCAATTAACTTGATTTGACCGATTTTATATTTTAATATTAATGGTGTTAAAAAAATTATAAAATGTGTATATAACCCTTGTTCTTGCATCTGCTTGCTGATATTTTAAATCTATATTAATGTGATACAAATCCGCTATGTCATATATCTATTCTTGTGGTATTTTAAACTTTCTAAAGTTTAGAAGTTTATAACATTTTTAACGTTTAAAAATATTAAATTTGAAAGTTATTTGATATGATTAATTAGTTCTACTAAACAATATGATATTTTCTTGTGATGTATTATATTTAATATAGTTATCTTATCCATATATTTACCATTAGTTCGCAATTTTAAAGTAAACAACTCTCAGAGTATAATTAAGTTTTAAACAGATTATGAAAATATGTTTAAGAAATAATTTAGTAATAACATTAGGTGGAGATATACAAAATGAAGAGAAAATAAGCAAAAAGCTAACATTTTAATTTATCGATAATGTGCCAACGTATCGTGGGAGAGACTAGCTCCATTCTTCTTCTTTTATACATAGATGAGATAAGGAAAGCAATATATCATAGAATAATTACAAAAATAAAAGAATCTTAGTTGCTTTTAAATAGAATGGTATATTGTATAATTAAAATAAAATAATGATGTATTTAACTTTTTAAATAAAAATAAATAATGATGTATTTAATTAAAATTTGTGAGAGACACGTGGCAGCTTTTAGAGTTTGAGTTTTGTATATTCATTTTCTTCATCTTAATTTTTATATTATCTTAAGATCATTTTCTTCATATATCTTAATCTAAGATATGGTTAAGATACTACCAATAATGATCGTCTTCGCCTAAGATTTGGTGGTCTGAGTTTATATATATAATGAACCAACCAACTTACTTCTCTTTTATTTCGAAGAAGAGAGAAAAGATGGCGACTCATCATGATTCTCTCGAGGATCTTCTTACTGTTCATTTGGTATCACTTTCTTCTTTTAATTTCGATTGTTTAGTGAAAATTACGTTATGTTATTACTTTTTATTTTACCTAACGATTTGATTAAATTAAGGTTTCTATGCATTCTTTTTGTAGCTTGTGATTTAATCGTTTGAACGTTGTGTTCAACTAGATTTTGCAGTTCTTCTAGTCTATATTCACCGGAGAGTTATGTTAAAATGGGTTTAACTAGGTTGTCTACAAATAAATAACCAAACGATCCCACGACACTATTTATTCTTGTTTCGGTACATTTTTCACTCCACTTTCTACCGTCTATGGCGTGAAAGGAAAGATAGACAACACGGGGTTCTACACTCACCGCAAGCTTGGCTTTTTAAGCTAATTGAAAAGAATTATATTTGAAACCGCATCAGCTCAATCCGAGACATAAGTAATCATAGTTATGATGATGGTCTCCGCCTTTGGTTCTCCACCCGTTAAAATTCACATATAGCTTTTCAAATTCTGTTTTATTCTTTAAATACCTTCAAAATTTTCAAACAAACTAAACCATTCTTTGTACACATGGTTTTTGATTGAATTAAATTTTACATTCAATTAAAAAAAAAAAGTTGTCTACAAATAAAACAATCGTATCATCGTTATACTAGTCTTTGTGTTGAGTTACCTATTGGGATATTATTTACCACAGGAAATCATATCCCATAAGACTTGTCATTAGACTTATTTTGTTACCATACTTTGCACTGTATATTCTCTGCATATTCTCTGCAACTCTTGTAATATATATGTTGTAATCGATTCTCAATAAGACACACAGAATTATTCACTCTCTGTCTCTTCATGGTATCAGAGCACAACACACAAACCTAATTTTTTTTTCGATCTCACACCATGTCTCACAACGAACACGACTCGACGACCACGAACATGAACCCGAACACGAACACGACGACCACGACGGTTGAGGTGAGACGCAAGATCTCTCCGTATGATCTGACGGCGGCTGATAATCCTGGGGCTATAATTTCCCATCCTTTGCTGAAAGGGATGAATTATGAAGAATGGGCATGTGGCATCAAAACGTAATGAGAACATAACCGAAGTAAACCGGTATCAACTAAGATAAGGATGAAACAATGAGAATATCATTTGTGATCTTATTGTTGTTATTGGTTTTAGGTAGACTATGTTAAATCTTAGATTCATGTCTATCTCCTATATTCTAGGATCATAGCTAGCCCTTAACATGTATAAATATTCACAACATCTTATAATGAAATATATGGAAAAATGTTTAAAGTCTATTGTTCTTATAAGCTCTTGATTGGGACCTATCAAAACGGCTCTCTGTTCAAGGAAGAAGTTTGGATTTCTTGATGGTTCCTTTGCTCGTCCAGCCGAAGGCTCGTCTGATTTGGAAGACTGGTGGACTATTCAAGCCTTGCTCATGTCTTGGATCCGTATGACCATCGATCCCTCACTACGTTCCAACGTTTCTCATCGGGATGTAGCCAAGGATCTATGGGATCATTTGAAAAAACGTTTTTCTGTGACTAATGGACCTCGCGTTCAACAGCTAAAGGCAGAACTTGCTTGTTGTAAGCAGCGAGGTCTTGCTATTGAGGCTTATTACGGCAAGATAAGTCGGATATGGGATAGCATGGCGAATCACAGACCTTTGCGTGTCTGTAAATGCGGTAAATGCGAGTGCAATCTCACTGTCTTACAAGAACAAGATCGTGAAGAGGATAAGGTTCATGATTTCTTGGCTGGTCTTGATGATGCTTTCAACACAGTTCGGTCAAGTCTGGTCTCTCGTATTCCCATTCAATCCATGGAGGAAGTGTACAACGTTGTTCGTCAAGAGGAAGATTTGCGAACAAATGTTAAAAGAAGTGAAGATATTGCTGATGTTACAGCATATGCGGTTCAACAACGTTCACGTTCACACCCTCCTACTCGTTCTGATGATGCTCCTTTGGTATGCAAACACTGTAATCGTAATGGCCACTCTTCCGATAGTTGCTTTGCAGTTGTTGGATATCCTGAGTGGTGGGGTGACCGTCCCAGAAGTAGAGTCGTTCAAGGACGTGGTCGTGGTACTGCTCCTGCTGGACGAGGTCGCACTTATGCCAATGCTGCTCATGTTCCAAACGTGACATCTCAAGAACATGTCAACTATGTGATTACGGACAAGGACCGTGACGGTGTGAGTGGTCTTAGCGATCTTGAATGGCAGAACCTGAGGAAGTTTTTAAATGGTGGTGCGCCTGGTGGAGCTACTACTAGCAATGAAAAACTTTCTGGTAAGTGTTGTTCTCCCTCTTGGATTTTGGACATAGGTGCTTCACATCATTTAACAAGCTCCTATCACAGTCTTACAAATGTAAGAGATATGGAACCCGTTTTAGTGATTTTAGCAGATGGTCGTGAACGTATATCATGTCAAGAGGGCATGGTGGTGTTGGGAAATAATCTGATTCTGAAATCAGTTTTTTTTTTTTTATTGAAGAGTTGCAAGTGATCTTATTTCAGTGGGTCAGTTGATGAATGAGAATAATTGTGTTGTTCAATTAGCTGATCAGTTCCTTGTTATTCAGGACCGCGCTTCGCGGATGATGATTGGAGCTGGTAAACGGGATAATGGAACCTTCCGTCTTTACAGAATGGAGTCTGTTGCGTTGGTTACAACAAAGGAGGTGAAAGCTTATGAGTTGTGGCATAATAGGCTGGGACATCCGTCTGCTAAAGTAGTTGGTTCTCTTCCACAAGTTTCTGTTTCTGTTGATTCTGATATTTTAAATAAGGCGTGTGATATATGTTTTCGCGCCAAACAAACACGATCTTGTTTTCTAACCAGTGATAATAAAACAACTGCTGTTTTTGAACTCATACACTGTGATCTTTGGGGTCCTTATCGTACTCCGTCATCTTCCGGTGCTCGTTATTTTCTTACGATTGTTGATGATTACTCTCGTAGTGTGTGGATTTCTCTTCAACAAGATAAAACAGAGACATCGACTAATCTGAAAATTTTGATTTCAATGGCTGAAAGACAATTTAATCAGAAAGTTAAACATCTTCGAAGTGATAATGGGACAGAATTTACAAGTATGGGTGCGTTTTTTCGAAGCCAGGGCATAGTTCATGAAACATCTTGTGTGTCAACTCCACAACAGAATGCTCGAGTCGAGAGAAAACATCGCCATATCCTCAATGTTGCTCGAGCTTTACGGTTTCAGTCCCATCTACCGATCGAGTTTTGGGGAGAATGTATTCTCACTGCTGGTTATCTAATTAATCGCACTCCAACTTCAGCATTGAACGGTATCACGCTCTATGAGAGATTGCACGGTACTGCTCCGAGTTATGATCATTTAAAGGTGTTTGGGAGTCTTTGTTATGCTTATAATCAAATGCATAAAGGAGATAAATTTGAGTCACGAAGTCGCAAATGCATTTTTGTTCGGTATCCTTATGGAAAAAAAGCTTGGAGGCTCTACGACCTTGATACAAAAGAGTTCTTCATCTCACGGGATGTCAGGTTCTGCGAAACAGAGTTTCCGTTTGCTGGTTCTGCAACTCGTCGTCGTGATGGTCATCGAAACGAAGAAGAAGAAGTATTATGGGCTTCTCATTCACTTGGTCCATTAGAAGATGACAACACCGGGCCTCCCGGCCCAATTGTTACAGATCTCAATGGTCCTTCCTCTTCTCCTAGCCCATTACCAACTGTTGTTACCTCAGGCCCAAATAACGTATCTTCCCCGACTCGTTCTTCTTCTCCTGAGTCCTCAGTGGTACCTCTTGAACCCGAAATTTCCTCCTCACCATCTCTCTCGAATGTTCGACCGGCGACTCCGTCTTCGTCCGATACTGAAAACGAGGGTAATGACAACAGTGCTCTACCTCCTCTTCGTCGCAGTCAACGGCCTCGTCAGCCACCGGCTAAATTTCACGACTATCAAACCAACACGGCTCAGATACGATTCCTGGGTAACTCCAAATCTTTGTACCCAATTCAACACTATCTGAGTAGCTCACGATTTTCTACTGCTCATCGTGCTTATTTGGTAGCCATCACTGATGCTATTGAACCAAAGACTTATAAGCAATGAGTTCTGAGGTTGGGGCTTTAGAAGATAATCAAACCTGGACAATAGAAGATTTGCCTCCGGGAAAGAAAGCGATTGGCTCCAAATGGGTTTACAAAATCAAGCACAATTCTGATGGGACGATTGAACGCTACAAGGCAAGGTTGGTAGCTCTCGAAAATAAACAAGTTGAAGGTGTTGATTATGGAGAAACGTTTGCTCCAGTCGCGAGGATGCAAACTGTTCGCATGTTTCTTGAAATTGCTGCAGGAAATGATTGGCCAGTGCATCAAATGGATGTCCATAATGCGTTCTTACACGGGGATTTGACAGAGGAGGTCTACATGAAGCCTCCGCCAGGCTATTTCACGAATGATGAGAAGAAGGTATGCCGGCTTCGGAAGTCTCTTTATGGCCTGAAGCAGGCTCCTCGCTGCTGGTTTGAGAAATTGACAAATGCTTTGCGTGACTATGGTTTTGTTCAGTCTCTCTCAGATTACTCCCTGTTTGCATTTGACAAAGATGGGATTCGCATCAATATATTGATATATGTTGATGACATGATTCTCTCTAGTAACTCTGCTGAAGCGATGACAGCTTTCAAGGGGTATTTGGCGTCGTGTTTCAATATGAAAGACCTTGGTGCTTTGAAGTATTTTCTGGGTATTGAGGTGTCGAGAAGTTCACAGGGTTTTTATTTGGATCAGCGGAAATATGCTCTTGAGATCGTATCTGATGCTGGCTTACTCGGGTGCAAGCCAGAAACATTTCCTCTCGAACAACACAACAAGCTTGCTTTGTCCACATCTTCCATTTTACCAGATCCCGAACCATACCGTCGTTTACTTGGTCGTCTCATATATTTGGCTGCCACTCGTCCAGATCTTGCTTTTAGTGTTCAATTTCTTGCTCAGTTTATGAAAGCACCGAGAGAGGATCACTGGGAAGCTGCACTACGAGTTGTTCGATATCTTAAGGGAAACCCGGGTCAAGGTATCTTGTTGAAGGCTCAGAAACAGTTTCAGATCATAGGTTGGTGTGATTCTGACTATTCGACTTGTCCGATCACACGACGGTCGGTTTCTGGCTATTTTATTCAAGTTGGTAGTTCAGCAATCTCATGGAAAACGAAGAAACAAAAGACTATTAGTATGTCCTCTGCAGAAGCTGAATATAGAGCCATGGCGTTTATAACGAAGGAACTCATCTGGCTAAAGCGTGTTCTCACTGATCTTGGTGAAGCTCACCCTCAGCCAATGCGTCTTTACTGTGAAAGTAAGTCTGCTTGTTCGAGATGAGATCAAGTCTGGAAATCTACAACTCCTCCATGTTCAAACAAATTCTCAGCTAGCTGACATCTTCACGAAGCCACTTGGTAAACAAAGCTTTGAAAGTTTTTGCGCCAAACTGGGCATTTTGAATCTGCATGCTCCAGTTTGAGGGAGGGTATTGGGATATTATTTACCACAGGAAATCATATCCCATAAGACTTGTCATTAGACTTATTTTGTTACCATACTTTGCACTGTATATTCTCTGCATATTCTCTGCAACTCTTGTAATATATATGTTGTAATCGATTCTCAATAAGACACACAGAATTATTCACTCTCTGTCTCTTCATTACCTAAACTCATAAATCTCTATGAGAGATTGCATATTGAGTTTCTTTCTTTGGTAAAAGTTTAAAGAACAAATATATGATCTTGGATTAGAATTGGACTTGAATAAGAGTTGTAATGTTTTTGTGTAGAATGATAAATAAAGTTGCACTAGATAAACTGGATGGTGTTGATATTATATTGCAGGGGAAAATCCCAATTGAAGAAGTTTTTAAGCATTTGGAATGTAGCAGAGAAGGTTTATCTGGAGCAGAAGTAGAAAAAAGACTCAATATCTTTGGACACAACAAACTTGAGGAATACAAAGAAAGCAAATTAAGGGGACAGGTTCTTTGGTTTAATGTCTAAGCCTTTATCTCTTGTCATGGAATCAGCTGCAATCGTAGCTATTGCGTTGGCTATTAATGATGGAGGTTCATCGGGCTGGCAAATATTTGTTGGTGTTGTATGTCTTTTGCTGTTCAACACAATACTCTTCTATCTCGAACAAGACAATGCTGAACATGTGACTTCTGCTCTTATGGCTCGTCTTTCTCCCAAAACAAAGGTCCTCTTCATAATAAGATTCCTTGTTTTATACGCAAGTGGTTTAGTTTATGTTATATACAATCTTGAGGCTATAATCTCAAACCTTTTGTATGTTTTTATTGTTTTGGAAAGGTTCTAAGAGATGGAAAATGGTCAGAGCAAGAAGCTTCAGTTCTTGTTCCTGGAGATGTTGTGAGGATTAAGGTCGGCGACATCATTCCTTGTGATGCACGTCTTCTCGAAGGAGATGGTTTAAAAGTTGATGTATCTGATCTAACCGGAGAATCAAGTCCCATAACAAAAGGTCCAGGAGATGTAGTTTACTCCGGTTTTACTTGCAAGCACGGTGAGATGGAAGCGGTTGTGATCTCCACTGGAGGCAACATGCTTTATGCGGGTTATCTTGTCGACAGTACAACAAACAAAGTTGGACATTTCAATAAAATTGTCCAACTTCTGCATAATCTTTATAGCCATTGGTATTGTGATTGAGCTCACCGTGATGTACCCGATTCAAGAAAGAACCTACAGAGACGGGCTCGACAATCTTCTGGTTCTTTTGATTGGTGGGATCCCCCTTGCATTGCCTACTCTTATATCTGTGACCATGACTATTGGATCCCTTAGGTTATATGATCAAGGAGCTATCATGAAAAGAATGACCACCATTGAAAAGATGGCCGGTATGGATGTTCTGTGTAGCGATAAAACTGGGACTCTGACTCTCAACAAGCTTAGTGTTGACAAGAATCTGATTGAGGTTTACGCTAAAGACGTTGAGAAAGAACAAAGGATCAAGATGATATTGATACCACTATGGTTGGAATGCTAGCTGATCCAAAAGAGGTAACTATAATAAATTTTAATGCTCTGTCTTTCCTCTGTTTTAGTCTTGAACAATTTTTCTTTTCTTATTGTCAGGCAAGAAATGGAATTGAAGAAGTTCACTTCTTTCCATTCAATCAAGTTGATAAGCGAACCGCTTTAACTTATATCGATGGTAACGGAAACTGGCATCGAGTAAGCAAAGGCGCTCCCGAGCAGGTAACTAAAACTGACTATGATTTACTTTTAGGTACAATTCTGTTTCTCTTAGATGAATAACTATAAAGAAAAAAACCAATTCGTTGATGATTCAGATTCTTGATCTTTGCAACGCAAGTGCTGATCTGAGGAAGAATGTCAACTCTACAATCGAAAAGTACACTGAGCATGGACTCATGTCTTTAGCTGTTGCAAGATAGGTCACAAAAAGTTTTACATCTTGCAACAAAATTTTATGTATATATACTTTATGCTAAACTTTTGTGTTTCATTGTTACAGAATGTACCTGAGAAAACAAAAGAAAGCTCTGGTGATCCATGGGAATTTATTGGTGTATTGCCTTTGTTTGATCCTCCAAGACATGATAGTGCAAAAGCCATAAGAAGAGCTCTAGACCTCGGTGTCAAAGTGAAGATGTTTACCGGTTTATATCTTTACCTTTTTCGGCTTTGTTATATTGCGAAACACCGACTTTGTATCTTCGGTTTCTTCCTTATGTTTCCATTGGTTTTATAGGTGATTCACTTGCTATCGCGAAAGAGACTGGACGTAGACTTGGTATGGGAACAAACATGTACCCATCTACTTCTTTACTCGATAAACACCTTCCTATTTATAAGTTGATTGAGAATGCTGATGGCTTTGCTGGTGTCTTACTAGGTTTGTTTAAGAGCCATTTTTTACATATCTTGGTTCCGAATTAAAATAACAACTACTATCTTTAAATTCTCGTTACCAAATTCATTCAGAGTACAAATACCAAATTGTAAAATCGTTGCAAATGATGGAGCATGTTTGTGGTATCATTGGTGATGGAATGAATGACGCTCCTGCGATGAAGAAGGCGGATATTGGTATTTCTGTTGCGGGTGCTGCTGAATATGTACTAGCTGCTTCGGATATAGTTCTTACTAAGCCTGGACTTAGTGTTATCATCGACGCGGTTCTGATCAGTCGAGCTACTTTGCAACAAATAAAAAACTATTCAGTAAGTGTGCATGCTCTTATAACAAACTACACAACCTTTCGACCAATTGTCACTTAGTTGTGAGTCCTGGGCGTTCGGGTATTTCGGGTAAGGGAATTTAGGATCCATTCGGTTATTTTAGATTTTTAGTTTGAGGTTCGGATTAGTATAATTAAATAAAAAATAGTTAAAACTGAATAAAATTTGATGAAATTTTGACGAATATGTCTAAAAATTTTAAGATATTTAGATTATTTAAATATTTGGAATTTGGTCTACATATATATGATCACTGTTTCGATTTTTAGTTTATTTTGTACTCCTTTCTCTAACCAAAAAATGGGTTGAGTTATAACTTATAAGCTTAGAAGTGGAGATGTTGTGGGTTAGAATCTGGGGTTATACATATTTTTAATAGTGGTTCGGTTTCATTTGGTTACTCGAATGGATATCGGTTTGGTTCGGTTTGTAACCAGTATCTATGGATACCTGAAACACTATACATTCGGTTATTAGCCTCTAACCGAACCCAAACCAGAACCAAAATTTCAGTTCGGTATCGGTTTGGTCCATTTAATTCGGTTAATATGTCCTCTAGTTGTGATGACTGATGTTATCTTTTAACAGGTTTATGCTGTTTCAGTAACCATCCGTGTTGTGGTAAGTAAATCAAATCTTGTATGTTTTTTCTTTAACATCAGTAAATAATTTTATGTTTATAATTCATCACTCTTTTTTTGCCTTTTTATTTTTACAGTTTGGGTTCACGTTGATCGCTTTAGTATGGAACTTCGACATTTCACCACTCATGGTTTTGGCCATTGCATTATTAAACGATGGTGAGTTTTCTTGAATTCCTCAAAAACTCGTAGGAAATTCTTAAAATACAACACGTGATTTTTTTTTTGCAGTTTCTGACGAAATAGTGAGAATATTATTTCGACAAATTTTCGAAGAACAAACTTCGTAGGGAAAAAAAAGAAATATGTCTAAGAATATTTTCGATGAATTTCCGTTTAAATTGTTTTGTCGGAATATTTTAAACTTTTCTGACAAATTTTCAACAATTATTTTGTCCATCATAAATTTGTCGGAATCTTTCTGACTATTTATTTCGTCGGAAATAATCGTCGGAATTCGCTATGTTTTCTTGTTGCCACTCTTTAATTTTTTTTTTCTCTAAAGACAAAAAATTAATAATAAACATTATTAATATTACTCGACAGGAGTCATCATGAGTGTCTCAAAGGACATAGTCAAGATGCCTTCTCCTACACCAGATAGCTGGAAACTCAAGGAGATCTTCTTGACCGGCCTTGTTCTTGGAGGCTACATGGCTCTAGTGACTGTTGTGTTCATTGGGGCTGCATACAAAACCGATTTCTTCCCGGTATGTATTTTAACTGATCCCTATATTCAAATCCACCATAACAAAAAGCAATAACACAAAACTCTTGTTTATTTTCATATAGAGAATGTTCCATGTGAGTTACTTGAGAGGCAACGAACATGAGATGATGTCTGCTTTATACTTACAAGTCAGTATTATGAGTCAAGCTATAATCTTCGTCATTCGATCGAGAAGCTGGTATTTTATCGAACGACCTGGATCGCTCTTACTTTGCTCTTTTACCCTATCACAATGCGTAAGCATTAAAAAACATGATTCTATTTTCTTCTTTCTCTTCTTTGTAAAGTTTTCATTAATGATTTCATTAAACTTGACCTTGTAGCTTGCAACAATAGTTGCGGTTTACTTGAGTTGGGAAACTGCGAGAATGAAGGGAATAGGATGGGGATGGGCTGGTGTCATTTGGCTCTACGACATCGTCTTCTTTCTCTTGTTAGACATTGTCAAATTCGCAATCCGTTACATACTAACCGGAAAAGCTTGGCATAATGTGATTGACGACAAGGTAAACTTGGTTTTGAAGGATGACTCAAACCAACTCAGCTGGAGGATCTTTACCAATCCATCTTCCATCTTTGATAGGATACTAAATGGTAAAAGTTTAGGCCATACTTGCTCATTCTTGCAAGTGTCACCTCCTCTCGATGGAAAATGAATATTTGATTAGGCATTGCGCGGATTTAATACTATACTAGATTATTACATGTGCTATAGCAATGAGTTGTATTTTGCTTTCTACATAATTTTATATATTTTACATTTTAAAACAAATATGTTATGTTAGTTATAATTATTCTCACCGTTTGTTATAAGAATCACAATTCATTTAATCATATAAAATATTACATTTAACTCGTCGCTCGCAATAAATATTTGTTTAAAAAGACCAAATTAAAGCATTCATATTTTCTTATTTTTTTATAAGATTTTTATGATATTTTTAAAAAATATGAAGTGAAATTATCATTACATGTTCCTTGTTTGTTTGACGTTGAACCCAAATTTTGGTGTAATATACGACTCAATCATGGATAGACAGTGCAAAGTGCACACCACCTTTATTAGGAAAAAAAAAGTAGAAACAACGTTGAAAAATGTTTGAAAGAGATTTCCACTAGAATTTGAATTTGAACTATAATATATAGTATGTATATATAAACGATTTCCACTAAAAGTTGAATTTCATATAGAAAAAAAAATGAATATATATGGGTTGTAATTAAAGCTGATTCAGTAGTAGGTGGAGACATTAAAGTTATAAACATTATCAATTACAATCACACAAAAAGAATCCATAAATAAGAATATTATGACAAGTGTTTGAAGAAGGATTGTGTTGGCAATTTTGATCATATTTGGTTTTGTCATATAATCTCAAAAATCTAAAAAAGGATTTGAAAACAAAAAAAAGTTTTAACAAATCCCATATGAGAACTCTGAATCAAAATAACAAATGATACAACACTAATACATATGTGTGTTCTCCTACTATACATAAACCTCAATAGCCATAGAGTCATCATCAGCAAAACAAAGCAATACGTCTCTAGTGATGAATCATGATTTGTAGAGAAAGATAAATGTAGTTTCTTCTAACATAAAAGAAAATAAAACAATACAGATCCTTTGAGTTAACCCAACAAGGTTAAGGCTTAGAAGACTTAGGTGAATTAGAAAAATAATTCTTCTTGAGGTAAATGACCCAAGTAACAACTTCCAAGAGTAAAGTGATTCCTCCTAAGGTCCCAATCACAGCGATGTAAGCTGTCTTGTAAGTATGCTTTGGGTTTAAGATACTAAGACCTTTGAAAACATTGATGATTCCAAGGATGATGATAGAGTATCCAACTCCATGGTGATAAATATTCCAAAGGTATCTATACTTGTGGTCCTTCTTTGGCCGCAACAGCAACGCAAACATCTTTAACCACGCGCAAAAAGACACAAAAGCATATAGTTCAACACAACAGAACAAGACCTATCTTTTGTATTATTGGCCACTAATATGCATGGTCGTCCTAAATGAAGATTAAGCATTGGTTTAGATTACCTGAAGAGTGGCCATAGAGAAGAGAGTAATGCCTATGTTTCTGTGAGTGTTGTACTGAATGCCTTTGGATTCGGAACCGAGCCGAAGTCCGGTAGCCCATCCGGCAACACCGAGACCGTACGCCGACACCTGGCAAAACACGTGGAGGTAAAACCAAGCAGGATCAGCTGATTCAATTATCTTCATATACCTAGCAATCATGGCTCCAATCGGAAACAGAATCCCCCAACTCAGCGCGTTCAATATCCCATGGATCTGCAAATTCAGAGTCAAGACTCCAAGATTTAGAAGAACAGTATTTCAAAAATACAAAATCAACCAAGTCGCCGTGGTCCAGTGGTAAAGGGAGGTAAGTCCCGCCACTGGGTTCGAGTAACATTAGCCACGCGAGTTTGAGATTTAACATGGTTTCCCTCGCCCCCAAAAGATTAATCTTTGGGCCTAGAAAGCTTTTGGGATCACTTTTAAATTATCAAAAAAAAATAAAAAAATCATGAAAAACTAAACTCACGTTTCTCTTATGAACCTTCTCATCACCACCTCCAGAAACTGTAGGGGTAGCTCCGGTTAGATCGAGCGCTCCCATGGAGTTGAGATTAGGACCACTAAGTTCATGAACCGCTATTCTTCCATTGGTCACTCCAGGCCCGACCTGCCAAACCTGATTAACCTTCCCTTTGGCCGCTAAATCCGCCGGAACCTTTACCTTTGCAAAGATTCTCAAAGCTCCACCGTCTTTAGCCACCTCCTCGGCCTTAACATCCCACACTTCAAACGAAAGCTTCGAAGGAATAAGAGAGCTGTAGGTGACAATGTTAAGAGTGGTAACAGAGGGGACTCCAGTTTTAGGATCCTTAGAGGCAACAAGGGCTTGAGATCCAACCATACCGGTGGATGTAGGGTTAATAGCCCAAGCGATCCAACCACCAGGTTTTGACGGTGGAGCAGAGAAAACAACGGAGAGAGTTGTGTTAGATGAGTCATAAGAGTAATGGAGAATGGCTTTAAGGTCAGGGAGGTCGAGGCAGTGAGGGTAAGACTTGACGCCGGAAAATGTCTGTGAAGAACACTGTGACACAGCCGGTGAGAGTAGTAAAGCCCAAAAGACAAAAGAAAGAGAGATTCTAAGGTAAGAAGAAGCCATGATGAGGATGAATGAGTTGTGTAGTAATCGTTAAGGTATTGGTCGGAAGAAATAAATAGATGAAATATTGTGATAATTCTATGATACACACGTGGTTTCAGCTAAGTAAGAATTTGTTTTTTATATGTTTCAGTTTTTAATTTATTTTCTTTCCAAACAGCAAAACAAACTTTGGTTTTGTTGTCTGATTCTGGAAGATTGTGAAACAGAACATGCATAATCAGATTAACTAGTTGACAGTTATGTTTTGACCTAAAGAGTAAGGATCTTAAAGTATTTTTGGCCTTGAAAATGTGAGGATTTTTAGATATTTATTGGGTTATTTTATATACCTTTTATTAAAAATATTAATCTAATTAACATTATTCTAAATCAGTGAACACCTTTTTCAAGTAATTTAGGAAAAGAATACAAAAATCTACTCTCTTTTTTCTCATTTATATCTTTTAAAAAATGATAAATCATTTAATTCCAAATTATCTTGATTCTCAATCAAATATTCAAATTTATCTAAATATACTAATTTAAAAGAAAATTTTTGAGAAATACCCCTTTTGGTGTACTCCTTTTTAAAAATACCCCTTTTATCTATCTATTTTCAAAAATACCCCTATTTAAATATAAAAATTATAATATTGTATAATTAAAAACATATATACAATATTCAATAAAAAAATATTTTGTATATATATTCAATGTATTAATTTTTATTAATTAGTTAGTTTCGATAATTTCAAAAGTAAACTAAAAAAAACCAATTAGAAAAAATAATTAAAAACAGAAAATTTTCCTATTTTTAAAAATATTTGGACACGAGTATCATTTGGTTTAATATTCGAATATTTAATATATAATATGTGAATTTTAAATATTAAAGCATAAGAATCAAACCAATTACTGTATGTGTGAATTTTATTCTACTAGTTATAAAAGTTGTTAGATCTTCTATCTTATAAACTAGGTCCGGACCCGCGCTACAGCGCGGAGGAAAATTACCGGATTTTTAGTACTTTGTACGTTGCGAGATAATTTTATTTGTGTTTGCTTTACTTTATTTTGATCAGTAATTAAATTTTATCATTTTTAGATTGTATGTGTTGGTTTCGAATATGTTCAAAATTATTTAAATTGTATGATTTTAGTTGGATTGTTAATTTTAGAACAATATGTGACATATATACATGTATAAATATTATACAAAGAAAAAAAAATATTATACAGTGAATCATTTTTAAAATTTAGGGATTGACCCGCGGTACACCGCATAATCATAAATACATGATTTTAACTTGGACCTTTCATGCAGTTTTGTAAAGTTGCAAATCTCTAGAATAAACAAATAAAGAGCCAATGATTTCTTATTTCTTATCGTGTTTAAATGTAAAATCTGTGTTGAAGTTACAATTTTCTGGTAGCAAAAACTTATTTATATAGATCATATTTTCTTAGGGTTAAATTGGAAAAAGATTAGTTTTATAATCAAGCCAAAAATTCGAAACTATTGCCAAATAAATATTAAAGATGGTCATAGAGAAAAAAAAATATATATTAAAGATGGTTGAAAATGAAATATCTCGTAACTGGTGTGAAGATCATAGTTAATATAGGAGAAAACTATACATCCAAATATCAATATAGTATATTTAAGGAAGATTTTGTTTTGAAATATTATGGATAATTTGATAATGATTATTTTATATTTAATTTATATTTCTGATTTTTAGATTAATTTGTTAAACCAATATACAAAATCATACATTAATGTATTTTTCCTTAAACAAATTAAGATTACTGTACTTTCCCAATCCGATATTGATGGTTTAATTTGATAGATTTCGAAATAATAGATATGAAAACTGGTATTTAATATCCTTAAATTTTTAGTAAGATCAAACTGAAAAATTCCGGGTTAAATTTTTTTTTTAAAACCCGACCCAAGAAGCATTTGTACTTCTCTTTTACTATAGTAGGGATATTAAAAAGAAACATTGTGATTTTTTTATTTATTTTTACGTGTTATTTTTATTTACAATTATTTTTTCTAATTGTTTTTTTTAGTTTAGTTTTCAAATTATAGAAACTAACAAATTATAAAAATCAGTGCATTGAATATATATACAGAATATTTTTGTATTGAATATTGTATATATCTTTTTAATTATACAATATTATAAATGATTCAGTAACAAAAAAATTTTAATATTAAAAACCTAAAAAATTCTTTATTTTTTGAATATTTATGTTGGTCAACGCCGGTCAAACTGGTAAAAGCCGGATTCCGACGAAAAGTGTACATGAAAAAAATGTTCGTGATGTTGGCTACATGACTACATATAGTTCGTATATGTGGGCATGCAATGCATATAGTTTGTGTAGTTAGAGATACATTTTTTAATTTCGGATGTGTGGCCATGTATTGTAGCATATTTCGTGTAGTTAGGTATCTTTTATCCTATATAAAAAGCATTGAACATGGGCAATAATATTGATAGTGATAAATTAATCACATAATCAAACTCATTCTCAAGAAAATGAAATCACACAATTTAAACTATCCCATTTCTGTGATATTAACCCCTTTCAAACAAACAATCATTAGTCGCACTCGCTGGTCGCAGTCGCCGACACGAACATGGCCAAAATGTCTTAAATCTACATTCTACATTTTGTGTGATCAAGACTAATATGAATTTAAACAGCTAGCCCTTAGAGAATGAGAAAAATAATAGACATGTTACATGTTTACATAATTAAAATGATCACTGATTCGGCCCATTATATATGTGAAGACTAATCTTAGTTTAAAGTCACTGTTACATAGATGACCAAGACTAAAAATGTGATAATGAAGACTTGAAACCCAACCAAACCCAAGAAACCCAACAAGAGCACCTCGGCCTTCACACTTCAAAGAACAAACTTTTTCACAAACTTGTCAAAGGCCCTTCAAAGAACAAAACATGGTTGCTCTTGTGAAGATTTCACACAAGCTTCTCTTTCTTCATTTTATTTCAAAATCTTGTGATTGTGTTGTGTAAAATCTCTTCCTACAAATTACTATGGCAAACAAAGCATGATTTAAACCCCAACCCATTGATTGCATATAATGCAAAATATTCATTTAGAGAATCAAAACCCCAACCAAATAAATTATACAAAAAGTTCATGTGGAGATCAACCATGTAGTATAATGAACCAAATACTTTACCCATAGACATAAATTGTGTACCAAATTGTTGTGTCTATAGGTTCTCAACTCGTTAGCCATCCCTTAATGTGAGCTGTCTTTATTTTCAGCTAGTTTCTGAATTTGGTTATAAAACCAATCACGTTATTGCTTCTTTGTTTTCACATTTACTCATCGGTTGGGCTGATTCGAGATTTGAGAAGAGTCAGCTTGTGACTCCATTGCACCTTTTATAAAAATTCCATTTAGCAAAACATGTGAAAAGACATTAAATGCATGCCACTCGTGAAAACAAATCACACAGCTTGGTTGAGGAAATATTCTATGGACAAATACTAAACACACCAAACATTTTGATTCATCTCTTCTCATCTACTAAATACTAATTACTATCATCACATGGTTCTTGTAGTCATATATACAAAGTACAAACAGTTAGATTTTATGTATTTTTCGAGTGTTTATATAAGTACAGCCCAAAAAAAAAGAGCTCGTATTTACTAACTTAGTCAATAATATAGTAAAATGTTGGCTCCAAAAAATATATAAAAAAGTCATGGATTAAGCTAACAACACATTTATACTTTGTATTATAAATTATCAATATTTTGGTCTAAAACTCAACTCAAACACCTCTTCCCTTAAGAACCCTACAATATTCTTATGTTGAATTTGGTAAAACCAAAAAAGAGAGAAACAAAGTGTCAACATCATAAGAAACCAAATTAACACGTTCAAGTTTCATTTCAATATTAGTGACTTAATAACAACAATTCAACAACAACCACCTAGATTTGTATATTGTGATTAATGTAATATTAATATAGTCTAAGAGTCACCATAGAGGGCTCTCTAAATCATCATCATCATAATTGCGAAATAGACAAAAGGAGGAAGTAGGTACATCATCATCAAACTCCAAGTGAATATATTGATGATGCCACCGCCAAAACCAGTTCAATTACATCTTCTGTTTCTTCACTTTTCCTTCTTTAGAACCTGTCTTCTCTAAACCACCCAACCCAATTCTTTTTATTCTTATACTTTTTCATATTCGGATTTGAGTTTTTATTCTTTTTCTTTTCCGAAAGTCCTCTTAAATCGAATACAATAATAACAAAGAGTTCTCATGAAGCTAGTTGGCATATTATTCTATATATTAACGAATATTCTCTGAATCGATTATAGATTTGCCATCTTTTTCGCAATGAAATTTATGAATTTTGCCATTTTATCTAAAATTTTTATAAATTTACCATTTTTATAACACATAAAAATGCGATTAAACATGCATCTGACTTATATTATATTTGCTTTTATAAGTCGGTTTCATTTGATTTAAAGATTTTAATATTTGTTATAAAGTATGTATTTTATCAAAAAAAAAATCATAAATACAAATATATTCACATAATTAGAATTGGCAAATGCATAAAATTTTAGAAAAATGACATATTGTGAGATTTGCATTGGAAAATGGCATTTTTTGTAAGTGGCTAGTTGGGAATTTAGTAGCCTTAAACAATGATCAACATAAATATATTTCTACAAATCTATAAAATAAAGTTAAAACTAAAAGACATTAAAATTACCATTACTAATCCTATCATTAGTTTTGATATTACTATTATCAGTAAATATTTCACGTACGAATTTCTCCACGTCGATTTTGGAAACCTCATAATTTTCCGGCGCCGGAATATACGGTGGTCGTGAAACCTTAACCACCATATCCCAATCCAACCCTCTAAAGAAATCGTGTCCCTTGATTCCTTCCACATTGATCCTACGGCTAGAATCTTTCTCCAACAGTTTTCTTACCAAGTCTCTTAACGTTGTCCTTTCTCCGACCAAACTCGGCGGTTCAGTTAATATCTTAAAAAACGTCTCTTTCCTGTTAGATCCCCTAAACGGCGTCGCTCCGTACAACATCTCATACAAAACCACTCCTAACGACCACCAATCCACGGCGAAGTCGTGGCCGTTCCCGGTGATTACCTCCGGAGCAACATATTCCTCAGTTCCAACGAACGAATTCGACTTCTCCCCCGACGACTCGGACGATCTCGAAACCGAGTCGTCCGGGGAGATCCCGGAGTTACAAAAACCCGAAAACGCGAAAAAGGACCGTTCTTTTTTCGTCGTCCTCGTCGTCGAAAGCCTCGGCGATTGCGGAGTTCTTGGAGGTAGATTCGTGGAAAGATCGAAATCAACAAGCATCAAATGACCATTTTCTTGAACCATAACGTTATCAGGCTTCAAGTCTCTATACACAATCCCTTGATTATGCAAATACTCAAGTGCAATCACAAGCTCGGCCGCGTAAAACTTTATAATCTCGTCTGAAAACATTTCTTCAGACTGTTTCTTCCTTAAAGAATTGAGATCTCTTCCAGGACAGTAATCGATCGCGTAACCGACAACTTTGTCAGTAGATAAAACACCATGAAGACGTGGAAACAGAGGATGGTCGAATCGAGACAACACTCCTTGTTCGAAACTAACGCGTTTATACTCATCATCTTTGGCCTTGTTTGTCTCGATTGTTTCTCTTAGTATGACTTTTAAAGCAAGCTTTTCGTTATCGGCTTTTACGAGGAACACAACACCTTTGGATCCACGACCAAGGGCTGAGAAAACTTCGAGATGGTCGAAGTTTAGAGTCGGGATCTGATTACTCATCGAAAAGAGTTTGGTTTTGATTGTTTTTTTGTGGTTCAATGTTCTTTAGTTCTCTTTAAGTTTAGTTTATATAGAAAAAAAAGAGTAAAGTGTAAAGCTTTTCTAAAAGTCGTATTGATTTTGTTTACTTGCGGAGAAAGACTTGAATAAACGTAGTAAGGGATACAAAAGTCTCTTAACGTTACTTTTACCATTTTACTACTTCTCGAATCACAATTTACATTGAGCACTTTGACGTAAAAAGGTCTAATTATATTAATTTTCAAATGTCATTGTTTGCATTTTTAGTTAAGTTAAAAGGATATATGATTTATATATAAAATGTAGAAAAAATCAAATCTAAAGTAATGAAAAAGTAAAGAATGCCGTGAAAATACATGCATTACTTCTCAAAACAATTCCAGAGAAGTGAGAATTAACTAATAAACCAACAAGGCAAAAAGAGTAAAATAATGACTTTGTATATAGTTTATTTTTTTTTAATTCCAAGTTCATATATTTTAAAATAATATATTACTAAATGGTATATATTTTATATTTTTTTTCTACGAAACAAATACAGAGTAATCTTAGAAGTTTTGTAGCACGGTTTTTTTTTTTGGTACAAAGTAAATAAAACGTAAGTCAAAAGTATTTATTTTTTTATTATGTTTTTTTTCGGATGGTTTAGACTTTAGAATCTGAAAAAGATAAATATATACATGTACACTAAGGGATATATATAAATTAAGGTTGGTAAATAAAAAGAGGAGTATATGTTAGATCCTAGGACATTACAAGCAATATTGTCCTTATATTCGTAAAACCAATCATAGATACCATATCTAAATATCGGATATTTGTTATCCGTTTTAAAAATTAGTAATATTTGTATCTTAAATATTTTTCATTTTACTATACGTATCCTTTCGTTTTTATCGAAAAATGGATACAACTACTGTTTTTTAAGCTCAAAACTACTATCTAGATATTTAGAATTCCATTTCCGATTTTGTTCGGTTTTAATTATTTTCTCTTGGGTTTCGGATATCCGCAATAGTATGATTATTTTTAAAAAAATTTAAAATTAAATAAAATTTGATTAAAATTTTGAAAAATATGTCTGCAACTTTTGGAATATTTTTCTTCTTTTAAATAATTTTGATTATTTTGGTTTAAAACATATGATATCTAAGTTTTTAATGTATTAATAATTAGGTTAATAGGTTATATCAAATCTAAATATAATTAATATTTTTTAGATATCTTAGCCATGAGTCCATAACTAATTAACTATTATTGACTAGTTTCAAACTCATCACAAAGGAGCCACATGTGACCATTGATTGCTACATGTCATCAATTCACAACCCCAACTTTAACACACTTGAGGTGACGTGGCAACACTACAACCATTATTTTATAATACCGCTTTTACCCCTAAACCCTCTCTCCGCGTAAAAAGCCAAGAGAGCACCGTTGTTTCGGATTCAGAGATCATCGTCTCCGTCGTCGGAAAACTCAACATAAGCTTAAATCAATGGCCGGAAAACTCATGCACGCTCTTCAATACGATTCTTACGGCGGTGGCGTCGCCGGTTTGAAGGTTTTAATCTCTCTCTCTCTATAAGTGATTTTGTTATTGAGATTTTGATTTCTTCGAATTCGATTAGGTTACAGAGCTTACTTAGATTACATGATACATTGATTTGATTTTAAACACCTTAGCCAAGTTTAGCTTCTTCGTATGTGATTACTACTTGGATCTCTTTGTTCTGGGAATGTTTGGGAGATTTGAATACAGAGCACACGAATGTTAACAATGGTGGTTATAGTTTTAATCAGACTATGATTTGAAAATTGAAATCACATTTTTGGTAAAAGTGTTACTACTGATTAAGATTATGATGTGAACTGTGAAGTTACTAGTTAGTGTTCTGAGATTTGTGATGCAATCTTCGTATGTGTAGTCTTTTGATGGTGTTATTATCTGAATAATGTTACCAGCATGTCCAAGTTCCGGTACCAACACCGAAGAACAATGAGGTTTTCTTGAAGTTAGAAGCGACTAGTTTAAACCCTGTTGATTGGAAAATTCAGAAAGGAATGATTCGGCCGTTTTTGCCTCGCAAGTTCCCTTGCATTCCTGGTAAATTCTAATAGCTTTTGAAGTTTTATAAGCTTTCGAAATGTTGGTGGAAGCTTCTTTGATGTTCTTTCTTTAATCAGCTACTGATGTTGCTGGAGAGGTTGTTGAGGTTGGATCTGGAGTTAAGAATTTTAAGGCTGGTGACAAAGTTGTTGCGGTTCTTAGCCATCTAGTAAGTTAGCTGTTGTGGTTAATGTTGTAGCGATTACTCTTATGGAACGTTAGGGGAAAAGAATGTAACTGTTTTGGTTGTTGTTTTTCAGACTGGAGGTGGACTTGCTGAGTTTGCTGTTGCGAGCGAGAAATTGACTGTCAAAAGACCCGAGGAAGTGGGAGCAGCGGAAGCAGCTGCTTTGCCTGTGGCTGGTCTAACGGCACTTCAGGCTTTAACTCAGCCTGCGGGGTTGAAGATGGATGGTACAGGCAAGCAGGCGAATATACTTGTCACAGCAGCATCTGGTGGGGTTGGTCACTATGCAGTCCAGCTGGCAAAACTTGGGAACGCTCATGTAACCGCCACGTGTGGTGCTCGTAACATTGACTTTGTCAAATCTTTAGGAGCGGATGAGGTTCTCGACTACAAGACTCCTGAGGGAGCCGCCCTCAAGAGTCCGTCTGGTAAGAAATATGACGCTGTAGTCCATTGTGCAAACGGGATACCGTTTTCGACATTCGAACCAAATTTGTCGGAAAACGGGAAAGTGATAGATATCACGCCGGGGCCTAGTGCGATGTGGACTTATGCGGTTAAGAAAGTAACAATGTCAAAGAAGCAATTAGTGCCGCTCTTGTTGATCCCGAAAGCTGAGAATTTGGAGTTTATGGTAAATCTGGTGAAGGAGGGGAAAGTGAAGACAGTGATCGACTCGAAGCACCCTTTGAGCAAAGCCGAGGATGCTTGGGCCAAAAGTATCGATGGACATGCTACTGGGAAGATCATTGTTGAGCCATAATAGCGTTTTCGGGATCTTTAACTGTATGTGTTACTAAAAGTGTCTTCCGTTTTACAATACAGATTACTTTCTTTTGTGAAGTTATGTAAGAGTCCTCTGTTCTCTCATTACTTTCTTTTGTTGTTTATAAAAAATTGAATGGAATAGTGAGTTGTTTTGGTAAGTATTGTTTTTCAGCTATCTTCAGCCACTAACGTCATCTTCGCCACCACTCTCCAGCTGTGGCACCGCGGCCAATGGCTAGTTTCAGCCGTCGTTGTGGCATTCATATGTCCATCGGCTTGACTCTTGCCATTGTGGCTCTTGTGTTGGTTTCAGGTTTCAACCAATTAGTTTCTCTGATATGTTTTGTTGAAAAACATAAGAAAATTCACATTCTTGAATAAAATTTATAATTAATGACATTTTAATAACTTTCGCCAATCAAGAGGTTTAATTTCACTAACATACAAAAGTTCCATGTTTTATATGTTCATGTAAATAGAATTATATAGTATATAATTTATTCAAAGCACTTAACCAATCCTATTTTGATTTTAAAATCTATGGAAAACGACGAGGTGACTAGAATAAGATATAATAAACTAGAACGAACTAAACACTCCCTTAACAGAAATTTCTCATCTTGTATTTTTCATAGCAGCAAATAGGAAATAATTAATTATGAATTTGCCATTTATTTGTGACCAATTTTTTGATTTTGCCATTTTTGGTAAAATCTTATGAATTTGCTATTTTTAGGTTAAAAATATGTGACTAAACATGCATTGTTCTTGTTATGCTTGGATTTAGTACGTTCTAATTGTCTTTAGGATTTAGTATTTATTATTAAGTACGTCTTTTATAAAGAAAAATGGACATTTTAAAAATTCAAAAATTGCAAATCCATATGATTTTAGCAAAAATGTCACATTCGTAAAAACATTTCCTAAAAAATGGCATTTTCCGTAAGAATCCTAACAGTAAACTTAGTAGATATATTTTCTCGGTGGCAGATTTATGTCTTTCAAATATTTTATTGAACACTATTTCTACAGTCTGCTTTTTTTTTTCTATGTTCTTTTTAAATAAAATACATAAATAAATTACACTTAATTCATCATACCAAAACATATGTGAGAAGACAATGTTTACATGAAGAAAGAAAACATTTTACATGAAAACATAACAATGCAAATTGATTCAAGCGTGAAAGGTTAACAATACCAAAATTCAACGTGGATATAAATCGGTTACCGAGACATCGCCAACAGAAGCTACAATAGACTTGCTAGTCGTAGATTGATTTGAATCAAGCTTCTCTTTTTTAGGTCCATTCTGAACGAAAAACCCTGGCTGTTGTGGTACCGGTAATATCACAGTATTACTAGTAAGCATCGCGTAGATGGTTGACAAGATTGGACGTTCAACAGGATCTTCTTGAACGCATAACAGACCGATATGGATGCACCGAACCACTTCACTCTTCTGGTAGTTATCTGCAATAACTGGATCCACGAGATCTAGTGCTGTTCCGTTATTCCAAAGCCTCCAAGCCTAACATTATCAAGTAGTCTATTAGTTACTTTGCAACCATGGTTCAAGGTAAATATGTATTGTCTTTAGACATACATATGTGACCAAGTTATGTGCGATGTCTGTCTCGTCGAAGCTTCTATTCTTCCTACCGCTTATAAGTTCAAGAACTAACACTCCGAAGCTATAGACATCAGATTTCATTGAGAACTTGCCATGCATAGCATATTCAGGAGACATGTAACCGCTAGAATCCATGAGAAAACTTTAGTATGTTGGCAAAATAATGTTTAACAAACTTTTACTGATGAAAAGTTAAGTGGGAATAAGACTTACTAGGTACCAACAATTCTGCTTGTGTTCTCTTGGGTTTGGTCCATTCCAAAGATCCTTGCCATTCCAAAATCAGCAATTTTCGGATTCATATCCCCATCCAGAAGAATGTTACTCGCTTTGAGGTCACGGTGTATGATAGTGAGCCGTGAATCTTGATGAAGATATAGAATCCCCCGAGCAATTCCTCCAATGATCTTGTATCGTCGAGCCCAGTCCAGCTGACCTTGCTTTGTAGGGTCTGTGCACATACATAAATTATAAATGACTCTAAAGATCCCAATTTTTGAAGATTGACTAACTTGAATAATGTAACTGACCAAAGAGGAAGTAATCAAGGCTCTTGTTGGGCACATACTCGTAGACCAATATCCTTTCTTCTCGCTCTAGAGAAAATCCCAAAAGCCTAACCAAATTTCTATGTTGAAGTTTCGCAACAACAACAACCTCGTTCTTGAACTCTGTTTCGCCTTGCCTCGAAGTTTTTGACAACCTCTTCACCGCAACTTCAGTCCCATTAGTTAATATACCCTATCCATTACCATCATCTCGTTATCGTTGACATGAAATTTTAACTAAAAAGTACACAACCTAACACCTATATTACGCAAAACAAAACTCTTAAGTCGCTATTTTTTACAACTTGTATGTATCTTGTATGTATCTTCGAATAGCTTTTCCCTTCACCATTTGGACTTAAGTTATATTTTGGGAGACTGTGAAGTTGAGTAGTACAGTAATTTAGAGGATGATAGTTTCAAATATCCTTAAACATATATAGTATATATACCTTATACACCTCACCAAATCCGCCTTCACCGATCTTATTACGGTCTGAATAATCATTTGTTGCAGCTCGAATTGTTCTATAATCAAGTTGCAATGAATCTATGGTTGTCATATCATCTCCTATTAGCACAATAGAAGTCTTAGTAGATGACATAATTATGTCAAACCTATTAATTGAATCTTTACCATCAAATGTGGGTGCAGTCTCATTAGTCTTCTTCACCTTCTTTGTAAAAAAACAATAACCAGCAATGAGAAGCAGAACAGCCACCACTATTATAGATCCAATAATGGCTACCATTAACAAAGTTGAACTCCCACGTTTTCCTGCGTTTCAAACGTACCAAAGTATTTAATTTTCTGTATTAGGATTAGGACTTAGGAGCAATGTTCTAAAATACGGTATACACTATTTGTACGACACATCACTGCTTAGCGTATAGTATATACGGTCGTTTATGGATATATTTTATATATGTAGACATAAAATTTGTTACCAAAATATTTAACATTTTTATACTTACAAAATATTTTAAAAATTCTGAATACCTAAGAAGTATGAAAAAATAGAAAATAATGATATATTCACTTCATAGTTAATTTGTTTAAGAAAATTATCAAACAGTTACAATTTTATAAAAATATTATCAAATGATAAAGTTTTTTGTTTTTGAGTTTTCGGAAAATCGTTATATATGCAGGATTTAAAGTATATACGCTATATGTACGCCATATATATGGACCATATAGCTTTTACGGTACTGAACCACTTTATAGCTATACAGCGTATATATGGTCGTCCATAACGTAATTTAGAACACTGATTAGGTGATAGAAAATCGGAGATCGACTATTGAGATGTCAACCAAGCCCAAGAATATGGAAAATATGAAGATGTGGAGATTCTTGGGCTTCTTTGACATCTCGACCGTTGATCTCCGGTTCTCTATCTCCTAATACTTCATAATTAATTCTAAAACATGAAAAAAAACAGAGCTCTGACCAGGCTGTGGAGGAGGAGGAGGAGGAATAGCTGACACCGGAGGAATAGAAACTGTTGGTGGTTGAGATATCAGTGGCGATGGTATATTTATGGATGATTCGTTGTAAAAAGGGTAAAGCTCGTATCTTGAATTACAGCTCGGGACAAGAAGTCTTCCCCCGATATTTGTAAAAGGTAATTGACTGATGCTAAATTGCAGACAACTAAAACAGTCTTGTGTTGTCAGATCAGGAGTGCACTGAAGCAGTACGTACAAAACCTGGAATGCAGAATAATTAGCTTTTCTCGCATCAAATTTTCTTGGGCTGGCTAGGGCTTCCTTGGTGGCTTCGTTCATCGTGGACAAGATCACGTCTTTGAACCGGCCTTGTTCGTTTGTGGGAATATCTTTTGGGTTTCTTTGTGTATAATCTCCATAGGTCATAGAGATGGAAAGAATATTCCGGTTAGAATATCTGAGCATACACTCATCGTAATAGAGCACGACCTCTCTCACGTTAGGACATAATCTTAACGATTCTTGGACCGAAAAGGCAACGCAGCTGCTGCAAACTTCCGGGGAGTAATCTCCGCGGCAAAGAAAGAGTCCGGTGACTCTATCGGGGGCTTGTCCGGCCGTGGCATTTTGAAATCCGGTCGAGTATGAAGCCTTGGGTGAAGAGAGGGAAGACAAAAGGGTTTTGAGATTGGTGAAGTAAGTGCTGTTTTTTGAATATGTTGGCGTCGCCGTTGCCGTTGCCGTTGTTGTGTTGGGACAGTTGTGGTATATGTAATTAGGATTTTGAGCAGAGGCTCTGAATATAGTGATGAAGGAGAAAAGGAAAATAAGATAGATTAAAGAGGCACGAGAAGACATGTTTTGGTAACTTCACTTATATCTGTTCTACTCTATGGAGCTCCCATTTATATATACACTGGAGTAAGGGATGGTTTGTGACTTTGAAAAGTCCATCAAAATCAAAGTTTCTCTTTTTGTTTTATTTTGTTTTTCTTATAGTAACTCACATATACATATTTTTTAAAGATAAAACTGATAATGAAAAATGAGAAATTCCCTAGGATACCAGAAATTCCCTTCGATACCATCGTTTTAGTTTTTTTTTTTCAAAGATACTACAATTTGTTTTGAATGTTAAAAAAAATTAGTTTTAGGTTTATGGTATTTTTGAAAAAAATATTTTAGTGTTATTTTCGGAAAATAAAACTTTTAATTGTACTTTTGGAATAAATACCTACTTTCATAGTATTTAAGAAAATTCCCAATAGAAACTTAACCAGTTTATAATTTTGTTTCAAAGTTAGTCGGTTAACTTGAAAGCAATGTGACAAAAAGCTTTAAAATACCTCATTTATTTTTTATTTGGACGTTTAATACCTGATCTTTTTTGGTTAGAAGAATAATATCCAAAATAATAAAAACGTGCAATTTAATACCTAAACTATTAAATATTGACATTTTCCTCCCTACGATCTCTCAACAAAAAATATATTCCAATTTTACCCCTATTCACTTTTATTTATTATTAATGCATAAAAGACTATATTTTACTTTACTATTTCATTGTAATATTTCTTTATATCTTTAAATAAAAATATATATTTCATATTTCAATATTCATTTTTAGATATGAAATATATAATGCAAAATATATCTTTCGTTGGATCTTTTAGAAGTTTTGGATAAAAATAGAATACAATTTTTGGATATAAAATATATCTTTCATTGGATATCTTAAAAAGTGTTAGATAAAAATGAAAAATGAAACGGTTAATTAGCTGTTTTTCTGGTATTTTTCAAGAAGGTGGGGCTGGAAAATACTTGGGGCTACCCGAATGTTTCAGTGGTTCAAAAACAGAGATACTAAGTTACATCACTGAGCGTCTGAAGGCTAGACTCAGCGGTTGGTATGAGAAGACCCTTTCTTTAGGAGGTAAAGAGGTGTTATTAAAATCTGTCGCTATGTCTCTCCCGGTATACGCAATGTCCTGCTTTAGGTTAACTAAACACCAATGTCAGAAAATCAATAGTGCTATGTCAAGCTTTTGGTGGAATGCAACTGAGGACAAGCATAAGATGCATTGGGTCTCGTGGGAGAAGCTATGTCAATCTAAAAAACGAGGAGGCCTTGGTTTCCGGGACATTGGACAGTTTAATCAAGCACTATTGGCTAAACAAGCTTGGCGTTTGCTTCACTATCCGGATTCATTGTTGTCAAGAGTGTATAAGGCCAAATATTTTACAGATAAAGGTTTTCTTGAAGCTAAACTGGGCTATAGACCGTCCTATGCTTGGCGTAGCATCATGTTTGGAAGAGAATTGTTGGAAAAGGGTCTAATGAAGTCCATTGGTAATGGAGTCTCTACATCGGTCTGGCTGGATAAATGGGTTTATGATGACAAGCCAAGGCGACCGTTCAACAAAGAATCGAGAATGGATATCAATATGAAAGTTGCAGCGCTGATAACACCACAGGGTGAATGGGATCTCCACCTCTTAAATGAGCTCTTTCTACCTTGTGATATCATAAGCATATGTTCATTTCCACCGAAAGTTGATTTGAGTGACAGTGTAGTTTGGGCGTACACATCAAATGGTAGTTACACTGTTAAAAGTGGCTATTGGTTACTTTCTCACTCGGGAGACCTGCTAGAATCAGTCTCGCAAAACAAGCAACAGCTGAACCGCCTCAAAGAAAAAGTGTGGGCTTTGCGAACAGCCCCAAAAATAAAATTGTTCCTTTGGCGAGTCCTCTCAGGTGCTGTAGCGGTTGGAGAGTGTTTGAGAAGACACGGAATTGGTGTAAACACTCTGTGTAAAGTTTGCACGAGGGATGAGGAGACTATATCTCACGTTCTCTTTAAGTGTCTCTCTGTTTTTCAGGTTTGGGATGTGAGTGGTCTACCAATACCTACACAAGGTTTTTCAATGTCGGTTCCAGAGAATATGGAGTACATGTTTTCGTTAATGGAGAAAACAGAGATAGCCTCACATTTGCGAGCAGCGATACCATGGCTACTTTGGGAGATTTGGAAAGCTAGAAACGGGTTAGTGTTCTCACAACAAGCTATAAACCCCCATATCGTGTTGGTCACGGCATTAAGAGACATGGAGGAATGGTGTCAACAACAAGAAAACCATGAGAATGAGTTCCGGGTTGGTGGTAGAGTACTTCTGGCAACCGGAAAACTGTGGATTCATCCGCCGTATGGGACGCTCAAATGCAATATTCATTCATCTTGGATAAACGAATCTTCTTTTAGTGGTGGAGCTTGGGTCTTGAGTAATCATGAATGAGATGTTTTGCTTCATGCGAGAGATGCTTTTCGGCCTTGTTATAATCGTATTGCATCGGAGCTGAAATGTGTTCTATGGAGCTTATCTAGTTTACATGATCTGCATTATGACATTTGCGAAGTTTGGTTGGACTGTAAGGCAGCTTGGGAAGCTATCACAAATCCAGTTTCTTGGCCTAAATATCGGGCATCGTTATCTAAGATCGGGCAAGTAATACGGGTGATGCGGAAGGTTTCTTTTCACCTTTCTTCACCGAAAGCTAATTTATTGGCTAGAGAGATTGCTTGCAGCGTTACACGGGATGGTCGACTAACTTCGTATCTAGCGCTTGGTGGTCCGTCTTGGCTTCATGACCGGATTGAAAGGGACAAACGTCGTGGAGTTTAATTCTTGGTTTCTTTTCCTTTACGATTTTTGGTTTCCATCTTATGGCTTATGGTTTTGTTATGCACAATCATTTTCTAATAATATTGAATCATTCAGCGTTAAAAAAGAAAAGAAATATACATATCATTTTTGGATATGAAATATATAATTCCATATATATATGTCTTTCATTAGATTTCTTAAAATATATATTTGGATAGAAATAAAATATATATTTGGATATGAAACATATAATTCAAAATAAACCTTTCATTGAATCACTTAATATTTTTGGATAAAAATGAAAAATGAAATATATATATTTTGAAGTAAATCTATAAATTAATGATGCAATGAAATAATACTAGCAAATATTTTTCTTTCAATAAAATTGTAATTAATTTCATGTCATTTATACACTAATAATAAATATAAGTGAAGAAGGGTAAAATTGTAATTTTTTTTTGTTGAGAGATCGTAGCGAGGAAAATGTCAATATTTAATAATATATGTATTAAATTGCACGTTTTTATTATTTTGGATATTATTCTTCCAACAAAAAAAAATCAGGTATTAAACGTGCAAATAAAAAATAGGTGAGGTATTTTTAAGTTTTTTTTCCGTTTATTTTTTCTTTTTCTTTTTCTTCCCTAAAATTGGAAAACGAACGATGTACTTAGTTATTCACAAATATGTGTTTCCATGTGTACACTGAACGAGTACATCTTTTCTCATTTGTTCATTCATTTTTCCGGCATCAGCTTACGTAACTCCTTAGTATTTGAAATAATTCCAATATGCAGAAGCGAAGGATGCGAAGGATGCGAAAGTGAAGATAAACAGTGTGAAACATATTGAAAAGATGTAATGGATGAATGGATGACGAATGCATGTTGAAAAGATGTAAAATATACACATATAAGTTTAGAAGCATGTTAGAATTGCCGGATAATTAGATTTTTTTTTTGCTGGTTTATTGTTGAATTAATTTTTAATTTAAATCGGAGGTTGTATTGTTTGATTGTTGGTTTAGTTGATTGTTCTGCTGGTGATGCTGATTTAAATGGGTTTAGTTAATTAATAACTAGATTTTACCCCGTGGTACACCACGGGCCTAGTATTTTATGTATACCTGATATGTTAAAGTTTAACCGTTATAGTTTATATATATGTAATATGTTGTATGATAGTACATGTAAATGTGTGTTTATCTTTATATATTTTTTTTGAAAATAGTATATAAAATTAATAGAGGATGGTTTAATGATAGTTTGTAGTTATAATGGCTAATAGTATTTGTAGATTAATGAAATAGTGTGTAAAAAATGATTTGAATTTACACTTTCATAGTGGGCTTAGTAGAAGTGTGTAACTGTAGCTCGTGATTTTTGCTAAGCAAACTTAATGGACCCCGATGCATAATGTATCTTTGGTTTACTGTAACTAACAGCAAAACGTACATACATAAAACTAACATTTCAACGTTTACACGATCTTAATTGTCGCCGATCTAAAACGGCTGTTCATCAAATTTTTCTTTCTTGTTGAACAAAAGATTTTGTCCGAGATAAAAAAGATTTACCCCGTAGTACACAACATATCTATTTTTTATAATTAATTATTAAAAGAAGTTAATTAGTTTAATGATTTTATTGTTTAGTTAATATAAATGTTACGATGTGTATATACGTTGTTGTATAACCAAATTTACCTCATGGTAAATTTTTTGGTTTTAATATTGATGTTACTGTGTATATATTTTGATGTGTTTTTAATAATTAATAGATTTTGTTATTGAATATATGTGGTGAAAAAACTATAAGTATGCGGTTTTTTAAAATGCACTATAATTAAACTCATATTTGCTAAAATATATGGATAGTATACAAAATGTATCAATACAGTCCTACTGTAAGATTTTTTCTATAGCTGCAAAAAAGTATTTTTGATTTATCATTTATAGTGCTTAATAAGATTTGGTTTTTATGTTATACACCATTTACCCCGTAGTACACACGAGCCAACTTTTTATATTTAATTTTGTATATAAATTTTGTGATTTTGTATTATAAAATGAATGAGTATTATATTCAAATTAATAATGAACAAAATACATTTATTTAGTAACTACCAAGCAGTAAAAGTTGTCATCTTGTATTAAATTCTAATATTTTAATACATTTTTAAATATGAAGTATGAATAATTTGAGATATATATATATATATATATATATACATGTATATATAAAATTATTGTGGATGAGTCAAACATTATAATAAATTATAATACTTTAATTATTCGTACTGGAAATATTAATGGTGTTAATAAAATAATAAAATGACGATTTAACCATAACTTTATGTTATTTCATATTTATACTAATAACCCGTCTTACCATATAACCCCGTTATATGTAGAATGATAGGTTAAATTTTCTATATGTTTAAATATTAATAATATCCTATGTTTTTAATTAATTTTAAATTTATCAGTTATCTTAATTAAAGATATGAGATGATTAATTAATAATTTTTTTAAAAATGGTTAGTGCACGACCATAGATTCATGTGTCATTTCCTTGTCAGAATCTTCTTGTTTTTTTTCGAGGTGCGAGCAAGACCATAACTTATCTAAAGGGTTAGGCTAAGTGCATTAGCATATGTAGACAAAAGTCCCACGTAATTATTGGTAAAAAAATTAAAAATGATCAAAATAGGTGGGACGTATACAAAATCGGGACCGTTATTCGTTTTGGTTAGTGCATTATTCGGGGGCCCCGCGACACGTGGCGGCCCACGATTGGTTGACAATTTTTTTTTTTTTTAAATCTTAAGAAAGAAAGAAAAAAAAATGTTGTGGGACAATTTTATCTGTATACTCCAATGCACATGGTTTTAGATGTGTTATTCTTTGTACCAGTGATGTATGATTAGAATGATAAGCTTAATCTTCGGCTTGCTTCTCAAACCACTTCCTGAATCTCGTTTTCATTTTCGCCTCTGGTTCCCATGTCTACTCCAAAATGCCATCACAGTCTCACTGGACTGTGATCAAAAGCATCTTCTTACGCCGAAATTCTTTGACTTTCCTCTTGAGAACCTCCACTGGTCTCGCCTCCAGAGTCATGTTGGTTAAAGATCTGTAGGAAACTTAGACAATACCTCATCATCCTTATGCAAACATTTCTTAAGCATCGAGACATGAAACACCTTATGAAATGCCTAAATAACCTCGGGTAACTCCAACCGATACAACAGCAGCCCGACCCGCTCCATAATCCTTAAAAGACCCATATACCTCAGACTCAATTTAGTCTCGGCAAGGGATATATTAGGACCTTGCAACATAGCCATCTTGAATTACACTATATTTCCAACCTCAACTCAAGCTCTTTCCGCCTCTTATCAGCATAACTCTTATGCCAATCTAGAGCTTCTCTCATGTTCAGCTTCAAAATCTGGATCTTCTCCGACGTTTTCTGAGCGAAATCTGCAACCAATATGCTCCTCTCCCCCACTTGAGTCCAACATAATGGTCTCGTGCATGGCCTCTCATACAAAGCCTCATAAGGAGTCATGGCAATACTCGCTTGGTAGCTATTGTTGTATGCAAAATCTACCAAGTTCAAGTGATCCACCCAATAGTCACCCAGATCTAGTACACATATTCTCAACAAATCCTCGAGGGTCTGAATCGTAACTCGGATTGTCAATCTGGCTGAGGATGATACGTTGTACTCAAATTCATATTCCTTCTGGAAAGCCCTCCAAAACGTAAAAGTGAACTTTGAATCCCGGTCTGAAACAATACTGGTCAGAACTCCGTGAAGCTTCACTGTCTCCTGCATATACTTCTTAGCCAAAACCGCTACTCCATCGGTCATCTTAATAGCTAGAAAATGTGCACACTTAGTCAACCAGTGCATAATGACCCAAATAGAATCCTTAAACCGAGAAACCGACAATCCCACTACGAAATCCATCATGATTATATATCACTTCTACTCCATAATGGGCAAACTCTGGAACAAACTGCTTGGTACCCGATGCTCTACCTTCACTAACTAGCAAATCGCAGTCTACGATCCAGTTAGCAACATCCTGACCTAATAATAATACCGCTTGAGATCCCGATACTTCTTAGTCGCTCCCGGATGAACCGGAAACATACTAACATGAATCTCCTTTACGATCTCTTGCTTCAAACTCTCATTATTAGGCACATAAACCCGCCCGTGAACAAAACATGTTAACATTACAATAATCATTAATATATATTTTAACTTGTTTATCAAATCGTCACTCCAATACACACGGCACTGCGTATGCCGTTTTACCAGGGAGGGACAAGAAAGTTGATCTTGACCCAGTTGTCCTATGTATATTTGGTAGACTCATGTGCAATTTCTGTTGAGTCAAGCTTGTCGTAACAAAAGGTTTCTAAAAATTATATGAATGTTATAGAATCTCATACGCAGAGATTGATGCACAATTGGAGCAAAGAAAGGGCCTGCCATGAGAAAAGCCAAAATATACAGACTAAGACGAAGTCAAAGACAAGTAAAGAAAAATAGGAAGAAGACTCATAAGCTCTTACAACTTCAGTCTATATTTTTATTGTCAAATATTATTCTCTTTACATTTAACAAAATAAAGCTTATATATGGGGTAAAACAAATCGGTTATGGGTTTATCGATTCGATTTAATTAGAATTCTAGAAATTTGGATAAAATAATTTTTGTAAAGAGGCAAAAAGTTTATATGAAAGCTAAGTAAACAACAAGTAAAAGGGAGAACAATGCGGCAAATTAAATTATTATTCAGAAAAGATATAACTTTCATACTTTTACAATACAGTATGTTGGATACTATTTTCGTCATATAATCGCAAAAAAAATTAAATCTATGTTTAAAATTATAGAAGGGTTAATAATACTTTAGTTTAAACTTGGTGCAGAGTTAAAATAATAATAACATTTAAAATTTTAAATTATTTTAAAACATTTTAAACTTTATATGTAATTAACGATATTATTTATTTTACAACTTGTTTTGTCTTAGAACCGGCCCGTCCTGTCACATAATCGCTGAAAAATTAAACCATGTTTAAATTAGGGGGATTTGCACAACTAACATTTTTATGATACCCTTTTCTATAAGTACTCTCTATAGGTGTCCACTTTCAAAAATACCCTCTTCAATCTATAAAACGATTAAATTACTCTCCTTTAATATAACACATGATGAAGAAAGGAATATTTTTTCCAACAAAAATAATATTCTTTGCGAAAAATTTCCTGCCAAAAATTTTCGACAAAATTTTTCCCGCCAAAAATTTCCGACAAACTTTCTGAGCCAAAAAAAAATTCCCAACATAAATTTTCCGCAATTCCTTAAAAACCTTGTAAATATTTTTAAATCCCTTAAAAATCCTTTAAAACCCCTTGTAAATCTTTTAAAAGTCATCCAAAACCTTTCAAAACATGATTAAACCTTTTAAAACCATTGTAAATCATTTTATAACATTTATAAACACTTGTAAATCCCTTTAAACCCATTATAACCATGATAAATCATATAATAAAAACTTTTGTAAAATTCTTAAACCCTTTAAAAACCCTTGTAAATCCTTAAAAACCATTTTAAAGAACTTGTAATACCTTTAAAAACTTTTGTAAACCCTTTAAAAACCTCTATAAACTTCTAAAACCATTTAAAATCCCTTGTAAATCCTTTAAAACTATTTTTAAATCTTTGTATGTCTTTAAAAACACTTGTAAATCCTTTTAAAAACACTTGTAATTGATGACAAAAAAAAAAAAAAACACATGTAATTCCTTTTAAAAAACTTTTAAAAATCCTTGTAAATTTTTAAAATCGTTTAAAAATCCTTGTAAATCCATTTAAAAATGTTATAAACTTATAAAAACTTTTAAAAACCATTGTAAACCATTTAAAAACCATTCAAAAACCATTCAAAAACCTTTGTAACCTTTTAAAACCCTTTAAAAACCATTACAAATCTCTTTAAAACCATTAAAAACTCTTGTAAATCCCTTTAAAAACCCTTGTAAATTTTGGCGGGAAAGTTTTTACCGGAAAATTTTTGGGGGAAAAATTTTTGGAAGGATTATTAAAATTTTTGGGGGTAAAATGACCATTAAAATTAAAGAGCGGGCAAAAATGTAAATGACAAAAAGATGGTATCATAAAAAGGTTATTGGTATCAATTTTTCTTTAAATTACGGCAGTCCAATAATATTTTAATTTAAATTGATGTAGATTTAATATATTAATAACACTGAAACTTTCAAAAAGTCTTAAAATAGTTAAAATATCTAAAACGTTATAACATTAAGAATACTTCTTACTTTTTTATAGAGTTTAAATATTTAGAATATTTTAAAACACTCTATAAAGATTAAATATAATATATAAACTTTTAAAATTTTTGAATATATTATAATATTTGAAACATTTTCGAAATGTTTAATTTGTTCAAATAAAATACCGTATTAAACATAATAAAACATTTTAAATTTGGACGCCTCAAAAATCCAAAAACCCTATGAATCATTGTCAAATGTTAAACATATGCAAAAAATAATAATTTGTAATATATGTTTGTTTTCAAAAATTCAAATTGCAGAATATCGGAATTTTCTTTTGGATTTTTGCTATATATAATTTTATGTAATAAAATAAATTAACAACATATAAGATCACGTAAAGATATTGGACAATTATTTGAGAGAAATAAATTTTTAAAAATAAGAAAATGAGATTTTGTATTTATTAGGGAGATATTTTAGGAATATTGTTAAATACTATGATTATTATATTTTAAATAAATATAAACTGTATTGTTCCGATTTTAAGGGAGAAAACATTATGGATTTAATTGTGTTGATTAATTTACGAAATATAAATCGGTGGGGAACTGATTTTTAAGCTTGTAATTGATGTATTTAGTTTAATTAAATAATGCATTGTGTAGATTTTAGAGAGATTTTAGGAGAATTTAATTAGGAAACAACTTTATGATTTTATTTAATTCACTATGTAATTGAATTTTACAAAAATAATTGGGGAAAAATATGTATTGCCACTCATATTTACACTCATTTTTGCCCAATAATTGAAGTGTTAAAACCATAAATATTTTATTTTTATCTTTTGTAATATGGTTTTGATTGGGCCTTTTAAATTTGTCCACTGGGCTTTTAACTTTTTGGACAAAAAAAGAAAAGAAAAGAAAGAACAAGTCAACAAAACGATAGATGATATTAGAAAACAGAAAAGATTCTTAAATAATCTTTAATTCAAAACAAGATTTTGAAGTTATAAGTCTGAGAAATCTCTGCAAAAAAAAAAAAAAAAAAAACAAAACAAAAAGAACCTTATTGTAGGTAGCCATGGGTGGTGGTGATACTCTCGACGATGGTAAATTTCTTGAACTTTTTCTTGTTTCTTGAATTGTCATTTAATTTTGCATGTTTGATAACGAAAATTAAGTATTTTTAAAATGTTATAGAGGAAGAATCTTCAAGATCATCATCATCATCTCCTTGTTTCAGTTTCAGGTATTATTATTATTACTACTTTAGTTGAGGGTTTAAGGATCAGAATCTTCAAGATCATAATCAAGAAACTGATTGTTTATTTTTGATATGTGGTAGTGATGATGATTCAGGGTTTAAGTATTGTGTTTCTGAACACAATTTCTCGATTTTGGCTACTGAAATGAGAAGGGGAGATAAGGCTTACCAAGAGATTCTACAAAATCAGGATCTGTTGCTCAGAAGCAGTAAAAGGAAACTTAGACAAGCCAGGAACAAAATCTTGAGGTTTTTTTATAATTTATTTCATTTAATTCAGTTCAATTTAGGGAATAGTTGTGTTACTAATTCTACATTAGTAATTGAATTAATAGTTGTGTTACTAGTTGTAGTTGGTGATCATATAAATTGAATTAATGATGTTTATGTTTCTGGCTATTATGGTTTATATAGCTATACTCCTGGATCGTTTTCTGATCGGAAATTGCGCGATAACGATGTTCTGAAGACTACATCAATCATCCTTGTTGGTCCGAAAGGAGCCAGGAAGAGTAGTCTTGTTAATCAGATTACAAGAGTGATCGAAGACGATGAATTTTTACCCCCAGCTAGAGCTCAAGAATCATGTAAAGTATATTTATATGTTTGATTTAGTTTACTTATTTTCAGAGATGAGATTAAATCCTGTTTTTGTCGTTCTCTCGAATCGTAGTTGGTATGCAGTCTAAAGGAGGGACATATTTTGTTGAGGAATATATGATCCCAAGAGGAGGTTCTGGTTCTTTTTGCTTGTATGACACGCGTGGTTTGAGCCATGTCCCGTCATCTGATAACATTAGTATGATTGAGAAGTGGATGACAAGAGGCGTGCGTCGCGGCGAACCTGTCATATGGTTACGATTCTTGATTTATTCTCCTTTTAGGCTTTAATTAGTTATTGTTTGTTAACTTGGTGAGTTTTTTATATGTTCAGGGGATCCGATAGCTCTGAGTTGAAGAATAGACTAATCCGAGATGGTGGTACCGGTAATGAGATAAGGAAAGTGAATTTCGTTATCTTTGTTGTTGATGCGGTGGAAATCTTGCCCGGGATCCAAATCCTAAGTCTGAGTCTATGACTAAAGGAGAGCCTAGCATTGATTTGCATATAGCGCGACGCCTATGGTTCGACGAGGGGAAAGTGGCTAAGGCAGAGCCAAGCTTGGATTTGTGAACCACTCGACGCTTGTGGTACGTTGAGTGAAAAGTATGGAAGCTTCAACATCTGATATGTAAAAAAATAAAGTTGATGTTTTAGGAAACTTGAATTGTTCTGAGTCTTCTCACCGGTTCAATAAGGTTCTCTTACTTTGTTTTAGTTAAAACGTATATGTTAATAAATAATAACATTGTTTATAATAAATAATAATCAGATTCTACTACTAATCTAAAAGCATCACGAAAAAAATAAAGCGCGGAAAAATATTTACGTAAACCTTGTTACGTTAGTTATAAATTATAATATAATTTTTATTTTCATTTGATTCGTTAGTTATAAATAATAATAACATTTAATAATTTTTCTATATTTAATTTACTTGGTTTCATATTTTGATCGATCTGTAATCGGTAACACTATTTTGGTTTGGATACAATGTCAAAATTTGTTACTTATAAATTTGGTAAAGTCCAAAAACAAAATCCTAAAATTTTTTTTGTTCACCTATGATTCTGTGAATTGAAGTGGTCATGTTTAGAAATTCTAATTTAACTTTCTGATATAATTTTTTTTGTTGTAGTTACTACATTGAATAAAATATGTTATTTTAATATTTTAGTTATACATTTATGTAATTAATATCTCAACAAAATATTGAATATATTAAGAAAAAAATATTACATGATGTCTATAAATAAAAATTAGCATATATATTTTCTTAACTAAAGGAAAATAAGATATTAATTTTTAAGAAAATATAATGCAATCAAAATACACAAAAACTAGATTATGTATACGTATACTACCTAACTACAAAATCGTATGTTATACACACACATTACAAATAAACATAATTTGATTCTTTATAAAAGAAATATTTTACTCTTTAATCTAAAAATTGTATTGCTGATTTTTTTGGATACGAATATTGTACCATTACAATAACTAACAATAATTGTGATTCTTAATTTTCATGACATATAAATGTTTGTTATTGTTTCCTAAAATTTCTGAAACAACAAATGAATTATGTTATATAAATTTCAAAAATATTAAATTGATTATCGTATAAGAAAGAAAGAAATATAGGCAAATTTTTTTATTTATTATTAAATTAATAAAATGTAATGGTATTTTTTTTGTAATATGTCACATCATAGCTGGTTAAAGTGCTATAAACATTTCTTAAAAAATAATGGATATAGAGATGTTGGGACATTTAAAATCTATTAATTTATAGATTTAAATTTATCAAACATTTAATTTAAGAATTATTTGGTAAGTTTTTTTAAAAATATTTAAAAAGTAGATGTTTTTGATACAATAAAAATATTAGAAATTAACTCTGCCTTGAAAAACTAATGTGGCAGCAGATAAAAGATTCAAATTGCGATCATGACTATCGAGTTAGTTTGTATTATTTGGATAAGTCACTTATGAGGGTGTATACCTTGCATTGGCAAAATTAGGAATCAATTAGTCGTTTTTATTCACATCACCAAAAGAGCTTGTCGGTCATTAAGACACACTAATTTGTATATATATATATGATTTTATGACACACTAATTTGATCAAACTTAGTACACTAACTTAGATCCTGACTGTAAGTAAAACTATGGTATTGAAGTATATAGTGTTTTTGGCTTAACTTGACTAGCTGTGCTCTTTATATTTTATCACGTTTGACTAATAAAGTTATTTTTTTGATGATGTTTGTTGAGAAAACAAAGATGACTTAATTCAAGGTGTCACTAGACAGATGACTAATATAATACATATAGATTATATAAATTACGCCTATATAATCTATAATTCTTTTTACTTTGATATCGTCAATAGTCTTAAGTAAGTTGTCATAATAAAGTTGGTTAACAAATTTTCTGGTCAATAAATCCGCTAAACACTTATAATTTTAGAGTGTTCTTGGTCAAGTTGCAAATCTAGAGTGTATGAAGGCTATAAAAGTGTCTATTTGATGACAAAAAAATGTTGTCTATAATAGAGTATGCACAAAAAACAAAGAGTAAAACTTGTCTATTAAACAATGTCCATAATTAATATGACAGCTAGTAAAAATGTCTCGTCTCATGTCAGTTTTCTTTTTCTTCTTTCTTTGAAAGTAATTTTGTCTTTTTTCTGTAACATAAAAATGAATATGGCATTTTATAAAATACAAAGTAGAAAATTGCAGTTTTAAAAGAATGAGTTTTGAAAACGGCATCTTCTATATATATAAAGTTAACTTTTTCTCTCTTCTCCTTATGCCACATCAGCTGCCACATCATCATTCATCTTAATTTTTTACATTGATTTAGAATTATAACACTTTAGTTTTTAATTTTTTTTCTACCTCATAACTTAGCTTTTATTTTATTTTTTATATTCAATAATGGTTTTAAGAAAATAAATAATATAATAAAAAACATTTATGTCCAAAATAAATAAAACAAATATTTATTTATAAAGTAATGATCAATTTTTTGATTAATGGGACTAAATACAAAAACAAAATACAAAACAAGGATATTTATACTATACATATAGATATACCACTAAATTGATGTCATCTGAAGCCACATCAAACGAGAACACAACCGATTTTAGGCATAAGAAGTAGAAAAAAACTAAAAAGTAAAATGAAAACACTTGGATAAATAAATAAGTGGATTCATTAGAATAATTTGGCCTACAAAAATTGAAGGCTTTTGAGATGTAAGGTTCTAACAGCTACTATTTGACCTAAATCAAAGTTTAACAAATAACAATAAACATTCCATATACTAAATTAATACAAAAACAACGGTAAAAACAAAAAAAATAAACAAAAAACAAAGAAAAATCAAAATATAAATTTTCAAATATAAAAAAAAAACAATTATAAAACTCCCACGCGCAGCGCGGATCAACAACTAGTTTTATATAAAATTCCCTTTATTGTGTTAAACAAAGGGAAAAAAAGAGTCTATTAAAATAGAATATATCAAAGGTTTGTTCAGGTAACAAACAATACCAAATAGAATATATCTCAATGTAGAAGCAATTATTTTTTTCCTTTTTTTTTTGTAAACTAATGTAGAAGCAATTTTACTCATTTAATTAAAACTGTTATGTAATTATTATTATCTTTTGATATTTTTGTGTCCTTTACACAATTTGCAATACTAGCGGTCTATCTTTTACAACATTACCTTCCCTATACAATGAATTGTTAATTATATGTATACAACAAAATGGCCAGATTATACAATAAAATGGCCAGATTATACAATAAAATGGCCAAATAACAAAAATGCAAAGACATTAACAACCAAAGAAAAAAAAAACGAAAAATAATGTGTGAATGAAAAGTTCGTCGGTGGCCTCACTCTTCTTCAATAATCATCTAAATAAATAATATATTAATTTGTTATTTAATTTCAACTATATTATTTTTAGTTTCCTTGTCTCTCTGTATTTACCTAGTCCCTCTCTTGAACCCTTTGCTAGCTCTAGTGCTCTACGATACTATAAACCAAATTTGATAATTAGCTAATTTTTATTGTTGTTTGAATTTTACAGTAAATTAGAAAAATACAATTTCATTAGCCTACGAACTGCCCAAGGTTGCCTCTTAAGTTTATTTTATTTATTTTTTCTTAAATTTTTTTTTATTTCTTTGGTTTATTTCTTTGGTTTAATGTCTTTAAAGTAAGAGATAAAGATTTTCTTAAATTTGTTTTTTTCTTAAATTTGTTCCAAACCATAATCTTACAATACAGTAAAAGAAAAAAAAAGTTTACATAAAAGATTATTTTACTTAAATAAAATAGTAAGTGAACGTACTAAATTATGCAATCAAATAGTTTGTAATTTGATACTGTTTAGTCGAAAGAGTGTACATATAGTAGTAGTATGTACAATAATATTATACGAAAAAAAAAAAAAAGTATGAGAGATCATGAAAATTGGTTTCTATCAGACCAATAGTATGCTCATTAGAAACTCATTTGGAATGTGTCGTCTTTTAATTGGTTTATTTTTGTTTTTAAAAAATAATAACTATTTATTAAACTTATATTAAAATTGTTATGCCTTGTCCCGTAACTGAGTTTTGTCGGGAATGAATTGGGTGTATTGATCGATCGAGGGCTTAGACCGGTCAATCTTGAATGCAAATTTTTTGATGTTAAGCGACACCAGTACTTGTTGGATGGTTGCTCAACTCTAACCAACAAATTTCATCAATGACACCCTGGTTTCAAGAACTATGGTGGTGTATACAGGAAAATAGAGAAAATCAACCTAAACTATTTGCTAGATGGCAGTATTTTAATACCTAAACGAAGATACTCGGCAAATAGCAATCTAAACTCACGAAATTTTCAAATTTCTAACCAAAATTATATGAAATTAGCCAAAATCAACATATACGGAAACAATGTTAGTTAAGCACTTAACGACGATATGTCAGCCGACACCACCAGCAAATACTCTAGGATGATTTTTGCTATTTTCGCGTGGTGTATGCAGAGAGGTTTTAGATAATTAATTTGGTCAGCAATGTCACTAAAATGCACTTATCTTTTTTAGTCAACCATCCCTAAAGAACTTCATAGTTAAGCATGATTGAGCTGGATTCTTTTGATGATGGGTGACCTTTCGAGAAGTGCTTTTCAAAACCATGTGAGGAAAAACATGGGGAAAGAACATGTGCTGACTTGTAGGGTTGATAAAAAATCTTTAAAGCCTCTCGGACATAGCGTACTGATCTTCGGCTAAGGGTGGGCTCACGGGCCGAGAGAGGACATCTGGTGCACTAAAAAAGTTTGGCTCAAGACGAATAGTGGATGTGGGGTCTATCAAGATATGGTAATTTGGGAGTTACAAGTGGTATAAGAGCCAAACTCAAATAAATGTGGAGTCAAGATGCCACACCGTCAAGGGGTGATGGTCTTAGTTCACAACAAAGATGCTGCAGTCCGTTAGTGGGTTAAATTGTGAGACTCCTATTTTAAGACATTTGGTGCTGCATGCAGAGAGGTTTAGAAGAATTTATTTGGTCACCTATTTCGGTAATGTGAAATTATCTTTTCAAGAAACCATTTAAGATAATCCCATAATTAAGCGTGTTTTAGCTGGAGTAGTTCATGATGAGTGACTTTTTGGGAAATGATTATCGGAACTGAGCGAGTGAGGGCACAATACAAAGAATGATCACATGTTGATTTGTTGGGTTGGTAAAAACATCTTTAAAGCCTTCCTAACTTGGCCTACTGACCGTCGAATAATGAAGCACTCAAGGACCGGAAGAGGATTGGGGCCCTTTAAGTGAAGTGGGCTTATGGGCCTAGAGTGGACTTGGTGCCTATTAAGTGGTGACGGTCGGGCCGTTACATAGTCAAAGAGGCATAAGTAGTTGTTGAGAGCAAAAATATGATATGTAGTTTGGGTTAACTAACTGCAGTGTGTGCAGTGTTGGTCTTTAAAGTGACCAGCGTTGATGAAGTGAAGCCGTGGTTGGATCGAGATGAAGTATTTCAACCCATCTCTCTTGTTACTCGATTAGTAAGAGTTGTTGGGTGTATAAATCAGTAACAAGATGAGGTGGTGTTTGGTATTACGTGATTAAGTGAAGCTTGTTCGAGAAAGAGGAGTCATGTGGCTTGTCCGGGTGGATCACGAAGTAGTTCGATTGACAGTGAAGGTAGTCTGAAGTGTAAGGTACTTGTAAATTAAGTACATTTGTATGGTTTTGTTGTTTTGCTGCGTAGAATGGTTAGATTGTGTTCTTAGCTTGAATTTAACATGTTTGTAAAAAAATTTGTCATAAGCTAAATCGACGCCGGAAATTTTGTTGTAAATATTGGATTTTGGCGAGACAGTGTTTTTGCATATCCAATGTGTTTAAAAATAATATGATTTATTACTAAAACATCAATAATTCTAAGATCATATACATTGGTTAGATATTCCTATTTTTCTAGGATATCTAACTAATATATTACTAATATCTTAAACAAATTAATTAGAGAATTTCAACATAAAAATCTATCTTTATTAGTGAGATACCTATTCATACTGTATTTCATAATTTGATTAAAAAGTTTATATGTTCCATTTTCAATAATTTTCCTAAAACAGTTTTTTTTTACATCTATCCAATTCCATTAATTAATAATATTTATTTACAAAAGTAACAATAATTTGATAGTTTTCTAGGAATAAATAAACCTTACATAACATTATACACACAAAATCTCTTAAATAATACAACTAAAAATAAGTATAAAGTATAAATATATAAGGGAAAATATATAAAAGTCCAAGATGAAGGGAAAAGTGGAAATAGAGATACACAAATAAAAAAATAACACGTTTCCTTCGTGGATTCAACTTTTATCAAAACCTCATGGGCTTTTTATTTCTAGCATTTATCTTCCAATTACAATTATTGATATATTTTTTTGGTTATTTCTAGTATTTATCTATTCCTAATAAATATTCCAAATTTTCCTTTTTTTTTTGGTTTTTGGTTTTTGTCAAAAATATTAAATCTTCCTTCTTGTCTTCTCCAGCGTTTACCAACCAAATAAATAAGATGGCAAAGGTGGTAGATGCATGAGCTGCCTCATACACCACCACAACTCCAAAAAACACAAATTAAACTCTCCTCTCTCTCTCTCTCTTTATCTCTATCTCTCTCTCTCTCTCTCTTCTGTTCAACTAACAAATAAGACCTTGTGTTCTGTCACTCACCACCTTCTTTAGAGGTATCTCTCTCTCCGGTTTATCAAAACCCATTAACCGGTCCTCTGTTTTTTTTTTCTTTGGTCCTCTGTTTTGTAATCTCATAAAGGTTTGATTTTTATGCAATGGGTTGGTTTGTAATGAGTTTTTGTACAATGGGTATGTTTTAGTTTTGTCTTCTTATGTTTGTTTTCTTCTTGATTGGTCTGAGTCAGACTCTGGTTTCTAGATTTAGCTTAGGTTTTTTCATGAAGGTGGTAGGTTTGGTTTGGTTCTTATTTGAGGGGTTGACTTGATTTTGGATAAAAAGTCTTTCTTTTTAATTGATTAGCTTATACTAGTTCAATTCCCCTTTTTCATCAATGATAGATTCAATTTCGATTCATATTGGTTTTGATGAGCTGTTAATTGACTTTTGGAGCTGTTCTTGTCGGATCTATATGTTAACTTTTCTACTTTGTGGTCTCAAAAACACAAGACATATGTTAAATGAGGCTTTAAAGTTGGTATATTTTGTGTAATCTTACTTGATTTAGACATATGAGGTGTTTCCTGAACTGATCAGTGTTTTGTTTGTGGTTTTTATAGGAGAGAAAGTGAAACATTCAATATGGTGAGCTTAAGAAGGCGTAGGCTATTGGGTCTTTGTTGTGGTAAACAATGTTTTTTGACTTGAGCTATATTGTTGTCAAAACATTAGGCATAATGTAAAAGTTATCAACTAGTTTTGTTTCTTTAGGACCAAATGGTTATGTCACACCACTTCCTTTTCTAACTGCTGAGGAGATGATCACTGGGATTCCAAATCCTAATGCAAGTGTAGCTTATACTCCTGGACAAGTTGAGAAAGTTGATGAGCCTAAAGAAGAGGAGGTAGAGAAAAATGTTAAGACTTTATGATTCTGAAAGCTCTTAGTTGGTTAAAAGATAGCATTGTTGAGCAGATAAGATTTTGTATTACATTCTAACAGTTGAGCCTTACTTTTTTGGTTTGGTAGAATATGTCTGTTGAAGAATCGGGCCGAAGAACTCGGTCAAATCATATGCATTTCAGGTCTGAGTACTCGGATATATCACCGGTTGATTCTGATTCCATCTCACCAAAATGTGAGCAGAACATATGCGTTACAGGTCCTATTTCTCGCTCGCTAACTAGTAGATTGAGATGAGTAAGAATTGACTAATTATTTCCCATTGACAGACCAGCCGCTGAAACGAAGAAAGCGGCATAGAAGAAAGCATGTTCATAACCAAGAACCATGTTTAATGAGAGGAGTCTACTACAAGAACATGAAATGGCAAGCCGCCATTAAAGTCGAGAAGAGACAGATTCATTTGGGCACTTTCTCTTCTCAAGAAGAGGCTGCCCGTTTATACGATAGGTAACACTTTTTGTTTAAATCAAGATTCTTGAACTTTCTTGATACTTAGATTGTTACCTCTCTATTAGGGCTGCTTTCATGTGTGGAAGGGAACCAAACTTTGCGCTTTCGGAAGATGTTATAAGAGAACTCAAACAGCAAAGCTGGGAAGAGTTCTTGGCTTGCACACGCAGAACAATTACTAACAAAAGTAAGGTTTTACTAACAACCAACTGTTGTGTATTTTGTCTAAGCAAATTTTTGCTTCACTCTCTGTGTTTGCAGAACCAAAGAGAAGGTTAGAACAAGAGGATAAGGAGAATAACGCAAGCATGTTGCATTGTCCTCCTCAAGAAGAATAACATTGTAAACAAAGACTATTCCTGCAGATGATACAACTAGACTCAAATATAGAGAAAAATGTTGAATACAAGAAGCTCAACAGATATTTTTGAAGTTGATAGAATTTTTTGTAGTTATATTGATTCAGACATTATTGTAAGGGATAGGAAGAAAAAGAAAAAGACTCACAGTAAGAAAATTACAACTTGATATGTTACAAAGATTTATTAATATTTATTTAAAAATCATGAGATCCACAGACTTAAATATTATTCAAGCTCAAGCTAGTTTTATTTTGAAGTTCTCTTAAGATATGCGAGGGAAAACGGCAAATTCCCTCTTGAACTTAGTTGTTTTATCGTATTCATACACAAAAATTTGAGTCGTCCTTATTACTACATAAACTTAACTAAAATTTGAGTTTCCAACACAAACGGTCAAAACCATCAAATCGATAAACGACGTTACTATTCTGTTAACAAATGCGGACTAAGATATCGTATTATGCCACATAATATCACCAAACAGTGTCGTTTTTGTCAGTTTTTAATAAATAAAAAAAATGAGTAAGAAAATATTGGCTCTCCTAGAAAAAATAAAACTCAAATCTAGCCACTAATGCAAAGAAACTTTAATAATAATAATAATGCATTTGTAGTTATATATATACCGGAATAAATTTAAAGTAATAAACTCCAAAAACAGCGCAACTTGTTTAGTATTTTCCTGAAAAATAGATGAACTTTTGTTGGTCTCCACTAAGAGAGTTGGGCCTATAGAATGGAAAAAGACATGTTGCCCACTAAGAGAATTGTGCCCATGATCCGGAAGAAGATATGCAGCCCACTGAGAGAAATGACGATCGGGCCGTTACATTAACATTGTTATGTCTTTGGTAACATTTTTTATTATTTTGATATGTCGTTGCTTTGATGATATAGATGGTCCAACTATATAGGGTTAAGATGACATTATGAAGTTTTCTAAAAGGAATATGATGTGGGGTTAAAAGCAAAAAAGGATTAAAAGATGCAATCTATTTTTTTTTAATGATTGATTATTTATATTTTATCAGAACTTCTCAATGATTTGTATACTGTTAACTATTAAGGAAAAATTTCACAAATGAAATCTCAAAAAACAACATTAGTTCTATATAATAGATGTACAAGAAATACTGGATATTTATACTTTCTAGGGTTATAAGAAATAATTATGAATACAAATTTAAAATTAAAAGAGTATAGGTGGAAGAGATGTGAGTATGGAGATGCAATATCTAAATAGTTTTTGTAAAGTTATTATAAATGGGAATACCTAAAATGTGTAGAGCAAAAGTTAAGCTAAAGTGATGATGAAATGATATGAAAATTTTAGGCAATAATGTAAGGGTGTGAATGGTTACAACGATTCGAACGGACAAAACTATTTATGGACCAAACCGCTTTTTATTTATCATTCACTAATTGTATACGTAGTGGTGCGGTCTCAAAAAATACAAAAGAAAACCGCTGCGGACCAAGTGGATACCGTTTTTATGTACAAATAAAGTGTGAATGGTTACAGCGGTTGGAGTGGACAAAACCATGAATCTATGGACTGAACCAATTTTTATTTACTATTCACTAATTGTGTTCGTAGTGATGTAGCCTCAAAGAAAACAAAAGAAAACCGCTACGAAACAATTGCAAACTGTTTTATGTACATATATAGTTGGTCCGCTGCGGTTTATTGTCCGCCCAAAAACTAGTGTGGACTAAACCGCTGACATTCAATTAAGAACAATAAGTGTTGGAAAGTGAATTTCAAGCATTAATAATGGTTACGTCTGTAGTTTTGGATTTTTGGCTGTAAATTTTGAGCTGTAAAATTTTGACTGTAACTGTAGATTTTATTGCTGTAGAAAATAAAATTTTGGAAAGCTTAAAATATTGTCTTTAGAAAAAGAGCTTTCTACAGCAAAAAAAAAAAAACAAAAAAAAGGAATTAAGGAAATATTTAGACGGGGAGAAAAAAAAAATCCAAAGCATCTAAAGTTTGATTGGATCCATTTTATATCTTTAAGAATTTTTTTTGCTTTGTAAAGTTTCTGAAGCATTTGTCAATCAAGGCCATAGTTGATATATGTGGACATGCAATATATATAGTTCATCTAGTTAGCTATATATGTATCTCTATAGTTGAGATGTATATGTGGTAATGTATTCTTTTATAGTTTGTGTAACTGACTATCTTTTTTCCTTGATTATTTATATATTGTAAAAGTGACATTCTCAACCTAGGGCATCATCCGCATTCTATCTAGTATTCTTTGAGTTTTTTTTTTGGTAATACAAAGGGAGAAAACTCTCCCAAATCAAACAAAAATAAAATTAAACACAAACACTTCGTGGAAGTGCAGCCCCTCTACCTTATGCTGATAAAATCTCCCCAACCTCAATAGGAGCAATTTCCAAAAAATGAAGCCCTAAAGCTAGACCGAACGCGTAGTTTGCTAACCCGTCAGACAGACGATTAGCCTCCCTATACACGTGAGTTATTCGGACAATCCAGTCCCTTGATATAAAGCCATGGCACATACGTACCAGGAAAGAAGTGGATGAGCTTCATTGATCCCCTTCTAAAGGAAACCCACCACTATCTCTGTATCTACCTCCAACTCAACTCGAGTAGCTTGTCTATCCCAAGCCATACACAGTCCATAATACACACCCCAAATTCTGCCAACGGTGCCGAACAAATCCCAATATTCAGGGCAAACCTTGTTATCCATCCTCCATTCTCATCTCTAATCACCCCTCTTGTAGTAGCCATGCCCGGATTTCCTCGAGAAGCGCCGTCAGTGTTAATCTTCCACCAGCCCGCTCCCGGAGGAGACCAAGCAAGCATGCTCTCCACCCGAACTATCCCCGCCCGTGCATCAACTTGAACAGCATTTTCCGCCATCACTTCCTTAACCAAGTCTTTAACAAACCAGAATCTATCACGACACTTTCCAGTTAACCCAAACACATTTCCACAGCGACATTTCCACCCCCACCAGACAGCCATTCCAAACAGCGTCGACCTACCTGATTCCTCAATCGACTTACCCCTTTTAAGATTTTCATAAAGCCATTGTAAGAGAGGTAAGCCATTCAGCGTCGACCTACCTGAATCACCTGAAAGACATCCATTTCCATCAGTTCTTTCATCCAACCTCACAATGGTATTAAAATCCCCTCCCACAAACAGAGGACCATCAATCCCTGCAATAACCTCGTTTAACTATTCCTAGAGACCATTCCTATGAGTCAGAGAAGGTGCAGCATAAACCACAATCAAATGCAGCGAGTCCACTCTATTCTCCACCCGAGCACAAATAAACTGGTCCAAGAATTCAACAACAACAATGTTCTCGATACCCGAACGCCACAACAGCCACAACCCTCCCCACTGGCCGTCTGCATCAACCCGAAAAGAATTATCAAAGCCAAGACCTTGACAAATGCTCTTCGCCCGATCGTCCTCCGCGTGAGTTTCGAAGATAGCAAGAACATCCGTCCTAAATTTCTTCAACATATAGCGAATAGAACGTCGGAAATTATGTTTATTTACCCTCGGCAGTTCCATAATAGACAATTCATTAATTCTTTTGCAATCTGATATAGAACCCCCGGGGAACACCGTTAGGCTTGGGCACTTCCCGTCTTCTTCCCAGACGAGTCGCTTGGAATCCCTCCATCCGATACTTCCATCTGATTCGCAGCCCCAGCTCGATGCTTCATCTGTTCCACCATTCCCGGACTCGGAATAGCTTGGCATTCCCCATGTTCACTCCCATTTATCGTGAATGCTCCGCCTGGACATCTCACATTCATCGTCTCCACTCTAAGTCTTTCACCAGAAACCGCAGAAGGACTATCATCTGCAGTTGGGCCAAATATTAGGCCTCTAACGGGCCGTCCTTGCTTATTCATTTTAGTTTTATCTCCATAAACATCTCCTTATTTTGTTGGGCCTTACGATCTCTAGGCCCATAACGGGGGCCTCCTTTAATTCTATCGGTCCGAATTAGTTGTTTTTCCTCACTAGCGTGCACCACAATCTTCTGTTTCCTTGCTTGAAAGAGAACAACCTCATTTTCCTTATTTACCGACAAATCAATATTTTTCTTCCCTCTGTTTTGGACCAATCACCGCCTTTCATAAATTTTCGAATCGATTAGAAATATCAACATTTCAAAAATTAGACGGCTGAATCTCTCGAAGATTACGTCCGCATTCTCGGTCAGCCCCTGCCGGCATTTGTGACTTCGACGATGAACCCGGCCCTTGTCTCTTTTGTCTCACCTCCGTGAAGCCATATGCCACTTGAACCGTGGACTTGTTCAACTCTACCTCCATCCGAGCAGTCGCCACCACCTCTTTCTCTGGCGCACGTCGTGGACACGAGTGAACTAGATGGCCATAAACTCCATATCCCGAACAAATCAAGTTCAGCCCTTCATAGGAGACAAAATACCTATCTCCATTAATCATTATCTTCCCCTTCAATGGTTTTCTTAGATCCACCTCCACACAAATTCTGGCAAATCTAGCACGTTCAATATTCATCGTGTTCAAATACAGCTTTAGAGGCCTCCCCAAACCACGAGCCATCCCCATTAAAATTGTTTTCTGGTAGAAAATCACTAGAATATTAGACACACGAATCCAAGCAGGTGTGGTCATTATTTCATGCCATAACGGGTCGAAATCCAGAGACCAAGCTCGCACCATCATGTAGCTACCAAACGCTCTCCACGGACCACCAATTAATGCTTCCAAATACTCTTTCTCTATCTCAAATCGCACCATGAAAAACTGCCTTGGCATGTCCAATACGTGCATCGCCTCCCTAGGTTTTCACATCTTCTTCAACCTTCTGCTCATCGCGGCAATGGAGATATTCTTGCCAAGCACCTTCACAAACATACGCTGTTTCCAAAAATCACTCATAGCCGCCACAACTTCCTCCCCAATCGTGAACACCGGTTCACCATCCTCTACGTCCTGAAATTCCAGGTTCAACCTCGCCTCGACAAACTATTCATTCAACACCGATTCCGGAACTATCCTCCCACCACCACCACCACCAGCTGCCCTTTGCGCCCACGTACCCCCAGAGTCCGGCGGATCTCGTGGTGGGTGGTCCTTCTCCCTGACGTTTATCATACTAGCATCACGTTCCGTAGCCCTCAAAGCTCCGTTCTTCTCCATTCATCTAATAATAGTATTCTTTGTGTTAATGTGCATTCTATATGTGTCCTTTTGATTGTATTAAAATGAATTTTATATGAGGACAAAGAAATTGAGTCAGCATACATGATATATATAAATAAAATTATGTTGATTGATTACGGATGGATTTAGAGAGATCAAAGAGTTCTTAGTAAAAATAAAATTACATTTTAACTAGCCGACTAAATTTGGACATATACTAGATGCTAAATTTAAGTTCATTACATGTTTTTCCTATGATTTGGTTTCCAATTTATGTGTTTTCATGCTTTCAAATATTTAGTTTCATTAATAGTTTTTTTTCTCAAAATCTTGATGAGCTGAATCTTAAATTTTGGATTGCCATTACAAGAAAACAATCGATATGGTAGGAAACTTTTTAAGGTAAATACTCTCTCGTTAATTTGCGATGAAATTGCGTGACATGTGCTATAAATGTCATATTATTAAAAATTCCTTCGAAATTTTTGACGGTGTACTCTTCTCACACTTCCATCATAAATTTGCGACCGACGTGCGAAGACAAAATCCATAACTAAATTTGCAATGAATATGCAGTACTAGCAGTATAATTGTAAGAGCCGTCAAAACTCTATTTCAAATCAAGAAAATAATTTTCAAAAAGTGCTCGTAAATTTTAATTGAATTCATTTTCAAATACATTTAGGTGTTCGTAAAGTTTATCAGTCTTTTCAATCATCGCAAACTTGTGAAAGACGTGATTCATTAAAGATTAATACATGTATAATCCACAAAAATATATCAACTCATTAAAGTAATATCTTAACAAAATTAAGGTCCTAGGTTATATAATATATATATGCATGCTGCTTATCAATTAATAATTTGGGATTTGATTACATAGTCATTGATTAAACATATATCTAACTCTAGAATGAATTTTTAATTTAAGATTCATAATTATTTTCTTATTATTTTTAGTTCTTAATAATTGGAGATTATATGAATGACATACAAACATGAAACTATGTGTTTTGATATTATAGTTTATTTTTGGTAAACAAAATGCTATAAAACCATTTATAAATATCTTTTAAAAAAAATTTAGTTTTACAAAAATCCTTTTAATTTTCGAGAAACCCCAACAAAATCCTAATAATTATCCTTTGTGATGTGATGATTTTCCTATTTTATATTTAGCATCCAATAAATTAAATAAAATAATTAATGTTAGCTTCATCTTGGTCAGTTTGTTTGTTTATTTTTCTCTTTTCTTAAACGGCAGTTAAAGCTGATTTCTATTAAATATATTAATTAATCACAAAACATATTTCAAAGTTAATTATATATCTTAGTATTGTCAACGTTTTGATACGCATTATCTTCACATTATTTGACAATTGTTTTTAAAATAATTTATTTTTCTGAGTGATATTCACATTTATAAGTTACATTTAAACTTTATTACAAATTTAGTAATAAAAATATGATTTATTTGTAAGGTTACTATCTATACTATTAATTGGGAAGGACAACTTAAAGCCAAACACCCTCCAATTTAAAAAAAACATTTCATGAAAATAAAACCAGTTGTCAAACAGAATTAATGACAGCAAAACAAAAAAAAAACAAAAACAATCTATATTTATGGAAATCATAATAATATTTTACCATAAAAAGTGGACAACTAAATTCAAAACTAAATATATGTAAACAAATATATTTTGAATATACATAAACATATTTATTATTAATTTAATATGTTAATAAAATTTCGAAATTAATAATTTATATAGAATGAAATCTAATAAAACAAAATCATCATATATCTAAAATAACAAAGATAACATTTTTTAGAAAAATAAAAAAAAAGATAAAAAAATATGTTAGCATATGAAATAATCAACTAATCAAATTCTACATAGTATATATACATAACTGATCATATCATAAAATTTTAAAAAATTATATAATTTTTTTAATATAAATAAAATTTAACTAAATCAATAATTAAATATTTGTTTGCTAAAATCATGCGAATAAACATTCTAGATCACATAAATTTCTTATTTTCACATAAAAAATATTCATATTCAAAAATCAATCTAGCAATTATAGCACAAATGATATCTACAAAATTTATCATTAATTCAATTAGTTAATGATTTGATTTTTATTTGGTCAAACCGTTAGTTAATGATTATTCTAAACTTCTTTTTTCTTATTAATTTCACACAATCTTAACAAAATAAATCTTCATCCATTGGCAATTTCCATATCATTACTATTATCAAATATTAAATAATTGTTTTATCAAATCATAAACTACATTTTGAGATTATAAACATATAGAATTTCTATTAAGATTAAAACTAAATAACAAGTGGATATATCACATTTAAATGATTTTAACGACTTATTACCAATTTTTAAATAATAAATGGATTATATTTTTAATGATTTAATCTAATTGAAAACAAATAAAATGTCAAATTGGTATGATATAAATGATATAATAAATAAATATCTACAAACATTATCTCACATATACGTACAATTTTAAACTATCCTTGACAAATATGATATATAAGTTTTGGATAACCGGGTGAAAAAAAAAAAATTGGTAGTTAATTTTAATTCTTAAAATCTCAAAATATTGAACAAAATACAACTTTGGGACGTATAAATCTCTACTTTTGGACATTTATATGAAACTTTACATATATTAAAATTATATTTAGTTACATGTAAATGGTGTTATTTATTAAAAAATATATAAACTTATAGGAATGGATACGAGACGGGAACATATAATTCGAAACAAACATTATCTGAATTATTTCACATAAAAAAAATAAAACATGATTAGATATAATTGTTATGAGACACGGTCATAAAGTTAAATTCACTTTCAACTTTCAAATATAAAACTACGAGTACGATACAGAGACATGTAATTTAAATTGCTAAATTTAATTTCCACTTTCCTACTTATTTCAATTATTTAGACATGAAATGACAGGTACAAGAAGATAACGTATACTTTGGATAACAAAACTACGATAAATCCATGTATTAAAAAAATAGAAATACCTAAATCTTTAGAAAACAAAAAGGCTAAAACATGAATCTTTGAATTGAAGAAAGTAACGAGAAATAAAGATGAAACTGAAAGATCAATAAAATTAAAAATCGAACAAGGATTGTGTATGTTATGATTACAGATAGTGCATTGTGAATGAAAATGGTGGGAGCATGTGACTTAGATTGATAATTAGATTTTTATTAGTTTGATAAAAATAAATATTTAAACGAGGAATATGGGTATCCCGTCTAAATCTTTTACCAAGTTTCTTATAATAAACATTGGCAAATGATTATGTTTTAAAAAAACACGATTATGGAACATAAATTTTATGACAGACGGGACGGGACGGGGCGGGGCGGGGTGGGACGGGACGGGTCAGGACGAGACGGAAAGGAACAGGACGGGTTTCCATTCTAAACTACACATAAAACAATTCAAACTAAAGCCAAACCCAAATCCGATTGAACATCTCTAAGGAAACAGTTAGAAATGTTTTGATTGGTTTAAAAAATAAACATGTAATATCACTTATCATTTTCATTTAAATAATTTTAAAATTGTAATTTTAAAATTTTATCATGTAATACAATATCTGTATTTTACAACTGTATATCTATATATAGTTTATCAAATAAACTCATATAACAAAATTTTACCAAAATAGCATCTACTTAAAAAATCGTAATATGGTAAAAATAACTCCGCACGTACGTGCGGGTCCATCACTAGTTTAAGTAATAAAATTTAAACGTATTCGATATGTTTGGACACAATGCCCCAATCCAACTAGTTCAGTAAGTATTCTACCAAAAAAAAGAACTAGTTCAGTAAGTAATTTAGTCATGTCTGGTCTGTACTAATAATATTTTTTCTGGATTATCATCTTCTGTTTAAAGTATGAAGTTAAAACCCTAAACATTTTGTTAAGTTAAGCGCATACTAGAATTTTGTTAAATGTCGCAACAATCAAATTCTGAATTTTGTCAATATCCCAAATTTTGTTAAATAGTTTGAAATATTTTTTCGAAATTAAGATATTGGGAAACAAATTATATAATCACGAAAACAGTGATTTTTTTTTTTGAATGAATGTTAAATTTATTCAACCAAAAAAAAACTGTTTTACAATATATGCAGCTTGTAGTAGACATGTTATTGAAATAGATTAAAAAAACAGCTCTAATATTGATCTAAATTTGTGGTCTCGAAGCAAACCAAACTTGGAGTCCATCTTGGTGTTTTCCTTGTTGTAAGGAGAGGAGTAGCAGCATTCAAAGAACAAATGATTTCGAGATTCTAAGGGGATTGGCAAAACACACACGTGGATGAGGCTCCCACATTCCAAACTTGCATTCTATCCCCTGTCGTGAGACGCTTATGAGTAGCCAACCAAACAACAAAAGAGAATTTGGGAGTAGCATTTGAGAACCAGACTCCCTCATGCCATGTTGTTGCATGACCCACACGGCGAATCTGTTCCCATGTAGCTTTAGTCGTGAACTTGGGGGTGTCTCTCCACAAAGCTACATGATCAGTCTCACTTATGTGGTCTCTCACTCTATATTTATCCAACTAGATTTCTATTTTGTTTAAAATCTCAAATCGGTGTCGACGTCTCCTATGAGATGACACGGCCTCTCCTACCGTAGATTTTGACTTGATTCCCAAATCTATGAATCCCCTTTCACCTAGTACATCGTATAAGCAGCCTAGAGTACTCCAACTGTCATACCAAAACGAGGTTTGTTCTCCACAATGCACCTCCATTTTACTAAATTCACGAGCTTCTGATCTGTATTTGAGTAACTTTCTCCACATACCAAGTGCTAACAGCTCAACTGGTAAAGATCTCTGGCAAAAGCTTAGATGTCGCCGGTTCGAGTAGCGCTTGAGACGAAACCATATAACATGCTTTGGTTTCGGACCTGAGGGGATGTATGGGCTTCTGCCCAGAACCTCTTTGATTATTCAAAAAAAAAAAAAAAAAAAACTTTCTCCACATCCATGAACCGGTTTTTGTGTTTCCCTTAACCGACCAAAACGAACCAGAACGAATCAACTGTCGTTGAACCCAATTCACCCAAAGAGAGTGCTTTGCTGAAACAATCCTCCATATAAGTTTAAAACAACAAACTTTATTCGCATCGGCAATGCACGAAAACAGTGAATTAAAAACATGAAGCTCAAAAAAAGCAAAACAGGAAGCTCAAAAATGTTTTTTTAGTTTACCTACAATATGTAAATGTGAAGATCAAAGATATAGTAAACTGGGTTTCTAGATATACAAAGTAACTACATCATAAAATTTCAAATTTATTTTGATATATGTTTCAAACTCAATATCAAAAAAAAAAAAAAAATCATAACTTATTTCTGAATTTCTACATCCAATAATATAATATTTTCCCTTTATAGCACTTATCCAAGATGATAAAAGTCTATATAAAAATCAATCCTAAACAAGAAACAAAAAATTTGGAGAAACAATAAAAATACAAAATAGATATATTATTGAAAAAAGCAATTTTTTTTACATTAATTAGCACATAGTGTTTTTGAGCAATGGTAGTATTTTATTGTATTTTTTTTTCCTTTTTTTTCATCTTTTCTTATCCTTTTAATATTATTATTAAAATAGTAAATACAATTAAGTTGCAATTATCTTATTATTAATGTTATTTCTGTCTACAAATAATACTTATATTTACACCAATACAATTTTGCCAAATGTTACATTTGTGTGTTACTTTACACACCTTTATATATTAAACTTTGTGAAACCTAAATAGTTCATACATACTTGAAGGAAAAAACAAAAACTCTATACACAGATTAGTAAAATGGCTTTTGGTGAATCTTTCCACAACCAAAGTTCTGTCTTGAGAATCAACATCATGGTTCTGGATGATGATCCAGTTTTTCTTGAAGTTATCTCTCGCATGCTTGAAAAGTCTAAATACAGAGGTAAGATCTTATAATATATATGTTTTGCTTGTAATATCATTTTTAGTTTTGTTTTCTATTATTTTTTGCATGAAATACAATTTAAGGCAGAGTTATAAACTTATGTAATATTTTTCTTATAAATTGGTTTAGATCCATCGATTATGGATATCAGAGTTATAGCTGAAGGAGACCCGTTGAAAGCAATGTCTACTCTAAAACTTCAACGAAACAATATTGATCTCATAATCATAGATTATTACATGTCTTGCATGAATGGTCTACAACTCATAAGCAAAATCACCAAAGAATTTGGGAATTTACCAGTCATAGGTACATTTTATTTACAAATACAATAATCTTTTTTTTTTTGTTTTTTTTAGAAGATATATTTAACCTTACTTCTTAAGCAAATCTTTCATATTTAAAGTTATGTCATCGGACACCAACAAAGAGCAAGAGAGTTTAACTTGTGGAGCAATGTGTTTCCTTGCCAAACCCATAAAACCAATTGACTTACCAAAAATTTACCAAATTGCTTTAACCTCCAAGAGGAATGGTAAGTCATGGAGTGAGCCAAACCACAAGATGCTTCATGGACAAGATAATGCCTTGAAGACCAGGAACAAGTGCTCATCTAATACAAATGCAAGTTGTCTTAGTACCAATGGTTCAAGACAAAATCTGAAAAGAAGACCCAATGGTTGTCTTGTTGAGGATGGTGAGTCTTCGTCGCGACCCTCCAAGAAGGCTAAGATTATATGGACGGATAGTCTTCAGAACCTGTTCCTACAAGCTATTCGACATATCGGTCTTGATAGTAAGTTTTTATTTTGTTTATCAAATGTTTAAGTACATGATATATATACTATTAATTTTCTTACAATTTAGGTTAGATTACATATTATACAAAGTAACTAATCTTTTATTTTTGTTTCCTAATCTTCCAAAGAGGCTGTGCCAAAGAAGATCTTAGCGTTCATGAATGTGCCCTACTTAACAAGAGAGAACGTAGCCAGCCATTTACAGGTTTGATATCTCTTTTCAAAAATGATTTTAGATTTGATTGTTTAATATGGAAACAAGTCTATAATATTCATTCTTTAATAAGCACAAAATCTACAAATATTGAGTATATTTGCCTTTAGAACCTATGCTTAGTCAATAGTAAATCCTCATTAACATTAGGAAGGGTTAAAACTATAGATTTTGTATCATTTTATAACTTAAAAATTATTTTCTATGTTACCCTAGAAATATCGGATATACTTGAAGAGAGTTGCGGAGAATGGTATGGTGAGCATTATGTCGGGTAGATCTAGCATAGAATCGATGTTTCGATATGCTCACATCAAGGAGCCCTGCTTCAACAACTATACACATGTTCCTTCTTGGTATGACACTAGTCTTAACAATAGATCATTCTATTCCAAAACCGAGCACGGCTTTGCCCAGTCAAGACTCTTGTCCGACACAAGTGCGCCTGTCCATTTTAACCAGATGCCTTACAACTACATGAACCGACCATCTACGTACGAGCCACAACATATTGGAGCTGGATCAAACTCGACGCTACCAATCCAAAGGAACCTCAGTGTCCCAAACCAACCATCTCAAAACGAGGAAAGAAGAAGCTTTTTTGAACAACATGAGATGGCCAACATAATCAACCAAACATCTCAAGTTCATGGGTTAGGTAATAATGTCAACAATAGTATGATGAGTACCTTTGGAAGTTTTACTCCAAATCAACCAGGACTTAGCCACTTCTCCTACGAGAACACTGCACATAACCCACAACTCGGCATGACAAATGAACTTCCTTACAACATCAGCAACTTTGAATTCGATCACAACAAGGTATATATATATATATGTCTTGACTACCTTAAGTTTTTTAATGATTTATATATATATATATATATATATATACATGAAGTACATTTTTGATATTGTGTGTTTAAAAAATGGTGTGCGCATGCAGCAACAACATGAAGGAGAAGAGGCTTCCACCAAATTTGATCTCTCAGATGAACTGAATCAAATTCTATCTCTTGAAGACGATGGTGATTGGTTTGTCAACGTAGACCAGGTATTTACATATTATATCATTTTAAAACATTTCCATGTAGCCATAATCATAGTTATATTTAACTAAATTTTTTATTTAATTCTAAAACCTGGACTTGATTTATTAGGCACAAGATATTAATCCAGATATTAGAGACTGTTCGATTTTGGACACACAGGTAAATGATATAATTAATAACGTTCACAAAAAACTAAAAGATATTATTGTATATAATTTTTTGAAATAGTTTTTGGTTAATTGTGTTCTTCTATAGGTTGATGACGACTTCATGAACTCTATATTCAACAGTTTTATGAATTGAGAAGGGTTCTCTGAGCTGATGTTCTTAAAGGGAAGTGATAGAAAAAAAAGCTATGGCGATACTTAGCTAATAGTTTTCTAAGAAAAAATATATGCAATCGTAGAAGTATGGGTTTGGTTATGTAATATATTTTTAAGTGTCTTTATAGAAAGCTAATTAAGTGTATTATTAATATATTATGTTATGTATGGGAACTTAAAAAAAAAAACTTTGTATTTGGGTTATAGAAAAATTTCATTTGTTATGTATGATCGAAAGATGAAGTAGTACAGTAAATTAAAACATGATACTGTACGTACATAAATTGTGTATATTTAACACATTCATAGTGTGAGTGTATTTGACTCCACACTTGTCTGGATTCGGCTCTCATACCACTTGTAACTCCCCGACTGTCATCTTTATAGTGGGTCCCATGTTCATTCTCAGCCCATAGATCCACTTCTTTTAATATGTCTCACGTCCTCTCACTTGTCACTAGATATGTCAATTAGGGCTAAAGCCCGCAGGCTAGTTGGTACGGCCCTGAAAAACATCCTCGGACTTAAATATATATGTCCAGAAAAAACCGGGCATTTTGGGCTAAGCCCATTCGGGCTAAAGAATTTTTTGGGCTTAGTTCGGTCGGGCTCGAACCGGCCCAAAAAGCCCTTAAACAAATATATTTTCAATTTTTTTTAATATTTTAGTTTGATTAAAAGATTTGATTAATGTTATAGTTTTCATATTTACTTACTAGCCTTACTTATTACTTTTAAAATTTTTATCTATTATAGTTTCACTTATTTATATAGGTCAGAACTGAACAAAGCTAAAACTAAATATATATATAAGTATCATGATTTTGAAATCATCAAAATATATATTAAATTTTGACTCTATCATATACTTTAAAGTATTTTAGTTCCATGTTTTATTGGGTTAAAGTGTAAATAATTTATTTGGCTTTTATTTATTTCTCTTAAATTAAGTTAGTTTTATTGAATATTGATAAGTTATTTAAAATTTGATGCATTATTTTTATAGTAGACATTTAAATATAGTTTTTGAAATACTATTATGAACTTTGAAATAGATTTTTTTTATCGGTAACTAAAGCCCAAAAAAGCCCAAAAAGCCCTGTAGCCCTGTTAGGGCCGGGACGGGCCGGGCTTTGAAATATAGGCTCAGAAATTTTTTGGGCCGGGCCAGGCAGGGCTCATGTATATGAGGGCTTTACGGGTTTCAGGCCGGGCCAGGCCGGGATAGCCCGATTGACATGCCTACTTGTCACCCGTAGACACTGTGAGTCTATTTGACTCCACACTTGTCTTGATTCGGCTCTTATACCAGTTGTAACTCCCCGGCTATCACCTTTCCAGTGAGCCCCATGTTCACTCTCAGCCCATGGGTCCACCTCTCTTAATGGGCCTCACATCCTTTCACTAGGCCCATGGCCCACCAATATCTGACGGCCGGTTTGCTATGTCTGAGAGGTTTAAAGACTAATTTACCATCCCTACAAATCACCACATGATATTCCCTATATTTTGGCCTCACTCACATAGTTCCGACAATCGCTTCCAGGAAGGTCACCCATCATTTGACTACTCCAGCATAAGCAGCCTTAACTGTAGAGTTCTTTGAGGACCCTTGACCGAAAAGATATGTGCACCCTGATGACATAGTTGGCCAAATCAATTCATTTAAACATCTCCGCAAATTGGGGTCTCACATTTCTCCCGTACTAAAAGACCGCAACGTCCTCGTTGGATAGAACGATCATCACCCCTTGATAGTGTGAGTCCACTTGACTCCACACTTGTTTGGCTTTGATAACACTTGTAACCCCCTTACCTTTACCTCTCTAGTGGGCCCCATATTCACTCTCAGCACAGGCGCACACCTCTCTTAATGGGCCTTATGTCCTCTCACTAGGTCCATGAGCCCACTAATATCCGACGGACGGTTAGCTACGTCCCTGAGGATTAAAGACTTATTTACTGTCCTTACAAATCACCACATGATATTTCCATGTGTTTTGGCCTCACTCACATAGTTCAGACAACCAGTTCCGGAAAGGTCACCCATCGTTTGACTACTCCATCATAAGCACGCTTAACTCTTAACTGTGAAGTCCTCTCTGGACATTTAGACAGTGAAACAAAATTTGATTTGGTTGAAGATTGGTAAGGAGCTTTGTGGTGCTATAGGTGTCTTATCAAATGGTGGGTTTATGTATTGATGGTTGAGACAACAAGGTTGGTTTCACCGTGGGAGTAAAGTCTTGGTCGGCGGACAAGTAATGAGAAGCCTAAGAATAAGAGGTTAAAGCTAAGATGGCGAAACATGTGATTCCTCGAAGGAGATTGGGAAATTTCTATTGTAGGTTGGGTGTCGAGTGATATCGGGGATCGACACCAGTAGCTTACCAGCATATCTTTTGTGTTGATCATAGATGTTGGGAGCTAGGATTTGTTGAGGGAAGATCGAATTCGTCATGTCAAGTGTGTTGGTGGCGATCGACACCATGTATGTTGTTCACGATTGGTTCACGATTGATGACGATCGACACCGGGTGGAGGTACCGATCAACACTAGATCTTGTGATGCCTAGTGGGGTTGTTGACCAGCACCAGTGGTTAGCGTTGGCGAAGCATTTTGTGTGAGATTGTTTTTCGGTGAGAGGTGCTCGGAGTGTTTGGATTTTTGTTTGGAAGTCAAAGGGTTAGCCATAATTGTTGTTATTGGACTACGGCTGGCCAATGTGGATCAAAGCGAATCGTTGGTGATGCGGAGTCCGTGGCTAGATAAAAATGGTGTATTCCAGTCCATCTCTTTTGTTACTTGGTCGTTTAGGGGTGGTTGGTTGTGTGACTAAGTACCAAGATGAGGTGGTGTTTGTGATACGTGAATAGTTGAAGCTTGTTCTGGGAGGTGGAGTCAAGTGGCCTATCCATTTGGAGTCTATGAATGTAAGGTACTTTGGAACCTTAAGTACGTTCATATGACTGTGGTTTGTAATTGAAGTATGGGTTAGTTGAATCTAAATTCTAGTTTTTGGCAGTTTTTGTAAGGAGCTGTTTTGACGCCGATTGTCTCGTCAAAATTATAGGGATCATTTTCCATCTGCCCTTGCGTCGAGAATCCGGGTCGGGGCCTTTCAAAAGATTGATAGTTTATTTGAAAAACATTATTTAGTTCGGGTAGAAATCGACATTGTATTAATGTTAAGGTAGAAAATTGTACTTTCATAATTGTATATGTTATAAATGACTATTTACCCCAACATTAAAGTCTAAGGTTATATATTATATATATAGTTCTTCTCAATTAATAAATTGGGATTTCATATCATTGTCATTAAAGATAATTTTTATTTTAACAAAATTAAGATAAAAAATTTTATTAAAAAATTGTGTTTAATATAGTTTTCCATCAGCTCATAAGATGTTGATAATCATCATTGTAAAATTTTTAGACATAAGAAAAATATGAAAATAGTTAAATATACCAATAAAAATAACTCTAAAATCAAATTTTTAATTTAAGATTCATAATTGTTTTCTTATTATTTTTTAAATAATATTTTTAATTTTCGAGAAAACCAAAAAAAATCTTAATAATTATACTCTTTTGGTGGGATTAAATTTAATACATTTTCTTTTAGAATCTAATAAAGAAAATTTAGATATTTTTAAAGTGTTGGTGTTCATTTCATCATCTTGGTCGCAACTGTCACTACTACGGTTATAAAGCATATTTGTTCTTTTCTCTTTTTTATTTATTGAAGTTAATAATTACTCCTTTATTTTTTGCCTAATTAAAAGCATACTTTAGTTTTCCAATAATCAAAAATCTCATCTAATTAAATCTCTGTACTTGCATGCAGCTTACCTTTTTGTCACATATTAGATTCTCATCACTTATATAATTATTTTATTGCATAAGTTTCCTTAACGGACACTAGTTGAAATAACCTTTTACACTAAACGACGTTAAAATAAAACTGACTAGATTTTGACTTTCGATTACAGATGAAAACAAATTTTGGATTTAGAAGAAATTTTGAGAATCAAAAGACAGTAATATCATCTTTGTAATAAATACATTGTACAGAAAAAAAAAAAAAAAAACAAACAAAAAAATATATCATCTTTGGTAAAATACAATCACTTTAGAAACCTATTTTCAATTTTTGAAAGATGACTATTTTCATTATGTTAAAATTATTAAAGATTGCAAGTATTGAAATTATTTAAACTAGTGAAAGTATTATTATAAAGAATGTGGTTATTTGATGACTATAATTCACACTTTCAGATAGGAAAATTGTTTTAGTAATTTATTCGATATATGTTTACATGAAACTAATAATTTGGATATAGAAAAATACTAAAATTTAACTGATGAATTACTTATCATTATAATATTTAGTTTGTGTCGTTATACTAAGTACCAAAACAGTTTACATATACCATAACTATAAGTTGAAGTATCCCAATAGCAAAAATATTTCTGATTTTATCAGTTATAACGGTTCAAAGTTGATTGTTATATCATAGTATAGTCGACGTTTTGACATACGTAATCTTCACATTATATGACAATCTTTTTGAAAAACATTTTTTTTATATTCACATATATATGTTGCATTTAAAGTATTATACAAATTTAGTAATAAAAAAAAATATTATCTATTTGTAAGGTCATATATTTTTAATCAAATAATGTAATATTAAATTAAGCACGTTACTCTTTAAGTAAAAAGTTAAACATATTCGATATGTTTGCACACGATGGCCTAGCTAATTCAATAAGTAATATCGTTTTGTCTTCTACATTCAGCACTAATATCATTTTTATGGATTATTAGTGTGAAGTTAGAGCCCTAAACATTCGTTATTAGAATTAAGTAAATGTGTTACTAGTAGAACACTGAACATTCACTAACATATCATTTTTAATCAAATTTTATCAATGAGTTAAAAGAAAAAAAAATTCAGAAATCAAATTCGGACATAACTATGATTGAAATCGCAGTAAAATGACTTGAAAAAATCTCTTGATCTCGGAATGTGTTACTAGTAGAACATTGAACATACACTAAGATACCATTTTTAATCAAATGTTATCAATGAGTTGAAAGGACAAATTTTGAAGAAATCAAATTCTGATTTTTTCAATATCCCAGTATTTGTTAAATAGTTTTAAATATTTATTTCGAGATTAAGAGATTTGATTCAAGTCGTTTACTGCAATTTCAATCATAGTTATGTCCGAATAGTAAAAGTATCTCACTCTTCCAAGAAACAAAAAGACTATTGTGGGTTTTGGTGCGGGATTGGGAAACATATTATACAATCACAAAAACAATGAATCACAAATATTCTTCTATCATAAAAAAAAAACAGAAAGCTCAAAAATAAATTTCATGTACCCAAATTTCAGTTGTAGCTGCATTATGTAAATTTGAAGATCAAAGATGTAGTAAACCAGGTTTTTGGATACACAAATTTAACTACATCAACATTCTTTTTCAATCTCATATATATGTCACTACAAAAAAACAAGTCATTTGCAATCTCAAAAATGTCACAAAACAGTCGCAAACATCAATTTTGCGACTCTTTTACGACTACTATATGAAATTCCAACTAAGATGTTAAAAATCTATATGAAAATCAATCCTCAACAAGAAAAAAAAATATTTGGAGAAACAATTAAAATTTAAATATTTTTTTTTTGAAAACACACTTCTTTTTGGGGTTCAATCTATCCATAATTTTTTTGGCAAATAACATTAATCTTTTCTTACTTTAGCTTAGATTTTTTAATTAATTAGCACACGGTATTTTTTGAGCAATGGTAATATTTTATTGTATCTACTTTTTCTTTTTTTTTCAACTTATCTTTTTTTTATTATTATTATTAAAGTAGTAAATAAAGTTAAGTTTTTATTTAACTTATTTTTATTATTTCTTTCTACAAATAATACTTATATACATACACCAGTACAATTTGGCCAAATGTTACATATGCGTGTTACTTTACATGCCTTTATATATTGAACTTTGTGAAACCTAAATAGTTCATACATACTTGAAGAAAAAGAAAAAAAACTCTATACAAAGATTAGTAAAATGGCTTTTGCTGAATCTTTCCACAACCAAAGTTCTGTCTTGAGAATCAATGTCATGGTTGTGGATGATGATCCAGTTTTTCTTAAAGTTATCTCACGCATGCTTGAAAAATCTAAATACAGAGGTAAGATCTTTTTATATATATGTTTTGTTTGTAATTTCATTTAGTTTTTTTTTTTCTTTCTATTATGTTTTTTTGGGCATGAAATACAATTTTTGGAGAAACAATTAGCAAATTTATAAATAACACTTAAATTTGAGCCATTCAAAATCAAAATTTGAAGGTGGTATATATATTTTGCAATTTAACAATTCTCTTTTAGAATCATCTGGACTCCATTTTATTTTTTTGAAAAAAATCATCCTAATTTGAATCCTAATTACATGCTCACATCTACAATTTCAGTTTAGGTATTCTTATTCTAATTATTTCATAAACTAATAGTTTTTTGGTTTGTTTATTTTTATGTAATTTATTTTTATAAATTCGTTTTAGATCCATCAATTATGGACATCAGAGTTATAGCTGAAGGAGACCCATTCAAAGCATTGTCTACTCTAAAACATCAACGAAACAATATTGATCTCATAATCATAGATTATTACATGCCTGGCATGAACGGTCTACAACTCAAAAGAAAAATCTCTGAAGAAATTGGGAATTTACCATTCATAGGTATTTTTTCTTTACAAAAATAATAATCTTTTTTTTTTCCTTTATTTTGTAACATATATATAACCTTACTTCTTAACATTTCTTGTAAAATTAAAGTTATGTCATCGGACACCAACAAAGAGCAAGAGAGTTTAACTTGTGGAGCAATGGGGTTCCTTGCCAAACCAATAAAACCAATAGACTTACCAAAAATTTACCAAATTGCTTTAACCTCCAAGAGGAATGGTAAGTCATGGAGTGAACCAAACCACAAGGAGGCATGTGTTAATGTACCCCAACAGCTCAAGATGCTTCCTGAACAAGCTAATATCTTGAAGACCAAGAAGAAGTGCACATCTAAACCCGATTCAAGATCCCTGATCAGTACAAATGGAAGTGGTCTTAGTACCGATAATTCAAGAAAAAATCGGAAAAGAAAACCTAATGGTAGTCCTGGTGAGGATGGTGAGTCTTCGTCGCAGCCCCCAAAGAAGCCTAAGATTACATGGACGGATGGTCTTCAGGACCTGTTCCTACAAGCTATTCGACATATCGGTCTTGATAGTAAGTGTTTATTTTTTTATCAAATTTTTAAGTACATGATACACTATTAATTTTCTTACAATTTAGGTTATACTATATATTATACAGACTTAACTAATCTTTTATTTTTGTTTACTAATCTTCCAAAGAGGCTGTGCCAAAGAAGATCTTAGCGTTCATGAATGTGCCGGACTTGACAAGAGAGAACATAGCCAGCCATTTACAGGTTTGATATCTCTTTTCAAAAATAATTTTTGATTTTAATGTTTTAAATTATGTAAAAAGTCTATTATATTCACTTGAATTAGACAAAAATATTTCATTCTTTAATTATACACAAAATCTACAAGTTTTAAGTTTATTTGCTCTCTGAACCTATCCTTAACATTGTTTAACGAAGGTTTAAAACTATAGATTAATTATAGTGTATATTGTATTTTTTTTACAGCAATTGTATATCTTTCTATAACTTAAAATTGTTTGCTATGTTATTCAGAAATATAGGATATTCTTGAAGAAAGTCGCGAAACAAGGTTTGATGAGCATTAAGCCAGGTAGAGGCATGGAATCGATGTTTCGATATACTCATATCAAAGATCCCTACTTCAACCATAGTACAACCTCTACTTCTTGGTATGACACGAGTCTTAACAATAGATCATTCTATTCCAAATCCGGACACGGGTTTGGGCAGTCGAGACTCTTGTCTGACACACGTGCGCCAGATAGTTTTAACCCGATGCCTCACAACTACATGAACGGGTCATCGTCTACTTATGAGCCGCACCGTAGTGAATCTGGATCAGACTTCACGCTACCCATCCAAAGCAACATCAGTCTCCTTAACCAAGCATCTCAAAACGAGGAAAGAAGAAGCTTTTATGAACCACATGAGATGGCCAACAAAGTCAGCCAAACATCTCAAGTTCATGGATTCGGACAACTTGGGCCATCGTCAACTATTGGTAATAATTTCAACACTAACATGATGAGTAGCTTTGGAAGTTTTACTCCAAATCAACCAGGACTTAGCCATGTCTCCTACGGGATGCAATCGTTCTTAAACAACGAGAACACTACATATAACCTTCAACCCCATGCAAACGCAACTACACATCAAAATCTTGAGCTGGACAAGACTAATGAGCTTCCTTACAACTTTCAACTCGATCAAAACAAGGTATATATATGTTTTACCAAACTTTTGTAGTGGTTTATATACTTATTTTGATATTGTGTATTTAAAATTTGGTTTGTGCGCATGCATGCAGCAACAACATATAGGAGAAGAGGCTTCCACCAAATTTGATCTATCATCAAATTTTTCAGCTGAACTGAATCAGATTCTATCTCTTGAAGATGATGGTGACATGACCTCTGTGAATGTAAATCAGGTATTTTAAATAATATAAATAAGAGATCTTAGCAATTACACTATTTATTAAAAAACTATTATGTCATCATAACTTATATATAATATATGACTTTCGTTGTGAAGGGAGAAACCTCCAACACTTTTACTGCTCTAGAGATCCATCCTCCAAGTTTTACCATGAACCCTAATGAGAATCAGGTACCTATAACTTTATAAAATATTTCTATCTAGCTATGATAATGATTATATTAATGAAATTTTTTTTAATTATATTCTAAAATTTGGACTCGATTTATTAGGACCAAGATGTTAACCAAGATATTAGCAATTTGTTGTTCGTGGACACGCAGGTAAATGATATAATAACGTTCATAAAATTATAAAATATTATTTGTATATAGTTTTATTTGAAGTTTATGATTTATTTTTTTGGTTAATTTTGTTCTTCAATAGGTTGAACAAGACTTCATATACTCTCTGTTCAACACTGACATGAATTGAAAAGGGGTTGGTTCTTCAAGCTGTTATTCTCAATGGGAGGTGAAGAAACAAAACCTGGTGATACCTAGCTAATAGATTTCTAAGAATACATATAAATAGATCATAGAAGTATGGGTTTTGTTATGTAATATATTTCGAAGTGTTGGTTATTATGTCTTTTCAGCAAGTGAATTAAGTGTAGGATGTTATGGGAACTTTTAAATATATAATAACAAGAATTTCTATTTGGGGTCTAGATAAATGTCATTTTATGTGTTACTTATATATATATTGTGTTCGAACGATGAAGTAGTATAATGATTTCAAAAGAGGACATATATATATATATATATATATATATATTTGTATATATATAACTTCAAATTTAAGAAAACTTTGTCGAGTGCATCATTTTCTATCACTTTCACCTAATAATTAAAAAAATCTCTCAAAATTTACTATCTACAATGGTTTTGGGTAGAATAGTGTTAACATAAGTGAATAAATGCGATTAGGTTCAAATTCTTATTATCACATTATCCACTTTTACATTTGCACGTGAAGAAGAAAAAATAAAGAGAAAGTTGAAAATTTTTCACTGTTGATTTTAATTCTTCCAAATAAATTGAGAATGCTGGCCATTCGGTAGGAAAAGCCACTATCTTCACCACATCTAAACTAGGTTTGAACCTGTAGTACACCGGAAGGCGGTTTTTTAATTATAATCACATACGATTAACATTGAACATCGATTAATGATTATGCAATACCTGTTAAAAGCTGTTAAGTAGCGGTTTCAAATTCAATAAAATACAAATATGAGGTTTTTGATGAAATTTGTGCAAATGGGGTATTTTTCCTCCCGTCAAAAAAGTTGGGTATCAAAACGTCCAATTAAAACTAGATGAGGTTTTTCAGGTTTTTTCGGGGTTTTTCCGTAAAACTTTCATATCGTTTATAGAATATGTAACATCTTTAACAGCAGTTAATCACATGTTCGAACTCACCAACAATTAAAATAAAGTATATTTAAATGAGATATTTCTCTTCCAAAAAAATACAGTTATTAAATGTCTTGTAAAAAAATATGGAGTATTTTTCAGGTTTCCCCTATAACTTGGAACAAAAATTCTATTTTTTCTTCAAAATTTTGATTGTTACGGCGGTTCGAGTGTAGCAAGTCGTCTTTTTTATTTACCATTCATAGAACCATCTATTGTTCTTAACGATGCAAACCAAAAACGTAGAAAAATCCGCTGCATACCAACTGCAAACCATTTTTACATTGAAATAAATCGAGTCTCCAACATTTTCTTGTTCATATCAAAAATAAAGTGGACTCGAACAGCTGACGGATTAGTCTGCACTAACCGCAACAGCCGTTCAGAGCCAAAACCTCTAAATTATGAAATATCTAAACTATTTTAGTTCTTAATCTAAATTACCCATAATAACTTTCAACATTTTAGTCATCAGTGATTTCATTTACATTTTGACTCACCTTGTTAATATATTTATATATTAATTCAGATTTCATATTACAAAATACTTCAATTTCAAAATACATTTGATTGTAGTTTAAATATATAAAATTGATCGTAATTTGTCGTGTATATATGACCGTATAGTTTAATGTATACATGGAAAGGAGCGGTGAGGAGAGAGAGAGATCACGTGAGCTTTCTTATTCACCACACATGTTTCTTCTTTACTCTTTTTGCCAATTGGCTAAAACAACTACCAAATTATCAATGGCAATCTCGTAAATTTCTCAACTTTCAATTTCCACTGTCTTCTTCTTCTTCTTCTTCTTCCTCGGTCTTATCGTCGTCGACAAATACAAACAAACCAAATCCTTTGATTCTCTCTCTCTTATAAAACACATAAACCCTTTAATCATATTCCCCTAAAAACCAAAACCCATCTCTCAACTTTCGAAATTTACCCAGAAATGTTGAAGCTTTCGTGTAATGTAACTGACCACTTACACAGCTTTTTCTCCGATCCTCGCCGGGTTTTTGTTCCGGTTCATCGGCGTACCTTTACGGAGAAACCCATCTCTTGTTTTCAGCTAAAGAAGGAACCTTTACGGGCAATTCTCTCAGCTGATCAAGGAAACAGTAGCAGCCTCCGTGTTGCTGATTCTGTCTCCGATGCGCCTCCGGCGGATCGTCTCCGATTTGGTCGGTTGATGGAAGATGGGTTTTCGTATAAGGAGAAGTTCATTGTTAGAAGCTATGAAGTTGGGATTAACAAAACTGCCACTGTTGAGACAATTGCTAATCTTTTGCAGGTTTTGGTTCTTTTGGGGATTTTGTTTTAAACTTTTGCAGGATTTGGTTCTTTGTTCAGTGTTTATGGTCTCTCTTGGGTCATGTGATTGATGTTTTAAGTGTGGATTTGTGTAGGAAGTGGCATGTAACCATGTTCAGAAAGTTGGATTTTCGACTGATGGGTTTGCTACAACACTTACTATGAGGAAATTGCATCTTATTTGGGTTACTGCAAGAATGCATATTGAGATTTACAAGTATCCAGCTTGGTAAGGGTTTGTTTTGCCTCTTTGGGTTTGAGGGTTTTGTGGTTTGAGTTGGAAAGTGTTAGATTGTTTTGTTTTGGTTATAGGAGTGATGTGGTTGAGATTGAGACTTGGTGTCAGAGTGAAGGAAGGATTGGAACTAGACGTGATTGGGTTTTAAAGGACTGTGCTAGTGGGGAAGTTATTGGACGTGCTACAAGGTTTTTGCTTTTTCAACTTGTCATACTCTTATCATTTGTTTTGGATGCATATAGTGTTAGTTTTATAAATTGGTTGTGTACATACCAGCATATAAGTGGTAATTAAGCTATATGCGTATTATGCGATTTTACTCAACTATTGTTATGTGACAAATGTTTCAGCAAGTGGGTGATGATGAACCAAGACACAAGACGGCTTCAGAGAGTTACAGATGAAGTTCGGGATGAGTACTTGGTTTTCTGTCCTCGAGAACCAAGGTAAAGAATCATCGTTTCCAGACATTTTCTTATGGCCAGTTAAAACATTATCGTTTTATCGACATGAAATTCTGAACTAGCCTTTCTCTGTGTTTATGTAGACTAGCATTTCCAGAGGAGAACAATAGCAGCTTAAAGAAAATCCCAAAACTGGAAGATCCAGCTCAGTATTCTATGCTTGGGCTTAAGCCTAGACGAGCTGATCTAGACATGAACCAGCATGTAAATAATGTTACCTACATTGGATGGGTCCTTGAGGTGAGTAACTAAGTATATGTCACTAGACCTCAGGTTATTTATTGATTGGCCAACTAATAATTTTGACCTTGGTCCCTGGTAATGGCAGAGCATACCTCAAGAAATCATAGACACCCACGAGCTTAAAGTTATAACTCTAGATTACAGAAGAGAATGCCAGCAAGATGACATTGTAGATTCACTTACCACATCTGAAACTCCCAACGAGGCGGTCTCAAAGCTTACTGGGACCAACGGATCAACCACGTCAAGCAAACAAGAACACAATGAGAGCCAATTCTTGCATATCTTGAGGTTGTCAGAAAATGGTCAGGAGATCAATCGTGGGAGAACCCAGTGGAGAAAGAAGTCCTCAAGATGAGTTTTTTTTTTCACTTCTATTGTCTAGTGAAGTAATTTTGCTTCACTTTTGTAGTTGTATTGTATCCTCTTATCAGATCTCTTTTTGGGGTTAGAAGAAATTGGATTATTGGTGTAGTGAAGTATTGTTTGCACGTCTGTTCTGTGTCCTTTTATGTCCAAATTTTGGGCTTTAAGCCAAAACATTTGTTAGGTCTTAGTCTTTCTCTGCTTGTATCTTATGTTAAGCTCTGGAACTAAACGATTTGATTATCCAATATATATGTAAGTGAAGTTTATTTGATTATTGTGGCTACCAAAAGAGAGTAAACAGAAATAAACTGAACTTGGTGATGACAAAGAGATAGAGATAATGTTAAGTGATATGTCAGATCTTCTCAGTTAATGTTCCATGAAGACTCAAAGAGCTCGAAAAAGTCATCAGCTGATTTGCTGAAACTATTCATTCCCTTTAACTGCCCTGAGCCTCAGCTTCCCAAACACAACAACAAGAAATATTTTCTCGGTTGTTCAGGTTCGCAAGAACAGAGCATCAATTTCATCTGACGAGGATAGATTCTAGACGGTAACCCAGAAAAATCCCCCATCCGCATAGACAAATGAGCCTTTTCGATTGTTTTAGATTAGTGGAACTCATCTATGACCTTTATCCACAACACAAGTTCTCTACCTATTCAAAGAAACCATTGGACCATACTTGGTTCTCAAATACAAAAACTGACTTGTGATACTGATGTTTAAGACAAACAGACTAAATTAGTAAAAGTGATCAACTTTAGCTTACGATTATCCAACGTTGATCGTGTCATCACGGTTAGTTACCAACTAACGCACAATTTGGATGTTTTGGCTACACATCTTACATCGACTTCTCTAGTCTGATCCTACAGCCAGTTGGTACAACATGGTCTAGTCAAACCAAACCCATGGACAGAGTACAAAACTCTTTGTACCAAATCAGGACAAGGAAAATTTGGACTTTTGAGGCTAGTAAATCTCTGAAAAGAGAGACAGGAAGACTTATACTGCTTTGTTCTTCGAATCTGCTTCTTCATCTCGCTTCTTCTTGTGCCGAGTAACATACTTCTGGTACTCTTCAAGCTCTTTCTCCAGCTTCTCTATGAACTCACTGGTATGTTCAAGCGATTGCTCATACCGATATTTCTCCAAAGCCTACCATTTTCATTTACTTTTGTCAGAACAAGAAACACACAGCCAACAAAAACTATCTGGTTTTATCAATACCTTATCTTTAGAGAGGGTATCAACAGGAGACATAACTTCCGGTCTCACGTAATTTTTCCCACGGTACAAAACTATGGTATTGTTAGGTTTGACATCAATCACAATGCCTTTACTCAACCGAGCAAGCTCTTCTGCATACTCATGAACCTGCCCCGGTTTGTTGCAGGGTTTGCAAATAACTTTAACAGTCTCATGCTTTTTCCAGTGAAGGTGCAAATTCAGAACCACGCCTCCAAACACTCCTCGTCTCCCGACAAGAACAAAGTTCTTTCTCTTCTCACCTGTACGTTTTAGGTAATGCTGCTCTTCTTCAGTCAAAATTTCTGGATCATAGACCTCCGCTGGTGATTTCGGAACATCGTATTTCCTCAGTTTCTCAATCAACCATTCTTCTTTCCTCTTGGCCTGCACAAACCAACCATATCAACAAAATATGAATAAACTTCAGAGCTACATTGACTAACACAAATGAACATGAAACTGTAATCAATACTAATCAAAACCTTTTCAAGCTTATATCGAATTCTAACTTCAGGATTCGGCGAATTCATCTTCTTTTTCGCCTTAAGACGATAAAACCTCAACTCATTCACTATAGACTTTTTTGACATTTTAGCCTTTCTCCATTTCTTCTCTTGCCTTGTAGGCACAACACTGTTACCACCACTGACATTGTTGAAAGCAAACCTCACCACATTATCATCTGTTCTTAGCTCTATAGTTGAATTACTCATGTAACGTCTATTAAACACACCATCATAAGCAAATAGATTCTGCTTCTGAGTTGAATCACATGGAACTTGTAGAAAAGGTCTTGACTTTACATAAATGGAGTAATTAGAGAACTGATTCTGAAGCAAGAAGAGTCCACAAGTCCTGCCAAGACAAACCCAGAAGTCTATAAGAATACACACAAGTAAAGCTAAACACTTTATGGATTCTACTGCAACAAAAAAAAAGACACAAAATTGCAGACAAGTACCATTTGGGACTTCTGAGAAATCGATGAGTGAGCAAAGCTAACATAACATCCTTTTGATTGACTTGTGAGAGAAATAATCGGAATTGACCCGTTGGTTTAACTCGGCTGGGTAAGGAAACAAGAATCTGATAAGCGAAGTCCTCAGAAACAGAGGATCTAGTCTCAGAGTCTCTTCGTCTCTGTCTCGGGGGTTCTTGTTTTCACGAAATTGAGTATAACTGAGAAATAATAGATCTAAGAACCTTTAGATGGATAAATCTTCGTCGCCGGAAAAAAACTATAGTCGGAAAACTAAGAATTCACGGCGGCGGTGATATCGTGCACGGTGACGAAGAGAGAGCGACATATTTGTTCAGGGTTTTAAGCCTTTTAGGAATCAGGATGATAACGATTTAGTAAAACCGGTTGGTTTAATATGAAAAATGTCGGTTCAATTATTTTATTTTGTTTGTTTTGCTGCATTTTGTATTTTCAAACTACATTAGATTATTGATTTTCTGTCTAATAATTAATATATGATATTGAAGTTTTTCATTGGTATTAATGTTTTTTTTAAAAGAAAAAAGATTAATGGTAAAAGAGTAATCAATAAATTTAAATTAAAATTTAAATCTTCCATCCCTCGCGATGTTCATGCCGCCGTCCAGGATATACCTGTGAGTATTACCGATGATATGAACCGAATGCTCCTGGAGACAATCTCTCCAGAGGAAATTAGGAAAGCTTTCTTTTCTCTTAACCCAGAAAAGACCCCTGGGCCCGACGGATTGACAGCGCTATTTTACCAAAAATTTTGGGACATTGTTGGTGGCGACCTGATCAAACTTGTCCAAGATTTTTTCTCCTCGGAATCCTTTGACAAGTCCTTGAATGCGACCAACATATGTCTCATCCCTAAGACGGAGCGTCCACGTTCGATGACTGAATTTCGCCCAATTAGCCTATGTAACGTAAGTTACAAAGTCATTTCCAAGGTTCTTAGCATGCGGCTTAAGAAACTACTTCCGGATCTTATATTCGAGACTCAATCGGCCTTTGTGTCAGGACGACTTATCACTGACAATATTCTGATTGCTCAGGAAAATTTCCATGCATTACGTACCAATTCGTCTTGTCGGAAGCATTTTATGGCTATTAAGACAGACATGAGTAAGGCGTATGATCGGGTGGAATGGTCCTTCCTTGAGGCCTTGATGACCAAAATGGGGTTTGCTCCTAAATGGATTAACCTGATTATGTTCTATATAAAATCCATTTCGTACAAAGTTCTCATTAATGGTTCGCCAAGAGGCCACATTCAACCTTCTAGAGGTATTCGACAAGGCGACCCGATTTCGCCATTTCTCTTCATTCTATGCACGGAAGCTTTAGTCGCACAACTAACTGAAGCGGAATGGACTAGACGAATTCAAGGGCTACAAGTAGCGCGGGCAAGTCTGTCGACTTCCCATCTCCTTTTTGCGGATGATAGCTTGTTCTTTTGCCGGGCAACTCCAGATCAAGGCCAAGCAATTTTGGAGATTATCCGCTGTTATGGCGAGGCCTCTGGGCAAAAACTAAATGAGGCAAAATCTTCAATTATGTTCGGACATGAAATTGACTCTCATACTCGGAATATTATCAAGAACACTCTTAATATTCATTTAGAGGGTGGGATGGGTACCTATCTTGGGTTACCGGAAAAGATACATGGCTCAAAGACCCAAGTCTTTTCCTTTGTTCAAGATCGCCTCCAGAGCCGTATCAATACTTGGTCGATAAAGTTCTTGTCCAAAGGGGGCAAAGAGGTTTTAATCAAATCAGTTGCTCAAGCCCTTCCGACATATGTAATGTCGTGCTTCCTACTGCCCAAGGCTATTCAATCAAAGCTCAGTAGTGCTATCTCCAATTTTTGGTGGAGAACCAAAGAGGATAGTAAAGGCCTCCACTGGTTAGCTTGGGAGAAACTTTGTACCCAATTCTCAGAAGGTGGTCTAGGATTTCGGACCCTGGAGGAATTTAATCTAGCTCTACTAGCTAAGCAAATGTGGAGACTCTTAAGGTTTCCAAACTCCCTGTTAAGTAGGGTAATGCGGGGCCGATATTACCGTTTCAGTGATCCCCTCGAAATTGTGAAGGTCAATCGTCCCTCTTATGGTTGGAGAAGCCTTTTTGCTGCCAAACCACTTCTAGTCTCTGGTCTGAGGAAAACTATTGGGTCCGGGATGATTACCCGAGTCTGGAAGGACCCCTGGATTCCAACAATCCCTCCTCGACCGGCTAAGAGTATTCTTGACACTCGCGACCCGCATCTCTATGTCAACGATCTACTGATACGAGATACACAAAACTGGAACTTACCCTGCCTGCGAGAATTGGTGGCTCCGAAGGATATTCCGCTTATTTTGGGAATTAGGCCTAGCCGAACCTACCTGAGTGATAACTATAGTTGGGTTCATACTAAGTCAGGAAACTATACTGTCAAATCAGGATATTGGGCTGCTAAAGCCCTAAGTCGACCATCTTGTGACCTCCCTTCTCAGGGACCAAGTGTTACGGCACTTCAGGCACAAGTTTGGAAAACCAAAACCACACGGAAGATTAAACACTTCCTTTGGCAATGTTTATCAGGTTGTTTGGCCACTTGCCAACGCCTGCACTACCGTCATATTGGAAGGGACAAATGCTGCCCCCAGTGTGGAGCTGAAGAAGAAACGATTAACCATCTTCTTTTTGAATGCCCCCAGGCTCGTTAGGCTTGGGCCCTCTCTCCCATCCCGACCTCTGGGAATCACTTCCCAAATTCTTCTCTATTCTCTAATTTTGACTTCCTTTTCTGGAGAGGTCAAGAGAAGGGTATAGATATCACAACATTACAAGCCTTCCCATGGATCCTATGGTTCATTTGGAAGGCCCGTAATCGTTTTGTTTTTGAGAATCTCCGGGTTCCACCGGATGAAACTATTTGCCTTGCCTTGCAAGAGGAGGATGTCTGGCGAAAGGCTACTGCAAAAGTCTTGGACCCAGACTCGTCCCTAGTTGGCCACGCTAACCCTCCAATGATCATTCCTACTGAATTGGAATGTCATTGTGATGCCTCCTGGACCCCTTCTGATCCTCTGAGTGGAATGGGGTGGGTGCTGACTGATGCTCTCTCCGTCAAGCATTTAGGCCTAAGAAGTATTCGACGGAGCTTATTCCCCCTCCACGCCGAGTTTGACGCCCTTCTCTGGGCTATGGAATGTATGATTAAACTAGACCAAACTTCTGTAAGCTTCGCCTCAGATTGCTCTGACCTTATTGCTTTAGTAGAAAACCCCAAGGATTGGCCAACTTTTGCTGCAGAAATCGCCTCCTTCAAGTCTCTTCAAGTTAGTTTTCCGACTTTCCGCCTTCATTTTCTCCCTCGTCTTTCCAATCTCCGGGCTGACCTCCTCGCTAAGAAAGCTCGCGCCCGAGACTGCATCTTCTCTCATATGAGCACTTCGGCCCCCAGTTGGCTCTCCCTAGCGGAGAGTATCTTCCCGATAGTGTCACAGATCCTTTGTTTATTTTGTCGAACAAAAAAAAAAAAAAAATCATAAATAACTATTAATTTCCAAATATAAAATAAAATAGAAAATATATTTTGGGATGTCTCTCATAGGCCATAGCTCGAAAAGATTGGTACAATTAGGTCTTATTTTTTTCTTTACTTTCTAAAATAATATACTTTTTTAACGTTGTTTCACTCATTCCTATCTTTGCAAAATTCATTGGAAAAATATCATAAGAAGCATGAACTTTGCGTTTTTGTTGAAAAAAAACATAAACTATGTATCTGATAAAATATATATTTAACTTGGAGTGACTTTTTAATTAAATCGTAGGGGGTGTATTGAAAGTGGAATTTCAAGTGATTTCTAAAAAGTTTACAAATCCGGTATTATTCAATCATGGATTTTAAAAATTCTTATGAAATCCAGTGTTATTGAACTAATCATTTTAAAATCCACCGTAAAATCCACTGTTATTGAAAACAGTTTGTGGATTTCATTTTAAATGATTTCAGGGGATTTCAAAGGATTTCAAGAAACTTCTTTAGTTAAAAATACAAGAATCCAAATCTCATAGTTTTAGGTGGAATTTGAAATGATTTTACATAAATCATATGAAATTCTCTAAAATCATCAAAATCTCAATAAAACTCAAATCTCTTAAAATATTACTTTGAATACACCCCCGGTAAACTCTTGTTGATTCTTGTTGATTTCGCAAATAAGACACATCTTAAATCAACATATTAATTAAACCGAAATAAGTTGGTGTTAAATAGATTTTCGTTAAACTTCAAAAATATGTCGTTTTATATTTTTAAAAAAATAATAAAAACAAACAATGGTGGGGCTCTAACCCTTTACCCCTAATAAAAATCAACGTACCCATAACCAACTAGGTTTTAATGTTTTAAATCTGAGTAGTCGCCAGAGCTGGGGCTTGGAATCCATCCGAATAGTCGTCGGAAATTGATTGTCCTCTCCTTAACAATGTTAAAATGTTTTTATTTTATTTTTATTTTGTATATAAAACGACTTCGTTCTGAAGTTTAACGGAAATCTATTTAACATTGACTTAATTTCTTTTAATTAATCTGCCAGTTAACTTAAAGTGTGCCTTATTTGGCAAAGTCAACAAGAGTTTACGAGTTAATTAAAAAATCACTCAAAGTTAGATACGGTATATATTTCAACAGATACAGAGTTCATGTTTTTTTTTTCAACGAAAACACAAAGTCCATGCTTTTTATGACATTTTCTCATAATTCATTCTATCAAGTTTACTATTAATTTTCATTCTTTTCGAAACACAATTCCCATATATATATATATATATATATATATATATATATAACCTCTAAATTTAAGAGAATCTATATCTCATACAATTGCATCCACTCAGTTGTTTTTTGGAATGCCAAAAATCAAATCACAAAAGACTTCCGTAAAAGCTATTAATGTATAAACTCCTTTTAAGTGAATATTAAAATCAATTTCTATAAAATCTAATATCTCCTAAATCTTCTTTATTTTCAGTATTTTTTCCAAAAAAATCTTATCCCTCCCCGTGAAGACAAAATAACATATGTATCACCCAAATCATTACATATGTTAGTAACCAAAGCTATCTCCCTGAAGTTGGACATATATTGTGTTCAATTATATTTTCTTTCACATGAAGTAGTGGGTGGTTCTTCATATTATGTACGTCTTTACTTTAAGAAAATAATAACAACCGGTAAAATATTAACATGTAGGGCTGTATCTGCAATTGGCCAGATTTGGTGATTAACACATAGCCTTTGAGAGTTCTACATTTTTCGTTGTGTGCCTCTTCTCTAAAAATCTCTTTTTTTCTAATTAGATATCGTATTGAAGTTAATGTGGATAATGATTGCCAAAGTACCCATTTGTTATTTCCGACAAGTTGCATCTAACTTGGCTATAAAAAATTTAAGAAAAACTAATTACTTTAATATTTTAACTTAGTTCCAAAAGTTTTCATACAGAACGTAGCCAAGAATCATGACTGCGGACAAATTATTCCCTAAGAAATCCATAATATAGTTGGAAGAGAGTTCATATTCTACATCGAAGCAGGAAAATACAATTTCACTGCTAAACATCAAAGTTTTACCATCACATAAATGGTCATACGTCCACTAGTGAAGTAATAAAAAGTTTGGTACAAAGCAAAAGGTTATTCAAAGGGAATGTGTGACAAATGCTAGAGTTTTATGCTTGTCAACTACAAAAGATTATTAGAAGGTACGAGTCTCAAAAGATCTGAATGGTTACTTCAACAATACGATGTAGATGCATATATGGCAATAGAACAAGAAAAGATGGACTGATACATGTGAAACCAAAAAACTTTAAAAAATTGATGTGTACAACAACATATGCGATGCTACTGGTAGAGGGAACAATGACGCCAAGAAATTGGGATGCAAAATAACACTAGTACACTACCATCAACTTTTACATGAGGCCCGCGAAATACGACAGAAAATTACACAGATGCAATGGCCAATAAAAGGTGAAATAATGCCTTCCAGAAAAGAACAACTTTCCTTTATGAATAAATTCATATATGGCCAATTGCCTAATTACAATTTGGTGCAGGAAGCTGTTTGATCTCAATGTAAGATCTTAGAAGATAACTCTCGTACATCTCTTGATCATGTACTCCTAGCTCCTCAATTGTTTTTTGTCCAACCGCAGCTCCACAATCTTGATCAGGACATGAGATTACTGTTAAGTTATTTTCTAGAGAATAAAAATGTTCTTTAAGATATCCTCTCCAACAAGTTTTGCAAAACTTGTGGCCGCAATACGGTGTGGAGATGAAACAATCATCATCATACCCTTCTTCATCATTCTCATCATCATCTTCCTCATCATCTTCTTCCTCGTCCTCATCCTCGTCCTCATCCTCGTCCTCATCGTCATCCCCATCCCCATCCTCATCCCCATCCCCATCCCCATCCTCATCCCCGTCCCCATCCTTATCTTCATCCTCATCCTCATCATCATCGTGATTCTTATTTTCATTGTCATCTTCATCGTCATCGTCCTCGTCCGTATCCTCATCCTCACCACCATTAACATCACCATGACCATGACCATCACTATCACCTTGACCGTCACCGTCATCATTATCATTGTTAAACTCAATAAACGTTTCTTCACTCTTAGAGCAAATACCACATGAAGCATTTGATAAATCTAGATTAGAATCAACCCTAACTAATTCTAAACCTAATTCTGCCAATAATTCCTCCCTTTTTCCACCAAAACGTTCAGCAAAAAGAAGCGAGTCCCATCCAAGATGCATGAGAAGTATGGTCGCTTCAGATTTTTGTAAATTGAAGGTTCTGGATATTTTATAGATTTGTTCATACATATCTTCCTTAATTTCATTTCTCGTGTAGGTTACTTTTTCATCGTACTCCATTATTTCTTTAAAAGAAAAAAAGAATTAGAATTACAAATCGATTAATTACTTAAGAAAGAAAGATAAACTTGTAAAAAAGCAGACTTAAGGCTTACTAGTAGATTAAGCTTCAACAACAAAATTGAAAGAAAGGTGAAGAGGTATTTCTATACTCCTTTTGTTGGGATATTGAGCTAGAAACTTATTTTGGTGTGCTATTATTTATAGTTTTCTAATTTGTTTTTTGGTTAAGAAGTTTTTTATAGGTACTTAATTTTGCTATAAAATAGTGATTTATATTAGTTACAATATCCAATAAATTTAATGTCTAGGTTAATCTTTTTCTGTTTAGTGACCAATCTATAACAAGTTTATTTAATTTAATATAATCTTTCCAAACAAAGATGTGGATGAAGTTAGATAAAGGACATTATTTTCTTAAAAAGATACAAGACTATGAAGAAACTTTGTCTTGAAAGTAGATATTAGAAAAGGAGTCTCATATAATTAATAGAGGAAAATATTTTTGATAAAATCCTAAAATCTTTGAAGAAAATAAATTAAAAATTTATGTTACAAGCTTCTTGTTTCCTATTTTTTTTTCACTAAAATGTTTTATAGAGATTTTTAAAATTAAAAATCTCATATTTATTGAATTGGTGATTTGTTAATCTCAAATCTATTCTTATTGAATTTAAAAGTTACTTCAAATACTCCAAACTAATTTATAATCTGTTGTTATTAAATCAAAATTTTAATACATTAACTAAAGGATAATTTCATTTGTAAATTAATTCAAAACAGCATTATATAAATTAAACTATTCTTTAAAGAATTTTCCTTAAAAAATATATATTATGGATAATTTAGATATGTTATCTAATCTTATTTTATCAAGTATGATTTCGAAGATAGTATTGACATGATTGTGGCATGTATCAAATCTCTATAAGATGTTGACATGTGTTATAACATATAATTTATTTAATGAGATAGGAAAACTAGTTATTTTTAAAAATACATAAACTTAATTTCAAGTTTATATCCAAAATCATAACTTTTCTTTTCTTAAACAAAAATACAACTAACAAAAAAAAAGTTATAAATTTATGTTGAGTCGTGGTCAATCAAATTTTGACATGCATCAGAAAACATACTTTATTTAGGATTGATATTAACCAAAACCAAAAAATATTGAAATTCAAACTAATATAACTTATTGAAAATAAATTGAATTGGATAAATTGAATTATAGTTTTTTCTATCCGGAAGTAGAAACACATTATCGAAAAGGTAATAAGGTTAAAGAAATGAATTTTCGATTACTTAATGAAAATATTAGTAATGTGTTTGTAGAATATCGATTGGTTCTTCTAAAAACATTAGCATCTTTGTATGTTTTTCATCTCTAGTCACTCTTTTCTCTATAACCACATCAATCTCTATACTAAAAATAAAGATGATCAAATTTGAAACTATATTTTTTTTTTTTAAATGATTAGAGAAAAAATCAAAACAAAAGAAAGAAAAAAATTAAAAACGAAGAAAAAAATGTAGAAACTGAAGCAAACGGAAAACCCTAACCCATAGGAGTAGGATCAAGGCTCTGCTCTGATACCATGATAAATTAATGAGAGTAAAGAACACAAAAGTGTTTAACGGAAGAATTGTATTTAGACTCTCATGAAAATAATGTTACAACTTACAATCTCTTATATAGAGTTTTAGGATAAACATAAATGTAAATAATATATATTGTGATAATGTTAAACTTCCTAAACTCAATATTAACATTTATCAATAATCTTCTAGAATAATATCTTCTCGATTTCCATATTTTGGAGTTGACATCTCGACCGTCGATCTTGGTCAATCTCCGGTCTCTATCTCCCAATAAACGGTAATAATAATAATAAAGTCATATCTACTACAACCCTAAATCATCTCTGAACTCTCCAACTCTCTATGTTTGATAACCTTATGCCTCCAGTTTACACTATCACCTTTTTCTACACTAGTGATGATTTGATATCGCACGAACATGCTTCCCACAAATTCAAGACTGCTCCATCTAAAACCTTGACAAGATTCTGCCCTTTTAGCTTGTAGCCTCAACGGAGTCACTATCGACTGTGATGAAGAAGGAGAGGTCTTTGTCGATCTTCATGTCAATAATTGTCCTCTCTCTCGGATTTTTCAGTCTCCGAATTTTGAATGCCTCTAACTTTTGCTTCCTCTAGTTTCTGATGCCACTCATACATGGCAATTGTTGTTGGTGAAGGCGACATACATCCAATGTGGTGGAATTGCCATCTGACTATATGCATCTCTCAAATTTTTCTTCAGGCTCGGACTACGCACAACAAGAGAAGAGAGAGAGATTTGGTGGCGAAAAACCGAGTATGCTACCTCAGAGCTTTGCTTACCAGCCTATGAGGCTTTTAATGATCTAGTGGAAGATCAAGCCAGTAAGCAAACAAGTGTTATGGTTTGTGTTTTCAGCACCTAAGGTCAAAGAGCTCAAGAAAGTAGCTGCTAGTTCAAACGCCGACCCACATGGGTCTAGAACAAGAAAATAGCTCCTAGAGCAAACATGGGTCTAGAGCATAACTTCCCTTATCTTGAGAAAATTTTGGCTTAACTAGATAGCTTCCGTCCCAAGATATCTTCCATATTATCGGTAAACCTAATGTTTTCAACTATGACATTTAAAGGAAAATGTGAGGTGCGGAAGCTGTTAATAAAACAACATGACCCGTTTTTTTTTTAAAATAAAATTAAGCATCTCATACTACTTAATTAATTCAAACCATAACCAGCAACTAACTTAAACCAACTCAATTAAAATAAATAAATTCATTCCATAACACACCAATAATCCAACAAGCAAACATTCAGCAATCCTAACGGGTCCTAACCAGAATTCAGCAGATAATAAATTAAACATAAATCAATACCACACAACTCGATCCAAGAGCATCCTCTTCTTCGTCACCACGATTCGACGATCACACTTTATAAATATCTGCACCACAAAAAAAAAAGGAGATGCATTAGTATTATCACAAATACTAGACTACTAGGGGAGAACCCGTGCTACTGCACGGATGACTTCTCTTTGAAAAGTTAATATATAAATTATAATTGTATTTATTTTTTAAATATATATTTATTTTAAATTGTGTTTACTTCCCATATTGTAAGTGATTGATAAATCAGATGTTTTTATTTCCAAACTGTACTGGCATGTTTGACTGGTTAATCTGCGACTACGAAACTGGATAGTTTTCCGTTTTTGGTTTTGTACAAATAACCGGTAATCTTATGACTGAAAAACTATAAAAATTGTCGTTAACTTACGACCACATGAACCAATTGGACCGGCCATATTTTAGAAGTCATAATATTTTTATGTTTTCTCAAACCATAATACATACGATTAAAATTGGTTACCATAAACTCTTGATGTATTATTAGTGCTCTTTTGGTTTAATCTGAATTTTAAAAATTTAAGCAATTTATTATTATTGTTAGACTACATATTTTGTGTAACATGATATGGTTTTTTTCCTTTTCTATTTATAAAACTGCATAATCTATATAAAATCAATAAAACTTTTAATCAATTGACTGTGGTCGAACCCGGTTAGCTTAGTGACCAGATGACTCGGTAGGTAATCCGGTTTAAATTCCTATTTGAGTTCAAAAACATTACATATATTAGGTAGAGATATTTTAGGAAAATAGGTAGAGATATTTTAGGTAAAGATATTTTAGGAAACTCAAAACTAAATATAGAAATGATATAATCTGCTGGAGAAATATATGATTTACTATCCATACCCAAAGATCCGAAAATGATATATCCGATTAAGTGTATTTTATTTCAATGAAAACTTTAGTGTAAATCTGATGGGTACACAGTATAGGTACATTCAAGCAAGACAAAAAGCAAAAATACACAAACAAATACCAAAGCACAATCAAACATATAAAACATAAAGCTAACGGCTCCCAGCTGGAACAGATATCGAACGACCCCGACTCTACAAAACCTTTGGAATCGATCTTCGTGATATCGATTTCCCTACCACTAAACTCAAACCATATACGAAACCTAACACATCAGGCATACAATACAAAATATCCACATATCCAATCCCCAACTGCACCTATACATTCAAAAAAGGCATCAAAGCATCTCACGAAGCTCATATTAGTCATGATCACGCACTCATCTCTGATTTGGATTGATTAGGAAAAACGAAAGCTCCACGATAACCTCCCTTACACCTATATCCACAAAATATCCTTCTCCTCTTCTTGACAACATCAAAACCAACCTTTTGCTTCTCTAAACTGACCCCCAAAGTATCCCTTTTGCTCCCGATAAAATGTATAAATGGAGAAAAATATATAATTTTATCCATTTTAACTATATTTTAGATGATTTAACAAATGTATATCTGTTTTTGAACGTTTTACAATTGATCGCCAGCCATAAAATGTTTATATTGGTTTATTGATACAAACATACTGTCTTGGATCCCAAATTAGCTTTACAAATCAGAAAATTTAGATTTCTTACAAGATGATATATGAGTTGAAACTGGTACATACCTATAGAGTTTTTTGTACCAAATTATCATGCTACATAGTTGAAAGAAATTATAAGTATCTATACAAATAGAATGAGCCATTTCTCATGGAAATATATCATTATAGTTATCCTTGGCGGTCACACCGGCTAGTTTTGGAACATCCAGCTAAATACTCATTAACATTCTCCTTAGGCTTCCCAGCAGATCCTGGGGACTGGCATCCTTCTGGAGGATTAGGACGCAGACATGGATTAAGCACTCTTGGATCTAAATATTTACGACCACCAGCAGCTAATGTTGGCTTCATCATTACAAAAATACTTAATTAACATAAAACATAACACCTGAGCCTTCATCTTTTCTTGATACTTTTCTTTTTTTTCCTTAGTTTATATGTTTTTATGAATTACAAAGTGAGTAGTTTTTAAAAAAATATGTGCAAATTGCTTTATATGTATTGAAGGAAAAATATATAGTTATAGCTTTTAATCACCACATGCAATCTAAATTTGTTAAGTTTTGTAGATGAAGGAGAGACCAAAAACAAGTTAACAGTTTCTTGAAAAATGTATAATCTGGAACCACTAATTTGAGAGGTAAATTTTTTGTTGTCAAATTTAGTAAAACCTATATTTAAATCCATTTTTTCCCAAACAATATCAAGGAAAAAAACAGTAGAAAATTAAGACTTGCATAATATGAATATGGATACTCCAAAAAATAGCTAAAAATAGCCACCTTCTTGAGACCACAGTCAATATCTTGTATTGACCTCGAAATTTTAATTATATGAATTTATTAGAAATTAAAAATTCTGTAAAGATTTCTTTATTCAGTTAAAATGTTTGAGTTACGTATTTAAAAATATAGCGAGTACAAGACCAAGAGAAAACTTATGTATATATAAAGAAAATGTACATTATGTATACATAATTTTTCAGAACGAACATGATTCATAATGTACATTTTCTTTAAATGAGCCATAACGTACAAATAAACGTAACGCTTGATATGTTAATATTTTTTTTTCTCTTTACTAAATCATCCAACTTTTTAACTATGAGTATTAAATCACTTGAACCGTACAATCTTCTTCTTGTTTTGTTAAACAACTATATATGTATGGGAGTCGGATTCCACGTACGTGATCTCGGGACTAAGAACCTATTCACCGTTTGCGAACTCGAACTGAATTGTATTCTTTGCTTAGGGAGAATGAGTAAAGACTTTTATTGATTATTTTTTCGTTCTCTTCCCCTGTTTATACAGTCTAACGCGATAGCTGAGGTGCGATCTCCGTTCCGCGGAGTCCACGATTCTCATTTCATTCCTCTTTGACTGCGAGCTCTTTCCTTTACGATCTAATAGCTGTCGTAACGCATAGCTCGTTCCCTCCATGCCTCTCCGTTGGGCCTCAACTCTTAACGGACTTGATCCAGACCGGGCTTGGACCGGAGGCTTATTTTGGCACCAACAACATACATTAATTGTTTAAGTACATCTACAACAACATCTTAAAACATACATCATAATCAATGTTTATCTCTTTTAATTTATGAATCATACATTATACTAGAGAATTAAGATTAACCAACTCTAAACCAATATGTCAACATTATCATATATATAAGCAAAAGCTGTAATTTATCAATCATTTATTTGACTTATTAATATCATTGGTTCCATTTACATTCGCTAGGAGGAACATGGAACCTAGCCCGATCAGAACAATAATCATAGATCATGTACTTTTGTCTCACATTTTCGTAAGCTTTCTGGTCGGAGTCGCTTAGTTTACTATAACTCTCACAACCACTGTTGGGGACACAAGCATAATTGTTAAAACCTTGGAAATTTGCCTTAAAAGGACCATTAGACCAATTAATCTTGGCTTTACCACCGTCCGTTGCCCAGCTTTCACCGTTCCATAAGCTAACCACAACTTGCATAGGCTTTGATGGATACTTCATGCCTCCACTTGTGTTGTTCTTGAACACTCTTATGGGGATCTTGTCCACATAAAGCCTATAGTTAAATTAAATCATCATATGGTGGTTTGTAACATGTATAGAGAAGTGATCAGAGGAAATAATCAGATCAAAATATTATTTTTCTATATACCTTTTTCTAGATATATCCTCATATTTCTTTCTTTTCAAGAAGATTTTTTTTCTTTCATGTAAATCTTTTAAATAAGAAAAAAATATACAAATAATGAAGCTTAACATTAATCTATATGAATAGCTATAATTCATATTTTTTATAAGATTTATTGAAATTTGGGTTTATATTTTTTTCATATTCAAAATTATTATAATATATATTATATATCTAAACACCATATAATTTTATTTGTAAATAAAATTCATAAATTATGAAATAAAATGTTAGAAATCATTTAGTATATTTCACCTCAACTATTCAAAAACATTTATATATCATATTATTATTAGATAAGTTTGGTTTTAGCTTTTAAAATTTTTAATTTTATATAATAATTTTATATAATATTTTCCAACATCTAAAAACCAAAAGCTATAATCTATAATCTATAATCTTAAAACCTCTTAAAATCTCCTAAACATCCATGCCCTATATTTGCTAAATAGATAGGTGAAAAGATGAAGAGAGAAGAGACATACACAATCTGATATGGATTCCAGAGAATTTCATAAGTGTGGAAATCTTCAGTAGGATCGAACCAAGGAGTTATCTTTTGTTCTCTATTTCCTTTACCACTAGTAAATACATTTGTCTGTATTGTTACTAGTTTCCCTTGTTTATTTCCCAAGAACTCAAAATCAATTTCATCATGGGAGTCTCCCTTTGAAGTTAACTGTTACCAAACACACAAACACATGCAAGAATAAAAAAAAAATGTTCATGTAAAACTAATAACTGAAGAGAAAATAAAAAACGTACGTAGAAAGCAGTGACAATGCCAGAAGAATCTTTTTGAGGCAATTTGATTCTTAGTTGGAAGAATCCTGAATTGTAATGGCTTTTAGATTCAAAACCTGAGCCTGTCATTGTAAAATATGTTAACATAATGGTCTTTAAAAGAACATTGTTTTATTTGATAAAAGTTTCAAATGAAACCTGAAGATTGATCCATGGAGAGCTGAACTTCTTTGCCTTGGTTTAGCTTCAAAACATTGTTTTGTCCCCATGTAACAACATAGTTCTCATCGAAACCTACATCGTTTTGGTTGATTTCTCTAACTCCATGAGCCATAGCATCAACCCTAATGATCAAATGCAATATATAAATCAAAGTTAAGATTGAAATGTACCCCATCTTGTTGTTTTTTTAATCTTAGAGTAAAGATCTCTCATGTTTATATAACAATTGTGTATAGTAAAGGATGAGTTATGTGATTTTCTAAGTTTAGTAGGTGAATTGAAATCTTTATAAAATTATTATGATAATTATATTAACTAATCTAGGAGAGCAATTCCTCAAGGCCTCCACATTCATTACTAAGTATATAGATATGTTTAAGGGGATGCATTGAACCTTAGATTTTGAATCCTTTGAGTTTTAATGAGTTGTTATATGATTTGATGATTTTAGAGAAATTGGTATGATTTATTGTAAAATTATTTAAAATCTTACCTAAAAAATTGAGATATGAATTTCTAATGTTTAAGTAATGAAATCCTCTAAAATCTTTCAATATTATTAAAAGAAAATCTCCAATTATTTTTTCCAATAACAATAGATTTTCAAATAACTAGTTCAATAACATTGAAACTAATGAATCCTTTTAATATATATAATTTAATAACTGAAAATTTTTGATTGAATAAAAATTAAATTTTTATTACAAATAACTGAAATAATGAAACAAATAGTGAAAATATTAAAAATATATATACAAGTATCTAGATATTACAAAAAATAAAAATAATGTGTTTTTAGATAAGTCTAAATAAATTTTGGAGATTAGAAACTTTAAATATAATAATCGAAAGAAAAAAAGTAATAAGGAAAAAGTATTTAATGAAATATAAATAAGGCCGAAATTTTATTATATTATCAAGGGCCGCAAGCTCATGCTTCATGGGCTTGGCCTTTATGCCGGCTCTGTCACGAATACCAAATAATTAAACACTAAAGATGATGTTGAAAGACAAAAGGAAGACACTAAATGGACCAATTTATAGAATTGACATTTTGTTTTATACATGTATCTTTTCTCTTATGCATTCATGTGACACTCATATATAAAGAGAGTTAGCCAAATTTCATATATAAGATAAGTTATTTGTATATAGTATTTATGTATATTATTTGCCTTTAGTAAAAGTATATGTTTACAATTTATCATTTATTCCATTGGCACTCACTAGGAAAGACATGATGTCTAGGCTGATTAGAACAATAATCATAGTTCATATACTTTGCTCTCACATTCTCCAATTCCTTCTGTTGATTTGCACTTAACCTATTATAAGTCCTAGTGTTCCACCAGTACCTCGCCGAACCACAATCTTTCCCATTATCACTCTGACCATCTAGGCGACAACCATGTTCCGCGAAGCCTTGGTATTGAGCCTTAAAAGGAGCATATGCCCAGTTAATCTTTTCCTTACCACCGTCAGTTGCCCATGCTTCACCATTCCAAACACTAGCCATAACTCGCATGGGCTTAGATGGATAGTTCATTTCATATCTTTTGTTGTTCTTGAACACTCTTATCGGGATTTTATCGACGTAAAACCTGTTAACAAACCATCCATTAAGTTTTGATTTAGGTAAAAACAAAAATAAGAAGAAGGAGAAGAGTATAAAATAAAAAACTTACACAATATGATATGGATTCCAAAGAATCCCATAAGTGTGGAAACTTGTGGTGGGATCGAACCAAAGATGAACCTTTTGTTCTCTACCTCCTTGTCCATTTGTAAACACATTTGTCTGAACTTCTATTGGTTTCCCTTGTCTATTCCCCAAGAACTCAAAGTCAATTTCATCTTGTGAGTTTCCTTCTGAAGTCAACTATTACCAATACATCAATATATATAAGTAAATTCACAATATTTTGGAAACTCCAACAAAAGAAGTTGCATTGAGTAGGATAAATGTGAACTTACATAGAAAGAAGTGACAACGCCAGCAGAATCTCTTGGAGGCAATTTGATTTTCATTTGAAACAATCCTGATCCGTAATGGCTCTTAGACTCAAAGCCAGAACCTGTTAATTAGTATTGTAGGTTATGTCAAACTATTTATTTGGATGTTATGTCTACATTAATATCATATATTGTCTTGTGATTTTTTTATTACCCATTCAAAAACCAATAAGCTATGGTCATTTAGATCACTAGTAAAAAAGCCCTATAGCCACTTTCATGTTTGCGGCGGCTATAGCCACGAATATTAAGGCGCAGCCGCAAAAATTCAAGTGGCAATAGAGATTATTTTTACTAGTGAATTATATGATATTTTGGTAAAAAAAAACAAACTTACAAACCCAGTAATATATTTATTTAAGAAAATGAGAGATGAATAACTTTGAAATCAATACACGCAAAAAATGAATTAAATATATTTTGAAAGTAGAAATAAAGCAATGAACCTGAAGCCTGATCCATGGAGAGCTGAACTTTTTTGCCTTGTTTGAGTTTCAAGATACGATCTTGTCCATACGTTACGACATAGTTCTTATCGAAATCTATACCTCCACGACCGCGAGCCCTAGCATTAGCCGTAAACATCAAGAAGAGTACCAAAACAAATTCAAATATTGAAAACATATGTTGCATAGTATTCATTTTGAATGTTAGCTTGAGTATATCTAATATCTAAGGGAGCAAAGAGCTCCTCTCTATTTATATTGAATTATGTCAAGAACTAGAGGGTTACAGTTTTAGGTAATTTCATGATTCAAAGTCATCCTTGTTTAGTCTTCTTACATTTGAACGAAAATTTTAGTCAATATGATGAATTTAAATAGTAATATTTACTATTTATTTGTAATCCAAATTGAGACTCTTCTTACCTATAATGGCATTTCATAATCTTACTTTTAGTCAACATTGTTAAATAATAGTTTTATAATCTTACTTTTAGTCAACATTCTTAAATAATAGTTTTAAATATTTTTACCTATAATAACATTTCCCTGTGCTAACAAAGTCCATATTTGTTGTAGTGTATCTTGCGCTATTTTTTTCATGTGACTTAATTATATATGCTTATACTTAATTTAGACCTAAGTTTTTTTCTGTCTATCTTTAATTAATTATATCAATGTACATTTTTATTTTATTGTAATTTAAAATTGGTTTTGTGTGGTAAGAGGTTTACTACGAGCAAATATTAATATGATAGCTAGTATCGTCATATTATAAGAGACAAATCCATAAAACCCAATTTTCACATATGATATATGAATAAATCTAAGACGACTGATACTAGATGTGTGTGAACCGAGTCATGCAACAAATACAAATCGTGTGTTACGTTTCGGGTGTAATAGACTACTAAATAACTAATAACAATATTGATGAAATAGAACTTAGAATTAGAAGTAGGCAAGGCAGTGAGGCACTAGTAAGATATATTCACAAAGTACTTAAAGAAAACAAGATTCAGATCAAGTCTTGTTGCAAATTGCAATAGAATAGTCTCAAGGTATTTGATTATTACACCAAAATCTTCTTAGCTTCTCTTAAGTATGTATGTGTTTCTACTTTCTATCAATTGGTTTATGTGTAAATTTTCAAAATGCACCCAAATTATCGATATATTGGGGTTTTTTTTCTTGTTAACATGAAATATATATGCGATTCGAATTCGGATAGTAACAAACAACGACTCTAGCACAAATTTTACGCTAATAACATTGATCGAATAAAAATTCTAACAATTAGTGAATTCGGATTAAAACCATATACTATAGTTACATTTGATTATATCGACATTCACTAGGAAGAATAGAAAACCTAGCTTGGTCAGAACAATAGTCATAGTTCATATATTTCTCTCTTACATTTTTATAAACCTTCTGCTCATAGACACTTAGCCATCTATACCTCATGGTGTTCCACCAATACATCGATGAACCGCAAGATTCAGAAACATTTCTCGGCTCATCCACATGACAGCCGGATTCGGAGAAACCTTGGAAATGTGCTTTGAAAGGAGCATAGGTCCAATTAATCTTGGTTTTACCACCATCTGTTGCCCAATTTTCACCGTTCCACAAGCTACTCACTACTTGCATAGGCTTCGATGGATAGCTCATGCCATCTCTTGTGTTGTTCTTGAACACTCTTATTGGGATATTATCCACGTAAAACCTGGTATCAAATCATCTTTGTCATTACATATATATATAAATCAAAACTATATATCAATAATCATTTGATATACTTACACTATATGGTATGGATTCCATAGAATGCCATAAGTGTGGAAGTCAATGGTTGGATCAAACCAAAGACTAAATCTTTGTTCTCTGTTTCCTCTACCTTGAGTATACACATTTGTTTGTAATGTTATTGGTTTGCCTTCTATGTTTCCCAAGAACTCAAAGTCAACCTCGTCTTGGGTGTCTCCTTTAGAAGTCAACTATAACCAAATTCACAAATATCAAATATGTAAATAACAAAGTATTAACCAATGTTAAATGTGAAAGAATATAACAAATACGAACGTAAAAGGCAGTGACAACGCCAGCAGAATTGTTTCCAACCACTTTGATTCTCATTTGGAAAAAACCTGATCCGTAATGGTTCTTGGACTCAAAGCCAGAACCTGTACGTGTTGTAAAATCAGTACATGCATGCCAATATCATAAAAATACTTTGAAATATTTTTGATTATTTTTAATTTAATTATAAAATGGTTGAAAATTCATCGGAAACTAAAAGAATTTTCGTCGAAAATTTTGCAAAAAACTTCCGATAATTTGTTTTTGCGAATTTCCGACGATAATTTTCTCAACGATTTCTGCCGAATGTAGATTCCGACCAAAAATTTTAAACGAAATTTATTTTATCGAAATTCGTCGAGATATACCATTTCCGACCAATACCATCGTCGGTAATTAGCATATTTTCTTGTAGTGCGAAACTAAAAATAAAGAAGATCAAAGAACCTGAATAATAATCCATGGAGAGCTCAACATCTTTGCCTTGGTTAGATTTCAAGACATGATCTTGTCCCCATGTAACCACATAGTTCTCATCAAAACCAGTTTCTTGATTTATATCAATTCCTCTCAGAACTCCATGAACCCTAGTAGCATCAGCCTTAACGATCAACAACATTGCCGAAACAAAACCAAAGATTAAAATATAACCCATCTTTATTGGTTGTCTTGAGTACTTCTCTCGTGAAACAATATATATATCTCGTTTCTATAATTTCTTGACCAAACAAATGATATATCATTTTGGTATAAACGTATTTATTGGCATAGATACTAGAGTTATGGGTGTGTTCACGCGACTACCCCCATGCACCTATATGTGTTATCTTAGCATTGAAGGGTTACAGATTTGTTAATGCATTGACAATGACAATTTACAAGATGCAAAAATGAAAATACACAAGACCAAAGAGTGAGATAATCTTTGTATATCCACAAAGTAACTTTATATACTTAGAGAGCATTTAAGATAATGTTTATTGTTCCGCAGAAGGATTTAGAACACTAATCATGAAGAAGAACAAAAGCAGTTTTGAGACACACAAGTACAACAAAACTTAACAAGTTAGATAGGTGAAGAGTTTACACATTTCTATACAACCTTCTTCTCTTCTATAATCCCAAACTCCTCGTGGGCAAATACCGAATTTGTATCGAAAAAATTAGAGTCTAAGCTGGTAGCTGCAGCTTTTTATTGTTTTTCCAGCTGTGAATATGATCAATAGTATAAGTCAAGAGCTCTGGTTTTGTTTCATGAACAAAGAGACCGATGATGGAAGTATTTGTTACCTTTGGGAGTAGTAGAAGAAGAAATCGGCGTAAAGCAATGTTTGAACGAGCCCGGAGATCCATGCTACGAAATAACACAACATATGTCACTCGATTTCAGTTAAAGGCGAAAGAAACTAAAAAAACTGTGATTCTTGAGCAAGTCATGATGTTATGCGGTAAAAAGTTCACTAATCTAAGTAGGCTAGGCTCAAACATATTAACAGATGCTATATAATGTGCACAACTAGGGTCTAGACAAAGAACTATGAGAGAGGTAAGTAGTCATACTTATCCAGTGAACAAAGTGTGGTTCAGTGAAGTAACGGTAGATCCAGTTAAGAATGTACAATCCTCGGTATCCCCTGCAACAACACGACACAAATTGTACATCAAATACGAAACTTAGAAGGCAACTAAAATGTAAAGACACAAGTTTCCAGAGGAAACGACATTCTAAGAAACAAAACCGATAGAAATGAAAGTAGTCAATAGAAAGTTATGTATACCCGAGGAGAAATACGTATTGTCCTGTCAAGTTATCGATATTTCTAGTCCTCTGCAGCAAAACAAGCTGAGGAAGTATAGCAACAGCTTCCAAGTACAATGAAAAAGTCCACAGGACCTAATACCATATAGAACAATGAGAATCACAACAACACCTAAAGACACTAATAAAAACTGTTTCGGCGAGCAAGCGAGAAACAAACCTCAAGAAATGTAAACTTTTCATGAATCAAAAGAGCCAAAAGCAAGCAAGGAAGCACAAGGAACCAATGACGAAACGTATCTTGTTCCCTATCATAACTCCTATGAACAGTCTTATGATACTTCATATACAAAACTATTGAAAACGAACTACCTAAGAACACTAACTTCATCAGAGTGTTGTAGATTGAATAGAAACTCGTGAAGATATCTAAGTATCGAGTCGCGAAGACAATGGCGTAAAGCTCTTGAGTCTTTAGTGAAACACCTGTGAATGTCAAAACACGAATTCGAGTTTGAGTTTGAATACAAAATCAATCGAAGATTTGAATTCTGATTTTGGAATTGGACATTACCGGCGCAGGATTTGATTGTGTGGATCTTGAGAAGTAAGACGAGGACACTAGCTAGGTGAGTCATATCACCAGCTAATCGGAAAATGTTCATCTTGTTCTTCGCCGGGGATTGAGAAATTTGATCGATTAGGGTTTAAGATCGTTTGTAGTTGTCTTCTCCGGCGACGGCGACGGCGAGACGAAGAGAGGTTTATGGTAGATCTCGTTTCCGATTCTGTTTTTGTTTTTTCCTGGGAAAAGAGAAAACAAACTGATGAGAAAATTTTAAGGCCCAGGCCCAAATTTTATTTTGGTTATGGGCCAAGTTTGGTAAACCGAAAGCTGATTGTTTGGTTACGGGTAATGTCGGTTATTCTAAAACAAGATCAAACCAACTCTAACATAGATCAGATGATCCTATGAATTAAAGTGTTAATTTGCGAACTACACAAGTTTTAAAAAATAATAAATGGAAATGGTATGTTTATTATTTATAATTAGGAAAGTGATCCATTTTTACAGTTTCACTAGGATTTACCCCGTGCTACACCACGGGTCGATAATTTAATATATTTGTTTGATTTATCATTTTCGTAGTTGGTCTACATACTCTAGTTTTATACGTATATATATCATTTTAATTTTATATAATTTTATGAATTTGTATATTAAGTAAACTCATAGATATATGTGGTTAATCCGCGATACACTTCCCAAAAAAAAAAAAATTGCAGTACACCGCGGGACGATTTGTTGTAAATAAAGATTTATATTTTAACTTAACCCGTAAAAAAAAATTAATATAGAAAACCTGTAATAATCATATTTATCTATCTTAATATTTTTGAACTACATTTTGTACTAAAATTTATTTTGGATTATAACCTTTTATTTTGTAATATTTGCATAATCAAACCCTTGCCATTTGAATAAATAACAAAACTATAGACCGTTTATTGTTTGAGTTATATACGTCCGTTTTCAAAAATTTAAATTGCAAAATGTGTGGAAAAAAATTTGTATTTTTATTATAAATATATTTTATGTAATAATATAAATTAAAAGAAAATAAGATTACATTAATATATTGGAGAGATATTCAATTTATTAGAAAGTGATATTTTAGGAAAGCTTTTTGATGTAATAAATATTTTTTTCCAATTTTACGATTTGTTTGTGATATAATTACAAAATTTACTTTTAAGTTTTGTTATTTATTCAATTGGCAAGGGTTTGATTATGCAAATATTATCAAAATAAAAGGTTATAAACCTAAATAGATTTTAGTACCAAATGTACTTCAAAAATGTATATATAGATATTACTTACTTGTGTTCGTATTCTCAATTTTGTTGTTCGTATTCTGCATATTTTTGTTAGTTTTTCATACCTAAGTATTTTATGTTTATTGCAACATATTTAAGTGGTCGTATTCTATATCATGTTCGCTTTATCTCGTGTTTTTGACTATCCATCGTGTGTTCGTAGTCTATATCTATCATACAATTCATTGTGTATCTATTTTCCCAATTATAAATAGTCTAAACTTCTTATTATGTTTTTAACATGCACATATTGCATCCATTATTAAATTGGAAGTTCAAATTTTTGTCATCGAAATGAAAACTAACCTATAACTCATGTATTAAAATCTTGTATTGTGGTATTGTAACTATCAAAATCTTTAAAATATTTAAGGTTAAAAACAACCATTTTTCCGAAAATAATTTTCAGTTAAAACATTCATTTTAATATGAATGTCTTAAACATCTATAAAAGCAGGGATAATCAATACTGAACAGGGAGAGCGAGGACCGCCAGATCGCTTGAACTGATTGTATACTTAGTGCGAGCGAGGTTTTTTGTCAAATTTTTTCACATTATAAAAACAGTCATAATAATTAGCATTAAAATGAATTATCAAAAGAAATTTAGAAACATATCAAAATAACCAATGGAGATGATCCTAATACGCTACAAGCTGAAATATCTTGGAAATACTCATGTAATTTTAGAGCTAGGCTGATTTGATTTTATATCTTTTTTTTGTCATCTATTTGATTTTATATCTTTTTGAGAAAAACTATATTGTTCGAGTAATGAATAATTTTAATTTTTGTACAGTAAGTTATTTTTAATTTTCAGAAAAAATACAACGATAACCAAATTGGAGTTCATGATTTTGGCTATTTGGATTATCTTGATAATATTAATTAATAAACAATCCCACACCCAATAAAATGCATTCTCTTTCACAAAATCCTAAAATCACCAAATTACATGGAAAAAACTAAGAAAATGATCTCATTATTCTATCGATAAGATGCTGACATGTATTGAATTATTATTTTCTGTTTTTATAGTAGTATAAAAACTAATTAAGAAAAGAATATATCATTTGCATGGTTAAATCTATTATTCCAAAATGAAAAAGAAAAATTAACAAAACCGAAAATATATTTTTATTTAATTTTCTATTGTATGTGTGTTCTCAATTAGATTTTGACATGTGTAGAAAACAAATATAACAAGTTAAAAAAAAATGTAACGCCCCGACCTCCATCTCTCAAGTGGGCCCCATGTTGACCACCAACCCATGGGTCCACCTCTCTTAATGGGCCTCACGTCCTCTCACTTGCCCATGAGCTCATAATATATGACGGTTGGTTTACTACGTACAGGAGGCTTAAATACTTGTTTACCGACCCTACAAATCACCATATGATCTTTCCATGTGTTTTGGCCTCACTCACACAGCTCTGACAATCACTTCACGGAAGGTCACCCATCCTTTGACTACTTCAGCATAAGCACGCTTAACTGTGGAGTTCTCTCATGACCTTTGACCGAAAAGATAAGTGCACTTTGGTGACATAGGAGGCCAAATCAATTCATTTAAACCCTTCCGCAACCGGAGTCTCACAATTCTCCCCCATTAACAAACTGCAACGTCCTCGTTGCGTACAACAATCTTCACCCCCTGACAGTGTGAGCCCCACTTGTAACACTCTGACAGCCATCTCTCCAGTGGGTCCCATGTTCACCAACAGCCCATGGGCTCATCTCTCTTAATGGGCCTCACGTCCTCTTACTAGGCCCATAAGCCCATCAATATCCGACGGTCGGTTTGCTACGTCCGGGAGGCTTAAATACTTCTTTACCGACTTTACAAATCACCACATGATCTTTCCCTGTATTTTGGCCTCACTCACACAGTTTCTAACAATCATTTCTCGGAAGGTCACTCATCCTTTGATTACTCCAGCATAAGCACGCTTAGCTGTAGAGGTTTCTCATGACTTTTGACCGAAAAGATAAATGTACTTTGGTGACATAGGTGGCCAAATTAATTCATTTAAACCTTTCCGCAACTAGGTTCTCACAAAAATATGAGTTATTTGACATAATTTTAATTAGATACAAATTGTATTTTCATTATAATATAATATATTTTATTTGTAAGTAAAAACACGAAAACTTGAAAAAATAATGAACTTAGAAAAAATAAATTGTTGAATACGTTATGAGAATATGTATTAGTCTAGTTCTACATGTTTTGATTGTAAGATTTTTATGCACGTAATTTATTTTAAAACAAAAACAATTTGGAGCACATACCAAAATAATATGTCGGTTTGGTATTATAAAAGAGAATTATGGTTTAGTTATAATTAAAACGGAATTATATTTTTGTTTGGGTTTATAGAAGAGTGTTTAGGTTTAAAAACTATGATTTAAGCTGGCCAACTACGACTTCGAGCGAGAAGTAACAAAACTAAATTAATATTATAATTAACCTCCAAATAATGAGGTTAACGAACTTTTGATTCTTTTGATTTTGAGGTTAACGAACTTATAATTAACCTCCAAATAACCTCCATTCTTTTGATTTTTCTCCACATAGTCAACGAACTTCAACACAAAGAAAAAAATTCTAAATGCTAACTAGTTGTGAATATGTGAATATGTGAGCTTACTCTCTTGTTCAGCTTCTAATGAACATTGTTGTGAAGGTTCATCGTTTGAGATTCACAAAACAAACAAGTGAAGGAAACAATAGAAAACACTTGAATAATAATAATATACAACAGAAGAAGCTATAAGCTAGAAAATATCAAGAACTTGTAAAATGGTAGTGTTACATAGTGGACAGTTCCCTCTTTGTACCCAAAGCTCTCTCGAACACAATCTGCAAAACGTATGTCCACACGGTATAAAAGCCGCACCTTTACTCCTTATCATACACACACAACAACTCAACTCCACCGTCGCCGTCCCCGTCACCCCAACCGCCTCTCCTCCTCCACAACCACCATTTCTTCCCTCCACTTCCGCCTCCGCCTCCACCTCCACCGCCACCGCTTCTCTCTCGCCGACATCGTACATTTGTCCATCATTATCCTCCAACAACTCCATTAGTGACATCCTCGGCGGCTGCACTTCCTATGATAAACAAATTCGAAACTTAGATAATGTTTTATTTGAAGAGCTAAGAGGTTTTTGGCCAAAACCATACATTTTCTCAAGTTCGAGACCAAAGAATATGTTATATGGTTTCGTCTCAAGCGTTACTGGAACGACTAAGAGTTTAACAGTCTAACTAACTGATTAACAACCATTCTAATTACTTTAACAGACTAATTAACTGATTAACAACTTTAACCGTCTACCAAACTGATTAACTAATGTAACTAACTAATACATATATCAATACCTCTCTCTCTCCGGCCAACACGGTGCTTAACCGACGCCTGCCTTCTCGCTCGGCCGCCTCATCTCCTCCATTACTACTCCGGTTAGTCTCCGAGTTAGAGAGGAGGTAACCAAGACGGTTTAACCGGTGACTATCACTATCCACATTACGGATAGGACTATCCAATACAGGAATAGGATTAGACGAGATCCAACCAGTAGAGGTGCGTTTAAGACGGAGCTTATCTCGGAAAAGTTTCCAAGCGGTTTTATCACGGCGGCGCTCTCTTCTCATCACGTCATGTAAACTACCATTAGAGTGGTTCCTCGTCGGAGACGGCGGCGCAGTTAATGATCGGAAACTACTAGTTTCAGCCATGAGAATATCTTCTAGTGTCACCGAGCTCCGACCATTCTCCACCGTTGACATACGGTCTAGTAACGTCACTCTTAACCTATCTCCACCATCCATTTGAATCATCGTGTTTAATCAACGGTCCGTAATAGAAACGTAACCTGTGTGATACACAAAGAAGAACCCTCAAAATCCACTAAGTCCAAGATTTTCTCGGGAAAAATCAACAAAATCAAGAAGTCTGAGATTTTTTCCTGAGAAATTTTTTTAAAAATCAAGAAACTCAAGAAGTCTAAGATTTTCTCGGGAAAAGTTATCAATCCACAAATTCGAATGTTTATACCTCCTTGAAGCACAAATTTTCCTGAGAAAATTACAAAAAAAAAACAAGAAAATCAAGAAGTCTGAGAATTTTTCCTGAGAAAATTTTTAAAAATCAAGAAAATCAAGAAGTCTGAAATTTTCTCGGGAAAATAAAAAAAGAGTGAGAATTTGTCAATTACAAAAACTTAAAGATAACAAGAATCTGCAAAGTTGAAATGTAAAACTTACTCAAAACACAAATTTTCCTGAGAAAACTCAAAAAAAAATCAAGAAAATCAAGAAGTCATCAAGAAGTCTGAGATTTTCTCGGGAAAATAAAGAAAGAGTAAGAATTTGTCAATTAGAAAAGCTTAAAGATAACAAAAAAAATCACAAATTAATCGGTTACAAAACAACAATTTTCCTGAGAAAATGGAAGAAAAAAAATCAAGAAAATCAAGAAGTATGAGATTTTCTCAGGAAAATAAAGAAAGAGTGACAAATTTGTCAAGAAAACCTTAAGCTAACAAGAATCAACAAACTCATCGATTACAAAACCACAAATTTTCCCGAGAAAATGAGAGAAAAAAAAAAAAAAACCGTCGGCAAAAGACAGAGGACACGTTTTCCGAGAAAGTGTCTGAGAAAATAGTAAGTGACTGAGAAAAAAACAGATCGACATGGTTTATATATAAGAAACATTGGATACCTTAACCTTCTTCTCCGACAACTTCGTTTCTATATGCACTAGAATCCGGAAAAAAATCGAGAGCAGATCTGTAATCAATCACATAAGTTTTATATATTATAAATCAATCTTCATATACACTTTACTTTATACGAATCTGACAAAAATAAAATTCTATGCACAGTAGTGCTTTTATATAAAGATAGGGTAGAAGAAGAATATTTACGAGTCAAAAAGGACTAAAAACAAAAATTAAAAGTAAAAGATGAATGATGAATGATCACTTTAGTTTTTGTTTATGTGACTTGTGTGAATCTATCTCTACTACTTTTGAAAGAGTGGGAGACAAAGAGTTTTAGAACGAGCAGAGGAGATAAGTAAGTGTGATTTTCCGTATTTGCCCTTTCATATTTGAAAGTCCTAGTTGTTATTCCATGGAAACTATTTTCGAAATGCGTTTTCCGTTTTCAAAACGTTTTAGAAACAAAAAATTTTGGAAACTCGGAAACTATTACGGAAACACAGTTTCTAAGTTTTTTTTAATTTAGGAACACGGTAGAAAATCGTGTTTTCCATTTTGGAAACCCGACAAAATATTTTACTTTTAGTTAGAAACTCAATAAACAAATATTTTGATTTATGATCTATAGAGTGATTATTTTTATACGTTTAAAACCTGATTAATTTAATTAAATAGACATATACACAATAATATGTGATATATAAATATCTAAATTTATGGATTTTAGTGTTCTAATATTTATCTTTTAGTTAAACTATTTAGTTTATATATTTAAGATTAAAGTGTTATTTCAAAAAAAAATTCTTAATATACTTTGGATGTTTAATGTTAATATTATATTTATATATATTAGCGTTTTCAAAACCTTTCCATATCTTAATTTCATAAAAACACGTTTCTCGTTTCCAAAACGTTTTGTTTCCGAGTATCCGTTTCCATGCAACATAGGTAGTGAATCAAATAGTCTAAGGTGTTTTGGTTTTATTCGATTTGGTTCGGTTTTTTGGTTAATTCGGGTAACAAATTTGATCCTCATTCCGGTATTTTTGTTGGGTTTAGTTCGATTCGGTTTTGAATATTTTTGGTTTGGTTATGTGTACTCAAAATATTAAGGGTAAAATCTAATACTTTATACTTTGTTCTACAATAGATGATTTTTTGAACAAATGCACACAAATTAAGAAATTTTTAATTTTTAATAATTTAAAGATAAAAACATCATTTAATATGAACCTAAACACAATTTAACCAATAAAAAAATAATCTGCAGAATATAAATTGTTAAAACCAATAAATTTATAATCAATTTTGCATACATTTGAAAGAAAATTATCTATTATAGATAAAAAAAATCTGAAAGATCATCTTTATAGGAATGGAGGGAATATTGAATTTTTTAAAAAATGTATTTTGTTAACAAATTTAACTTTAAAAGCTCAGATGTTTTAGGTATTTTTAAATATTTTGTTTAATTCGGTCTAAAAATATCTTCTATTTTTGAGTTTATATTTGTTAGTTGGGTTATATTAAATCTAAATATAATTAAAATTTTGGTATACAAATTCTATTTTGGTTACTCATCCGATTGTCGATTCGGTTCGTTTTGGTTTTAATTTTTCAATATTATAAATTTAGTATCCATTTTTTTTTCGATTTCAATTTTCTTTTTTTTGGTTTGGCTCGGTTTTTTGGTTCCGATTATTTTGCCCAAGCCTAGAAATCTAGAATCAAAGGTTGAATATATGGGTATATTAGGCAATCCAATAGCTTCCTTGTCTTTTCTGTACGTGGACAAGTTTGTTTCTCTTAATTCAAAACAAATGTACTTTGAGTTTGTTTAGTTCCGGTAAATTAATGTACTTTGGTCTCTTTTACTTTTGTAACTTCTTAAAACTAGTTTTTCGATTTTGGAATTGGACTTTCATAGTTAATTAGGTAGATAGTAGTTGTTAGAGACGTTAAACAAATTGCAAAATCGGTGTTTAGGTTACTGATTAAAACCAGAACCGTCTCATGGTTGGAGAGCTACTTCATTCATCGAATTAAAAAAACATAAATAAAGATCTTTGATGTATTCCAATTTTTGAATTTGTAGTACAATAATTCAATTTTGAGTTTTTAAAATGTTTTCAATTCAAAAGTGTTTTTGATGACCTAACACATTAATGGCCGTAACAGAGATATTGGTCCACAACACTTTTTATATTTGTTATTGTCTCCATAATGATAAATGTGATGTAAGAGAAAGAAACTTTCAAGTTTTGTTTTATGAGTTTTTGTTTTCTCATCTTCGTTGCTTTCCCAAACAGCTTTGGTTCCTATAGTAGTAGTAGAATAGAATACAAGAAACTGGAACAACCAACACATCTAGGCCTGCGACTTCGAGTTAGGTCGGATAATACGGGTTGGGTAATTCAGGTACTCCGGTAGTTCGGAATCTGATAAACGTTTCAGAAAATAACCGAATTACATAACGAGTCGGGTCAGTTTAGGTATCGGGTTTTTCAGTTATTGTTTTTTCCTTACCGAAATGAACCGAATGTTTAAGATTTTTGGTTAGATTAGTAAAATCGGATCGAAAATCTTAGTTAAGTGGGGTAATTTCGGACAAATTTGGGTAATTCGGTTATACCGGTCAGTTATTTTGGTTAATTTTGGGTAATACGGGTAATTCGGGTAACCGATCGGTTCGGTCGAACCAAACCAACCCAAACCGGTAACCGACTGGAATTTATTAATCCTTCTGATCGGTTATCTCTGGTTAACCGAAACCGAACCGAAAACCGAAAATCACGGTTTGGTATTTTCTGGTCGGTTACTATTCCCAGGGCTAAACACATCATTGTACAAGGATATGCACAACCATGACCATATGAAATTGAAATCAAGAATTGAGGATACTCCAAAGCATTTTGATACCGAAAACTCGAAAACAAAAGATCAACACATTCCATTGGATATATTTGATGTGTAGGAAAAAGTTCATAAAGCCAACATCATATGGCCAAAGATAAGAATCACACTTGAAGACTGAACACAACTCTTGAAAACCTTCCCACCCACACTATAGAAGTGACTCGAATGGTCAACCAATTATAACATATACTTGCAATATCCAAAAAAGCTCCTATCACTGCAAACATATAAAAAGTTCACAGTTTCTTGATTTTACCTGGTCATGGTTCCTTTCTAAGCCGCCTTCTCCAACCTATCTATTAACATTACTAGTTTTCACATCCCAAATTGACAATATGAAACAAAATCTAATTGGCTCAACACAAACTTCTAGAGAGAAATAAACCTAAGTTATCAACAACTTTAATATGAACCTCAAAAATGAATGAACTCACATCAACCTTATTTGATACTCACACAATCACGAATCAAATTGAAACTAAACGTCCTGCTCAAGTGATGCTAGCAAATCCACTAGAACTCAAAAGTAAAAATTACGATCCTTAAGAGCTAGATCGAGACTTGCACTCACGCATCTCCATTTTAACAACTGTAATAAGCTCTAACACTCAACCTTCTCTTTGAGATCAAGAAACTTAACATTAAACCAACTGTAAAAAGAGACAAACGTATCTCATGATCATAAGAATCAGCCTACACACCAAGTGCTAATAGCTCAATCGGTAAAGATCTCTGGCAAATGCTTAGAGGTCGCTGGTTCGAGTAGCGCTTGGGACGAGACCATATAACATGTTTTGGTCTCGGGCCTGAGGAGATGTATGGGTTTTGGCCCAGAACCTCTTTGATTATTCAAAAAAAAAGGAATCAACCTACACTAGTCCTGGTTGTCCTGGTTTAGCTAAAGATCATAAGAAACAACTATCCTCCAATCTAGCTAATATATCAACGTTACCAAATTCACATCCCAAAAAATTTACAAAAAATATTAAATTTGAAATAATTTACAAAAAATTCAACGTTACCAGATAGAGAAGAGACGCAGATAGAGTTTACAAAAAAAAATGAAAATTGAAATAATGGGCCTAATGGGCCTAACATTAACTGCCTACAGCAGAAAATGCAAAATTGTCCGATTAGAGGATCTAACAGATCAACGGTCAACCTTGTATTATAAACGCGTTTCGCTTCAAGACGCAACGGAAAAAAAGTTTATAAAAAAATTAGAATTAATGGGCTGTATTGGGCCTAACTTTAGTTTTATTAGGCCTAATATTAACCGCCTATAGTGAAAGATGCAGGACCGTTCGATTATAACATATTACCAAATCAACGGTCAAATCTTGGTTTTAATCCTTTATAAACGCGTTTCAAGACGCAACGATAAAAAAAAACTCTCTTCTTTTATTTATTTTTCTTAAGAATTCTCTTTGATCAATCTGAGATTTGTTTCAAATAATTCTTAGATTAGTAAGCTTCTTTCGATTTCTATATATCGTGAATTGAGTTTTAGGGTTTAGGGTTTTGATTTGGTAACATCGTTATGGAGATTTTGGTTAGAACCCGTCCTAAGCAACAAAAAAAGTTCCCTTTTTTTAATAAGGTTTCAAAGCTGTTCTTGATTGGAACTTTTTTTTAGTTTTTGATTGTCTTTTTTTTTCTTTTCAATAACCCAAAAAAGATTCAGGGGCAGACACTAACTAATGTATCGTGTTCTGTCAGATTCTATTAGGGGACAAAACTGTGAAAGATGGGCATGTTTGGAGATCTGTTGATCAGTTTCGATTTTTTGGATGGGAATAAGTCTGAAGACAAAGACTGGCTAAAATAAAAGTTCACACTTTCAGAGAAATCTTAAGACAAAGAAACCTTAATAGAGCTACAGCTTAAAGAAGCCTTAAAATACAACCAATAGCTTCAAAGAACATTTACATGAAATGAATACTAATCAATTTTTATTTTCCTCAGGTTTTGTGCTTCTAAAGGCGTTCAAGTTGATTGATTTCGAGGAGATTTCAAGTGTAGCAGACTTCTGGAATAGGTATGTATTATCTCTGTCTTGGTGCTTCTATGTATTATCTCTGTCATGGTGCTTCTCTGTATTATCACTGTCTTGGTGCTTCTATGTATCATAGGGTCTCTCATTTTAGTCGCTTATAGAAACTTATTTTGACGTAGTTGGGACTTATGCATATTATGATTATATTGTAGTTTTCTTGGAACCTCGACAGTATATTTTGTGTTATGCTCAAAACTTAGTGATTCTTCTACTCATGTGAATGACATTTTAGAATTCTACACCATACACGATAGAAAGGTAGATTTTACTTATGGTTATGGGAACATACCATTGTGTATAAAATACTTAGTATCTCTCTGTTTTGGTGCTTCTGTGTAACATATAGCTTCTCATGTTTATGAAATGGATTCATCTTGTAGTCTCTTTTATATATTTACTAGTTTAGTACCCGTCCGATGGACGGGTTATCTTTATTTAAAATTAAATTAAAATTAAAATTTATTATAACATATAGAAAATAAATTTCCAAATTGCTTTTAAAAAAAATAAGAGAAATTAATTTCATTTGGAAAGAGATTTTATTTGATTTGAAGTATCAATAAAACGTATATATATATCTCTTAAAATTCGTTATTAAATGTTAATTATAAAAATCTAGTAATGTCAAATTGACAATCACCAAAACATTTAGTAGCTATTTGGGAGGTATTCACCATTACTCATAATATTGCTAAAATATTTTTAAAAATCTTAATTTAGCAATTATCCTCTAAAACATGATTATATCATTTTGTAAAAAAAATTATTTCTTAACTTTCCATTTTTCAAAAAATCATTCTCAGACTATGAAAGTTAATTAATTATTATTTAATATGATGGTAAAGTTTTTTCAAATTAACATCAATCTAAAATATGATGTTAAATACAAATATAGTCATTTGTAAATAAATTCATATAAACAACGCAAATAAACATAAAGATTCTAAAATAAATTATAGCATCGTTGAGGAAAACATTAAAAATCTTTCAAATACGAATTATAAAAACTACATATTTTCTTTAAAAATATTTTAAAATTACTATATTTCGATTTATATTGAACTTTGTTATCTTTAATTTAAGCTAAAAATATTCATTTCGATAATATTTTATTCTCCCTTATGTTTTAGACAATGAAATTGCTCAATGGCATAATACATTCATACATAAATTAAAAATTAAACAAATATAACATATTATAAAATAAAATCATGAATAAAATTATGTATTTAGTTAAACTCAAAATCTAATTTATTTGTAAACTGTAAATCCTAATTCTCGTTTATGAACCCAAACTGATAAATAACCTTGTTTAATTGTAAAACCTAAATCTCACTTTTCTTTAATAAACCCAACCGATAAATAATCTTGTTTAATTATAAAATTTAAACTATAATGCTGATTTATAAACTCAACATATAACCCTTATAATTGTAAAACCTACAACTGGCAAAACCAAAAATTAGGTTAATAGTTGAAAGAGAATTTTTGAGAAATACTCCTTTTGGTGTACCCCATTTTAAAAATACCCCTTTTCCAATACCACTTTTTAAAAATACCTCTCTTTCTAATTTTATCAAAATGTCACTATAAAATTTGAAATTTCTCAAAAACATATGTGTAAACTTATATTTTTAGACACAAATTATCTTCTTTTTTTTTGTCAACAAATTATCTTTATATGTGTGTAAATTTAGATATATATATATGTTTCATAAATACTGTATAAATACCTTTTAAAAAGCTTTTATAAACCATTTAAAGACCTTATAAAAACCTTTTAAAAACCCTATAAAAACCTTATGAATGCCGTTTAAAACCTTTTAAAACCTTATAAATATTTGGATTTAGTCTTCCTATAGTAATGATGATCTTAATGTACCTTATCAACCATATAAAGGTTTATAATATTTCATATTTGAAAAAGGGTATTTTTGAAAATGGATAGAAAAGAAGGGTATTTTTAAAAAGGGATACACCAAAAGGGGTATTTCTCAAAAATTCCATTTTAAAAATATCCTTTTTCAAATATAAAAAATTGTAAACTTTTATATAGTTTATAAGTTACATCCAGATCATTACTACTATTGGGAGACTTAGTACAAATATTTATAAAGTTTAAAAAAGGTTCTAAATGGCATTTATAAGACTTTTATAAGGTTTAAAAAGTTTTTATATGTTTTTTAAATAATTTTTAAAAAACTTTTAAAAGGTATTTATATAGTATTTAAATTTACACGCATAGAAAGATAATTTTTGTCTAAATATATAAGCTTACACATTTTTTATATATAAATATCAAATTTTTTACTTTTTAATTATCAAAAATACCCTTTTTCCATACCACTTTTTAAAAATACCCCTATTTCAAACTTTATAAAAAAACCACTTTAAATGTTTAAATTTATACAAATATGTGTGAAAACTTATAAATATACACACAAATTACCTTTATATATGTTTAAATTAATATATATCTTTCATAAAGAGCGTAAAATAACTTATAAATACCTTTTAAAAACCTTATAAACCCTTTTAAAAACTACTTAAAAACCTTATAAAAACAATTTAAAACCTTTTAAAACATTATAAAATATTTGTATCAAATTTCCAAATAGTAGTTATTATATAGAAGTACCTTATAAACCATATAAAATTTTATAATTTTTCATATTTAAACATGGATATTTTTGAAAATGGATAGATTAAGGAGGTATTTTTGAAAAGGGGTACAGCAAAAGGGTTATTTCTCAAAAATTCTCTTTAATTTTTTATAATTATTTTTAATGTTGTTTAAAAATTCTATTTGTATCTTAATATTAACAAAATTAGATATAATATGTTGCGACATCTTATGTTTATACTTGACACTTATCATGATCACGTGAGTTAGTAAATTTAAAAACCCAGCTTCGACATATAATCTCGTTTAATTGTTAAACTTTTTTTTCATTAAAATAAAATTATATTAGATAATTATGAAAATCGTAATTTAATTGATCAGTTAGCCATGTAGGCGGATTCAAAAAATCAGAATAAAAAGAGACCAAATCGTTAAACTTAAACCATAATTTTAATTTATAAAGATAAACCATAATTCTTATTTATCATTTATATACCCAAACCAAAAAATAACCTTAATTGTAAAATTAAAGTTTAAACCTTAATCCTCTTCTGTAAACAAAAACCGCCATATATTCTTGTTAATTATAAATTTTAAATCTCTATCTTATTAATAAACCAAATTGACATAACTGAAATTAGGTTATTTTTTAATTTTATTAATAATTTTTAATATATAATTCTTTATAATATTTATTTTATATATTTCCTTTTTCGATAGGGTTAATAATATTTATATTTTATCCGAATATTAACAAAATTAGTTATGACACGTGTCAAAATCTTATCGTTTATAATTGACACGTGTCACGATCTTGTTAATGGCTGATTTTGAAAACCAAGGTTTATATAATAAGATTTTGGATATTAATGAGACTCCTGCAGATGATGGTAGTAAATTTCTTGAATCTCGAATGTATATATGTTTTGCACTATGAGACACATCAATATACGACGACATGCACAACCAGCACCATAGGAAATTGAAATCAAGACTTGAGGACAATCCAAAGCATTTTATTACCGAGAACTCGAAAAGCAAAAGAACGAAGCATCAACACATTTCACTGAATATAAGACGTATAACAAAAAGTTCATATGCCAAGATTAGAATCACACTCGAAGACTTTAACACAACTCTTGAAAACCTCCCCCACCCACGATATCGAATCAACTCGGATGATCAACCAATAAATAACATATAATTACAAATATCAGAGAAACCCCTACTGCATGATCAGTCTTATTTCTTGATTTTTCCACCAACGCGAAGGGCGTGGTCATGGTTCCCTCCTCCCATTGATTGTCCTGCCTTTCTAGCCGCCTTCTCCTGCAATGCTCTCGCGTCTCTACACACACGAAAAGGTAAAAAAACAATAGAAACCCAACAATCATCCAATCTATCAAAATTACCAGTTTCACTTTCTATATCGAGAATATAAGCTATGTGATAAGGCATAGGTTGTGGTTTATGCATATAATTCATAAATGAATCTACGAAACTCACATATGTCTACTCTGACACTCACAATCACAAATCAAATTGAAACTAAACAGTCCAATCAAGTGATGCTAGCCATCCACTAGATCTCATAACTACAGATTACAATCCTCAAGGAACTAGATCGAGACTCGGGTTGATCCATCTCTGTTAACGATCCTACCAAGCTCTAACACTCAAACTCCTCATAGAGATCAAGACACTCTATAAGACACTTCATTCAACTTCTCAAATCAGCTTAAACCAGTCCTAGTTTAGCTCAAGATCATAAAAAAACAACACTCATCCAATCAATCTATCAACATATCAACAATACATCTAATTAGTTTCAGCTCAACATACTTAGACAATACAAACCTAAATCATATCAACAAAACTTTACCTTCAAGACCTCACTAACTTTAAAGAGCTCCCTTAAATTTCATGTCACGATATTAACTATATTGTGATTTATGTATTCAATTCACCAACACAGAACATCGAAAACGAATCTAAACTAACATCAATCTCTTCCAACACTCACACTGAAAAACACTAGCAGTACTCAAGAACTTGTCTTATATTCCAAGAAACTCAAACCGTTAAAACCAATTGCACTAATCTCAAACATAGGATTAAACTTCTCAAACAAGTTCTTGTTTACCTCAAGATTCCAAAAACCAGAGATTATATAATTAGTTACCTTTCACGACGTTGTTCAGGAGTTAATCCATCGTTCTTAGGTTGCTTAGGTTTATGATTACCTCTAGCTTGAGCTCTTTCACGATCACGTTCTCTTTGGTTACCACGTTTGCTTCAATTAAAGCCAAACAAAAAAATAATATCACAGAACATTAAAAAATAAAAACCTAAACTTTTATCTCCCTATGTAATAAAAATGAACAGATCAAAGAAAAGGATATGTGCCATTGTTGATGAACAGACACAGAGACAAGATCAGACAAGAACAAGTTAAGGGTTCCCTGGAAACATAATCCCACCGAAGAAGGAAACGATTAATTGAACAATTCTGAAATTGAAAAGAAAAGATTAAAGAAGATTTGTGTTTTTTTTACCTGCAGAGAAGAAGAGAGTAGGGTTTGGTAATGGTGAGATCGTGAGGAGATGATGATGATGATGATGATGATACGAAGAAGATGTGATCATCATTTTTATAGATAGAGAGAGAGCAGAGAGGACAGAGAGGACAGGGGAGTGGAATAAATTTTGGAAGAGTCGAGAAGCTCTGCAGAGAGATTCTCATTTTGTTTTTTTTTTTGTCCAAAATGTTTTTTTTTTTCTTAATTCTAATTTGGTAAACGATTTCTTTTTATTAATGCCTTCCTAAAAACTATGTAAAAACAGATTAAAGTGGAGTGAGAAAAAGTCATTTCATTTCTTAATTTACAAGTTAGTTTGCAAACTTGAAAATTGAGAGATAATGGTTTACAAAAAAAAAAAAAAAAAAAAAAAAAAAAATTGAGAGATAATCTTGAAGATTGAAAAATTTGAGGAATTTAATGTTCATTTTAATATTTATAGAATTAAACAATTATTTTTTTATATCATAAAAGTGGCCATTTGTGAATACTGTTAATTGCAAACTATTGGGCCTGGGCCTGAATATTGTCCTCTTGCGGCCCTTTTGCAGTTTGCAAACAATATTCAGTTTGCAATTTGCTATCACTATAAACCAAAATCTGGCCGGTTTATAGAGTCACGGGTTAATGGCAATTTTTTTGGTTTTTAAGATTACCAGTTATCAGCATTAAACTCAAATCGAGAAAGTATCTAATGTTCGGGGTAAATTAATCAGTCGAACCAACCAGACATGTTTAAAACTAAAAACATCTTATTTGCTAAACATTTACGATATGAAAAAATAAACACTATCTTAAATAAATACAATTTTATTAACGTCTCGAAAAAATATCATCCGAGAGGTAAGCACGAGCTATCCTTTAGTTAGATATTAAAATCGTTACAAATCAGTTGATGCAAGTCTGCAACCACATATGTTGATGTACAAAATCTATGCCCGAAATAAACTCTCAAACATCAACCCTATTGGCTAAATAATGAGCTACACAATTATAATCACGGTTAACAAAATTCTTATTTTATTAAGGAGCTACACAATTATAATCACGGTTAACAAAATTCTTATTTTATTTTGGTTCCTGTACATGAACCTCAAATAAATCTAAAATTTTAAAAAATTGTAAAAGCTTGAAAATTTTCACAATTCCATAAATATATAACTATTTTAGTTATTTTGATAATAAAAAAACAACTGATATATTCGAATTATAATCTTGAGTACTTAGTTTATATGAACTTTAAATTTGCATTATCAATCGTAATTTTATATTAAAAGAAAAAAATAGATTATTCTTCAAATCCCGTATTAAACGTCATTTTAGTTAAAATAAACAAATAAAATAAAAATATATTGATTCATACAAAACACATGCCACCGACATCGGTTCCTATATCTTCAAAATCAGAACAGTAACAACGAAACATTGATTCATTAATTAAATTTATTACAAATTTTTCAAAAATCAAAACCCTTCATGGATCTCTTCAAATCAGATTCACCCACCACAGCTTCGTCTTCTTCTCCATGGAGCTTCGGTACTCTAATCAAAACCCTAACGACAAGATCCGAATCCGTAATCGGATCCTACCGCCGCGATTTCGAGGAATTCGGATCCGAATTGAAGAAAGAAACTTCAATAATCCGCCACGTGGCTTCGAAATTACCCGATTCACTCGAGATCGGCGCCTCCGTCGCGTCAGAGTCGTTAGAATCCGTCGGTCAAGTCATCGACGATATCGGAGCCTCCGTGTGGAAATCAACGGCTAGGATGATTTCTCAAGGTAAGTTGTCTCTGAAACCACTGGATCGTAGCCGTACACGTGGCGTATCTGTGAAACCTTACAGTCGTTTTGAGATGATGTTACTTGCGATACAATCTGATAAAGGCACGTTTGTTAAAGAGCCTGATGATTTAGTTGATTTTGAGAATTGGGGTTTAGGGTTTAAGTTAGATGAGAAGAGGGATGAGATTTTTGGTTTGTTTGATGAGAAGAAAGGTTTTAAAGAGATGTATGATGAGATTGTTCCTGTTGAAGTTGATGATGAGAGTTTTTGGAAGAGGTATTTTTATAGAGTGTATAAGCTTGAGCTTGTGGAAGAAGCTAGGGTTAAGCTTGTGAACAGAGCTATTTCTGGTGACGAAGATGAGGATTTGAGCTGGGATCTTGATGATGATGAGGGTGATGGTGAGAGTTCGTTGAATCGTGAGATGGGTTCAGAGAATGTGGTAGAGAGCAGAGAGGTTTCGTCTAAGGATAGTGATATCTCGGTGATTTCGACTCAGCCATCGTTACCTGAGGTTGAAGATCTTGGGTGGGATAAGATGGAAGAAGATATCAAGAGCAATGAGGATAAGAGTTTGGATGAGAAATCTGATTGGCGAAGACGGGTTAGTGTAGCAGCAGCGGGTGAAGAAGAGGATTTAACTTGGGATATTGAAGATGAAGATGAAGATGACTCTGTTAAACAATAAACAAGCATTGCACAAAAGCCATGTTTTATAGAAAAGGTAAGATTTAGTTTGAGGCTACTGAAACAAGCATTGCGCAAAAGCCTTTTATACATGTTTTTATTTGCACATAAAACGCATATGAAACGATAAAATGATTTGTATAGTAATTTTTTACCAGTGAATTAGATCGAATTTGTGATTTAAGTTTTAACTTTCAAACTTGAAAAGGAGATTTCAAAGTTAAGGAGAAGTGACTACTTCATAATTTCAGATTTCAGAAAAGTTTCAAAAAACAAATAGAGCTAATTAGACAACTAGCAGCAGTAAGAGAGTCTTGAGTCTTATACTACTAACTACTAGTCTTCTCTTATCCATTGCTGAGACCGAGTGAGTTCCTGCAAAATCACCAAAAAGACATTTTCGAACTTATCAGGTTCACTTGGTTTGATTTATATCAGTCCTGTCCTCAAAAGACATCAAATCACCAACGTCTAGCAACTCTATGTTGTGACCATTGTGAGATATCACCCGATACTTAAGTAACTTAGCAATGAAGACATTTGTCCAAAAAAAAGCAATGAACACATGAAGAGAGACTAAAGAGCTAGCAATGCATTAAGATGGCATGACGAATAGATACTGATCTGATCCGGGTGCAGGAAAACAAAACAAAGGCTGCAGAGACTAAAGCCTAAAAAAGAGATAGAAAGAGGACTAAAAAGGCGAATCGAAGAAAATAACAATCAAAATGTAGAGTTGAAGACAGAAAAGACGAGACTTTTAGAATTATATAAAGACTGCAGAGACTAGAAGCAATGATGCAAAGGTTGAGTATAGTGAAATGAGTGCAGAAACTGTCAAAGAAGAAAAATGCGGAAATTAAAGACAGAGACTTAGAAATACCACAATACAAACAAGTTTTGTACCTCTAGTTGCAGCTAGACCTCAGTGACCAGTTTCCGAGAATCTACATGGAAACAAATAAAGTTAGTTAGATAACCAATATTCACCATTCAACAAATATGAAAACGTTATAAGAACCAGATTACCAAGTGACTCAAGAAAGTCGAGTTCTTCAAACATCTCCTTTAAGGTAGGAAGTGGTGCTTCAGACTGGAAGGAAGTCTGCAACCACTGTTGCGAGCATATCACAGCTTCGGTAATGTAAGGAGTCAAAGAACTTCTATAAGGGTCCAAGATTCGACCACTAGTACAAAAAGCGGACTCAGGAGCAAAAGAAGACATTTGAATTGCAAGAACATCCCTAGCCAATTCTGACAAGACTGGGTAGTTCCAACTTTTACGCTTCCACCATGACAAAACATCGTAATCTGATCCTAAACTCTGTCGCTCAACTGGTTCTATCAGGTAGTTTTCCAGCTCCTTACCTGCTTGTTCTTCTCTCATTTTCTTAAGCATCATCTCGTACAAAGAATCAGTTCTTATAAACAATTCATTATCTGGTAAATCAGACACAACAATTGATTGCTTAGAATCGCCATGATCGCTTTGGTTTGCAGCAGCATCCTCTTGAGATTGTTTATCCAGCATTGTAATATACTCTTCATATAGATGACGCATCACAGTATTAATTGATGATGTAAGATGATTAGCTTCCAAGCTATCTTTACCATGGAGCATTTCAAAGCAAAGTGAAGAAAACTTCATTTTCTTTCTTGGATCAAACACACTAGCAACAATCACAAGTGGATTTATATTGATCAATCCATCCCAGTACTTCTCAAACTTGTCCCTCATACTTTTTGCTTGTTTCTGTACTTCTTCATCGTCGTTGTTACTTAATTCAATTAGATTCCAGTCAATATTGGCAATGTCATTGTGACCATTTGAAGAAGCTTCTGATTTATGTTTTGAATATCCCACGGTACAATGGAAAAAGATTCTGAGAAATCCTACCAACCTTTCCAATTCATCCCAAGTAGCTGAAATTGGCGGTCCAACCCGTTTTTTTCCAGTCTCCTTCTCTGTTTCAAGAAAATACTCACCATAGAGCTTGTCCTCATCTAACATCTTCTCAAAAGCTACCCTTAACTTAAGTGCAGCCTTCAACATAAGATACGTTGAATCCCACCGAGTAATGCTGTCTAATGACAAGCTACTTTTAGTAACATTTCCTGTCTCTGCACACAACTCGAATGACTTCAACCTTGTAAAGGATGACTGCACATACTTCACCGCATTCCGAACAGCAGCAATACTATCACTTGCACGCTCGATACTTTCTTTTACAATCAGATTCACAATGTGCGCACAACAACGCATATGCAGAAACTCACCATCTTTAACTAATGCGTTAGCTCCCTTCAACCTCATAGCCTCCTTAAATAAGGTCAGAGCCTTATCATTACTCTCGGTATTATTAACTGTGACTGTGAAAACTTTCTCAATTCCCCATTCATCTAAACATTCAATAAGGTTCCTTGCAATTGTCTCTCCTTCCTTATCTGTAACAGGCTTAAAGCTAAGGATCCTCTTCTGCAATTCCCAATTCACATCAATCCAGAAAGCTGTTACAATCATGTAACTACATAAAGTAGTAGGAGCTTCCCATATATCAACAGTGAGAGAGACTCTCTTCTTACCATCACTAAACAACTTCTTCAAAGAAGCCTTCTCTTGCAAAAACATTGCAACAATATCACTAGTAGCTTTCCGTGTTGATACATCATCCTCGTACACAGGGATTACATTATGACAGAACCTCTTAAACCCCTCGGACTCAACAAAGGAAAATGGCAGCCCATTAAGAACAACCATCTCACTGACTGATCTTTTAAAACCATCTGGATCATACTTAATGGGTTTGAGATTATCATCACTACTATCATCATCACTATCACAACAACGACCATTTCTCTTTCTATCATGTTTGATTCGAGTAAAGTGTTGCCATATATCAGAACTGTGAGCAATCTTCTTCCTTGATTTTGGTGGGAAATCAGAACTTGATCTTTCTGTTTCTGTCCTTTTCTTCCCCACACTTGTCTCAACTTGAACTCCTTCTTCTCCTCCTCCTTGAACCTCTTCATTAAGCAAGTCATTGTTGCTTTCATGACGAGAAACCGAAGACATTATCTACAAAAGACACATTTTTTTTCCATCAATACGAATCTAACACCAAAACAGGAGACTCATACTCATCAATCACACAAAAGCGTGTACTTTACACAAGGATCAACACAAGGACTAAACAACTAAAAAGTTTCCTAATTTCAATTGTCAATAGCAAGAAGATTCACAATCACGTTTAAATCAAACATCAGAACTCCACAAAACTAAAAAGAATCAAAATGTTCAACTCGTAAGACTCATTCACAAACTCGTAGTTATAGTTGAATGAACTGAGAAAGAACAAAACTTTTTTTAAAGTAATAGTCTTTGAACCCATGACCAAGGGAACCCATGAGTCCATGACCAAATCGATTGTGAAGAAACGTAAAATCGAACAAACATCAACGGAAAAACCAAACCTTTACCACGGAGATGAGAATCGGACAACTGTCTCCGTCGGAGTGGAAATGAAACGCCGCAAGTTTTGATATTTAGAGAAACCCAAAAAATCTTAAAATCAGGTTTAAATATTTCAGCTGTTAGGTTAAAACCGAAAAAACCGAACCGAACCGAACCGAAATAGACTGAAACTGAACTAAAAGTTAACAGTTGCCGATCGGTTCGCATCCATAACCCGAAGTCAAATCGAATTTAACGAACTTCGGTTCGGTTCGGTTCGGTTCGGGTCGGTTAGGTTCTTCGATTAAGGACATCAAATAATTTTGAATTGCATGCATGTTGAGATTGGTCGTAACAATTTTCATTGGTGTTACAATTTATAGTTTTGTAAAGTTAATACGATTTACCAATATTAACAAAAGCTCATTTTTTCTACAACAATTATTAGTCATTAGAATTTGATATATGTGAACCCGAAAGGCATAGAGTCGGATGCATATATTTATTATGTCTGGGCACAAAATCAAGTATGACTATAAAATATTAAACAAGTATATAACTATATATATTATATATATATATGTATATATATTTTGGGTGAAACATAACTATATATATTTTAGATAACGTTAAATTATGTTTTGCATCTTTAATATATGTTAAGATTTGAAATCGAAAATATGAACCATATTTTTTTGAAAGTATTGTTTCCTTTGGTTTATAATTAGTTATATTAGCTATATACTGATTTTTTTAACCAAAAAAAAAGCTATATACAGATTTATTAATTAGAAACTTACAGAGTCGTAAATTTAAAATTCACTATAAAATGAAAACATTTTTTTCAAACATAATTAAATTTACTTATCTGATCGAGTCGCACAAATATAATCTATAAATCTAATAAATTTATACTATATTAAAAAGCGATAGCCTTGTATATCAATATTTAACCGTTCAATCCTAATTAGCCGTATCATTAGTTAAAAATAACATTATTGAAATCATAAAGTTTTACTATATTAAAAGGAAAAAATGTATACATAAATAAGAGAAATGTAAACTTTTGGAAAATTATGAAAACAAGAAAATGTCAAAAAAATTCCTATAATATATATAAAAAATATAAATTATTTAAAATGAGAAAATAACATTAAACTGAGGCAAGTAAATATAAAGTTTTGTTGTTCAATACAACATTTACAAAAGTCAAAGTCGTAAGCTTGTAAGACCGTCTACATATAATACAAATTAAGTTCAATAACTTAGAAAAAGTAAGGAAATGCGTAGCTAGAATCATTAATTTTGAGAGAGGATATATAAGTGACCTTAGACCACTTTCAACAAAAGGGTGTAAGAAACGATTTTAAAATAAGAGACTTAAGAACCCCATTTTGTACCACAAAAACATGACATATGTTTTTAAATTTTAATGATCAATTTAGTTTTATAAAATAAAATTTAAAAGCATAATTAAATAATATTAGAAATATCAGTATTTTATTCATTAAAGACCCAAAACAATTTTTCACCATTGGTGATGCTCTTACTAGTTTTGGCAACAACATTTAAAGGGACATGGAATACAAAGAGAACCACACTCTCCACCTTTAAACCCAGCTTTAATACAGTAGTTCTTACATTCATCCCCTCCATAACACCGAGTATCGCAGTGATCAATTGAGAATTTTTTGGTCCCTATCGCTATACAAGTCCACATAATGTATATGTTAAATATAATCAATATAAACATGTGTAAATTTTAAAAATTTAATAATAAGATAGTTATATAAATCTAGATAATAGAATTTTAATAAAACTTTTGTATGCAGGTCTACACATATGCATAGAAACAAAAACATGGTCATTACCAAATTTACACACACACATATACTCCATCCCTTCATTTTTCTATGTAAATTTTAAATGTATTTAATGATTTTTTGACCAATCATATTATACATCATATTTTCCTATTGGTTGAATTCATTGTATTTAATGATGTTTTACTGGAAACAAAAATTATATGTTTTCTTAATATATGTATAACAACCTTAAACATCACTTAAAAATAATTGGAGGGAGTACTAACTTTCAGAATAACTAAAAAAAACTTAAATCATACCTGAAGCCCAAACAGTGTGCTTAGACAACGAAATTGCGAGTATTATTACAAGGAAACAAGTCACCAAAGTTTTCGTACTACCCATAGTTTTAATATTTTTTTATGAACTCTATTAAGCAATTCAAATGTTTTTATTTGTTTGTATATATGTTAGAGATTGGCTCTATTTATATAGATTTTGGTCTTTAATTTTTTTATTAATTGATTTCCCCTTTTTTCAAAGTTTTATTGTTTGGCAAAAAATTCATTGACATTTATATTTATGATCATAATGGGAACTTAAATTTCAAAAAACTTTGACACTTATGTGTTTGTATATAGTCAAAGACAATTTCTTGGATATATTATCATTATGATCAATAAATATCTTAAGTTAAATGCAAGATTTAATTTCCTAATTTAATATTATTAAAATTTGTTATATTTAGGTATATGCTATAAATTTGATCTGATTTCAAAATTGATATTAAAAAAAATTGGAAATTGAAAATTAGATATTAGCCATAAAATTGTTAATTTATTCTCTCTTTTTTTCTGGAAAAATGTCAAAAGCATTAATTTACCAAAATTGATAGAAAAAATATTAAATTTACTTGTGATGGATTAAATTTCTAAATTTAATTACTTTTCAAATTAATCATGAATGTTCATTGATGTTCTAAAACTAGTTACAAACATTCATTGGTTTTTTCAAATACCACGACTTGAATTACAGGCGCATTGAGAAGGAGCAAGTGGGCTAGTGGTTCTCATCTATTTTGCTTTCTCACCAGATCCGGGTTCAAGCTCCGTCCGTCTCAAGAGAAACTTATAATTTGTAATGATGTCAAAAGAAAAAAAAAATACAAGCGCACCAATTTAATGGTTTTATTATTTATTACTCCCTCTGTTTCATTATAAGTGATGTTTTAGCCTTAAAAAGTTGTTTCATTTTAAGTGATGTTTTCAATTTTCTATGCAAGTATTTAATCTATTTAATAAATTTTGATCAATCATATTATACATCATATTTTCTCATTGGTTGAATTAATTTTATTTAACGGAATTTTTATAGAAAAGAGAAAAATAATATGTTTTCTTAATATGTGTGTAACAACCTTAAACATCACTTAAAATGAAACAGAGAGAATACATATTTTCTTATAATATAAATAGTAAAATAAAAACTAGTTGACTTAGTTGGAAAGTCATTTAACGGCTTAATTTTAGTTAATTCTATCAAGTATTAACATTGTTGTGCTTGTGCCTTACTTGGTAAAGTCAACGGAAGTTATTAATTTATTTGGAAAATCAATAAAAATTAGATATTTAATTTACCATAAGTAAAAATTTTGTTCTTTGCAATTTAATTTTTGAATTCATACTTTTCTTTACATTCTCCCATATTTTGTTTGTTAAAGGTAAAATCATTATTTTGTATACATATTATTAATAATAAATTTTATGATATAAAATTCAAGAACATAGTTACTTGTTGCAATAAATATTTTTCTTATTTAAAGGCATTTGTTTATTTAAAAGTTACAATTGAGTCCAAAAATAAAACATTATAGTATTTCTTCATATTATATGATAATATAAAGAGAATTATTGAGAAACGCCCCTTTTACTGTACCCCTTTTTAGAATACCCCTCTTTTCTATCTATTATAAAAAACACCCCTTTTTAGAATACCCCTCTTTTCTATCTATTATAAAAAATACCCCTTTTCAAATATGAAAAATTATAAACTTGTATATGGTTGATAAGGTACATCAAGATCATCATTACTAATAGGAGACTAAATCCAAATATATATAAAGTTCTAAAAAACTCTAAATGGCATTTATAAGGTTTTTATAAGGTTTTTAACACACATATAAAGATAATTTGTGTCTATAAATATAAACTTACACATAATTTAGGATGGTCATCACAAAACATCTGAACTTGACAATCATTCTGCATATACACTGGTAAAGAACCTCATGCCATCCTTTTCATCCTTAAAGAAATCTACAACTAAGTTTGATAGCATTGACTAAACAATCCAGTTAAAAAACTTCGGTCACCATCTTTGCTGAAACCTTATACATGACATTATCATCAACTTCACAAAGAGATCGTCCATTGTTCCAATCGATTGAAAAATCTCAGGATCCATTACCATTTTATTTTCACTCCCCACAAGCTGAATAATTCAATTCTACTGACGAGTTTCAAACAACCAAAGCTTGAGATACACAAATGCAACCATACTATATCTCTAAGTTTGTTACACACTAAATCAAATGTGAAATCACCTTACAAAATTAGATCCTAGGGTATTTCTTATAAACCTTTGGGTAAGACTAATTTCCTTTTATATTTAATTCAATCCATGTAACTAATGATATATTAAGTAAGGATATATTTTTATAATTTAAAATTTTTGATTTAAAAAAATAGCCAAATATGATTTCAGAATAACAAAGATAAAAGATTTAAGAAGTTGACAACTGTTAAAATTGACAAAAACAAAATAGAAAAACAAATTTTAAAATAAAAGGCATAGCAAACCTAGAACATAGTACCAACTCTTAGTCTAGAAATGATAATTATTCAGTTTCAACCAATCTTTATCTATACCAAGCAACGACAGATCAACATGATCTTCTCTAGCAAATGTTTCATTAGGAGGTGGCTCTTGGCGAACATCATTGTTGGCCAACTCAATAAGAACTGTTGCTTCATCTCTCTTCTCAGCTAACTGTTCGACTTGCACCTCAAATGGAAGCACCGGTGGATCACGAAGAGGAGAAAACTGCATGGAACCTAGCATTTCCCTACCAAGTATGATTCTATCTCTTGAAAAAGATAGTAATTCATTTATCTCATTTAAGTTAAAATCATCAATTCTACAACCTTGTTGTAGTTGTATCATCAACTGATCAATGACATATTCCTTACACTTTTCTTGATTTTTCTTCAGTTTTTCTTGAACTTTGTTTATCTTCTCCTTCAAAAATGATTCGAGACATGCATCTCTCTTTTTTTGCTCAAACTTGGGTAAGCTGAAGAAATTGTCTAAGAGGCCACGAGCCGTCTCAACAGATGGCCACACCATTGGCTCAGCGTCATTAGGGCTGAAAATGATGAGACAAGCCAATATATCACACAATATGGTTAGCTCTTTTACTTTTTTTAGTACTCCTTCGCTTCTTCTCCTAAAAAATATGGCTCTTGCTTTGTTATTCTCTACCCATGCAAGTTTTACCTTTACCATGGTCACAAATTGATTTCAATCTCTCACTTTTTTGATATGATTGTTGCTGGATATGTGTTGAAAGACTCGCGAATTCACTTAAATAGAGTTGAGATAAAACCATAAGATTTTGGAAACTGAAACTAGTCAAAGGTGGATGATTTTTTATGTATATAAAATAAATTACTATTCAATGATTTTTAGATAGGGTATATGAAATAATTACTATTTTTTGAATTTAATGAAAAAATTGTTTCCAATTAGTAAATATAAATTTCTTAAAATTGAATTCAAATATTAATTAAATTTTTACCAAAATATATTAGATTTAATTTTGTTTGTATTAATTATTCTCTTAGACCAAATTAGTAGACCAATACTAAAATCCGAATTAAATCATCAACATGTTTGCATAATTATTTAGTATTATTTGATAATTATTTTAGAAACTAAATGTTGACTATATATTTCCTTCTATATAAGAATCTTAAGATTTTCATTATTAAAAAAAAAAGTAAAAATAATTATTTTACCATATTTGTATGAAATTGCTTATTAAATTAATTATATGTTTAAGAATTTTAAATTAGTTTATCACCAAAAGTGTTACTTAGATTGCAAAATGAAATTTGTTTTCTTATAAAGTCTAAAACAACACTAATTTAAATAAAGATAAGAATATATAATATGAAATATTTTCTCGTTTTATATGTTTATTGATTATTATTTTTAATTGTTGTTGAAACCAAAGACCATCAACCAGCTCTCTTATGTGCTATGCCACTCTTTGCAACATTCTCCTCGAACCCATGATTACTAAACTGTTTTGTAACATCATCTTCATTTTTTTCAAGTTTATAGCTACCAACAAGAACTTGTCACAAGCCTTTCGAAATCTTGTAATAGCCTCCACCAATAAGGGATTAGGCTGCACGCTGGTCTACACTGTCAAAAGTTTGGGATTCATATTTTCCATTTACATTCATATTTTCTCTGTTTTTAGAAATACTAGGCCACATGGGAAAGTGCAAATTTAAAATAACTAACATTGTTAGTGGAAAGTTGGTTATAATCCTCTAATTGCACTTTTTTTATTTAATTTATGAATTTATTTTCTTTGGTTTTTCTCTATTCTGCTATATAAGATTTGTAGAGTGCGAAAAAAAAATTCTTACAATTTCGTCTTTTTCATCTAAATATATTTTTCTATTGGTATCACTGCATTTCAATTAATATTGAGAGCCAAAAGAATTCAACATTTTATGCCCTTTTGTTTGCCTTATTTGAAAAACAAAGCTGTTATCGAAAGTTTGAAATGAACTTCTAGCTAATGTCCTTAAAAGAATAAAGGAGATTCATGTCTTTTCCTTTTACAAAATCTAAGAAACTTTATTGACACAATACATGTTTCAAACACCAACATATTATTAGTCTCATAAAACCAATGAGACACCTCTACAATAACAACCAAATCCAACATAATATTATAGGAACATAAAAAAATACTAAAAGAAACATCAATGAGAAATAATATGCATGCTACAATTTAAGAAAAAAGGTTTACAATAAATCTATGGCCACGTTACAATATTTTTCCGAGTTTTTATATTTTTTTAAGTTAAAATTTTGAATTTTCGAAATTGAAATCAATCACACTCTTGCTTCACATCTTCTGATTGTATCATTTGAAATTAAGAAATAATGCCTAACATAAATCAGTCAAATCCTTCAACCCCAAGGGATCCAAATTAATCAAATAATGATTTTGTTACAAATACATAAATAAATTCAATGAAAATAAAAGAACAATGTTAACAAGATATATGAATCTAGATTTGTCGAGTCTTAATCAAATAATCAATATTAGAAGTTATTCACGAAAAAGAAAATTTCAAATCATTATATTATCAAAATTTACAATAAGTAATAAGAGAAGCAGGGTGAGAGTAAAAATCAGTAAATAAAATAGTCTATATTTAGATGAAGATGATTCAGTCAACATCGATTAGTAAATCGAAAAAACAATACTCAAATTTTCTAAAACTCAGAGGTGTGAAACAATACTCAGAGAAACAAAAACTCTTTTCAAGGTACATAGAAATCTATATATAAAAACAAAGAGGTGTGAAAAATAACATGTGCGAAAACTTAAAGCTAGGGGTACGATGAATAATTGTTGGGTATAAAACCTTGTAACTTCTGAAATCATTAACAAAATATAAAGCGTTAGAGGATATAACTAAAATAATATATATATATATATATATATATATATATATATAGATAGTGAGATTTGGCTGGAAAATATGGAAAAAATAATATCAAGAACGTGGTGGGAGAGAACACATATCGATACATAGATAGCACTACAAGTTTAATAAAGTACTATCATCACCCAAAAGTCTCTCTCATAAGACTAGTCAATAGTCATATAGATTTCTCAGCAGCTCTATCTCTAGAACTCTCATAACACTTCAGTTACTCAAACACTGTCGGTAACTCAATGGATTCGCAAAAGGAACAGAAGTTCATATCACTTGTTACTGACATAATATTTCTCTTCAGCTCTACAGATTTGGATTCCACACTAAAGTCAAAGATCGTATCTTTCTTTACTCAACTGATCTCTGAAGACAACACTGACTCGCCTTACGACAAGAGCCATCTCGCTCAGCAAATACACTCTCCCAAGCCAAAGGTGCAGTTCTTATCAGTCGTTGATCAAATGTATAGGAGCTTTTTCTATAAGGGTTTGAATCCGGAGTTGAAAGTTGTAGTATCCCTTATTACTCAAGTAATCTCTCTTGTGCTCAGTTCTATAGATTTAGATTTGAAGTTGCAGTCAAAGCCGGAGTGGGAGATGATATCACTAATCAAGAAAGTAATATCTCTCTTTAACTCCAAACCGGATTCGGAGTTGGAGCTTGTATCACTCATTTCACAGTTTATGCATCTCGGCATCTCGGTGGAATTAGATTCAGAGCTGACACAAGAATCTGATCTTTTGTCGCTCATTCGCCAACTAGTGTCTCTCAAGCCGGTGGAAGAGATCACAACACTCATCAGAAAGATCATCTCTCGCTTCAAATCTTTGAACTGGCAGCCCAAGAAGTTTTTGTTTTTAAGCCCTCAAGCTGTAGTTAAACTTCGAGGAGGCAAATTTTGCGCAACACAAGAGAATCTCCATGGGATGAAGCAAAAAGGAGAATGTAGTTCAACTTTTTTTCAGTTTTGGAGATCCACAAGAAAAGACTGTTTTTACTGTTTAAGTTGCAATGGAGAAGGACATGATGAAGGATATGAGATGGCTCCTGTTGATGTTAAGCACCCTCTTCATCCGAAACATTCCCTTCAGCTCGTATGGTATAAGTTGTGGCGATACCAAAAAGAAAAGAGAAAATGCTTTTGTTGTGATGTGGATCTCGAAAAGATATTCTATTACTGCGCAGCTTGCGATTATGCTATGAACATGGCGTGTACAGACGAAACACCAATGTTATATGTAGACCATCCCAAAAGGCATGAGCATACACTAGCTTTGTTTCCAAGACAACAGGCTTTCTTAATTTGCAATGTATGCGCCTTGGCTGATGCAAGCTCTCCTATCTACATGTGTCCCCCTTGTGATTTTGTGGTCCATCTTAGGTGTATTAGCTTACCACGTCTCATAAGGATATCTCGCCATCCCCATCGTATCTCTTTTACAACTTCTTTTGACCAAGGAGATTGGTTGTGTGGTGTTTGTCGCACAAGGATAGACAATGATTATGGGGGATACTTTTGCACCAAAGACGGATGTTCTTATGCGGCTCATTCAAGATGTGCTACACAAACAAATGTGTGGGATGGCATAGAGCTAGAGGGAGTGCCAGAAGAAATCGAAGAAGAACTTGAACCGTTTGTTAGGATAAGCCATGGAGTCATACAACATTTCAGCCATGAACATCATCATCTTAAACTTGATGAGAACATTGGAGGAGTTTACGACGAGAATAAGCAGTGTCAAGCATGCATCACACCCATCTATTTTGGTAACTTCTACTCTTGTATGCAATGTGACTTCATTCTCCACGAAAAATGCGCGAATCTCTCTCGAAAAATGCATCATCCGATACATCCACATATGCTCACTCTAGTGGTAGGATATGACAAAGTTGAGTACTTTGGTAATCGATGTACAGCTTGTGATGTAGTGTGCATAGGTGGTTTATCATATGAGTGCAGTAAAGAAGAATGTGGTCGTTTTAAGCTACATGTACAATGTGCCACAATTTCAGAGCCGTTACGCCATGAAAGCCATGTGCATCCTTTATTCCTAACATCTAAACCAGGGGAGCAAAGAACATGTGGGGTTTGCCAAGAAAATGAGAATGAAACATTCAATTGCATCAAGGAATGTGGCTTTGCTTTGTGCTTTGCATGTGCTACTATACCTCACAAGGTAAGGTATATAAGCATGATAAGCATATGCTCACTCTTTCCTATGAAGACGAAACAATCACTACGAAGTACTGGTGCGAAATTTGCGAGGGAGAACTGAACCCGAAGGAGCGGTTTTATAAGTGTGATGAGTATTGTTGTGTCACCATTCACATTGAATGTTTAATCGGGACGGAGTTGTATATGAAGCTCGGTTCGTCGTTGTTCTGGAGCGGTTTATGGATAGATGTTCTGCCAAACAATCAGCATATGACTCGGCCTTTTTGCTTTAATTGTAATAAGCGTTGTTCACATAGAACAGTTTTGCAGAATTCTGAACTAAGATTATGTTCTAGAGACTGTGTATGTGCTATGATTCCACCTTGAAGAACACTTAATGAAAATATAAATGTCCTATTTCTGTTATTTTGATGATATATAGAGCTACTATGATCGATGAACTTGTCAAGTTTCTCATAATATGCAAATCTATTTTTAAAACTCTAAAAACTATGCACAACGATACTACATTCTACTTATGATCATCGAAATTTATTTGTATAAGTTAAAAAACTAACAAAACATCTCTTTTTTTTTTTTTTTTTTTTTTTGAAAAATTGTTAAATTTAGTTCAAAAAAGAACCAACAGTTTTACAAGCTTAATCAACTGAAGTCTTCCACCATAGGACAAAGGATGTGATGTCCAGGATTGAAAATGTTGGCGAATCTGATGTAGAAGAGGTTCGTAATCTGCAAGTGATCAGAGGAAGACCCAAATACCGAACCAGTAAGAACCTTCTGAAAAACAGGAACTGAGCTAGCATGTTGTTTAGAGAGAGGAAGTTGTCACTCCAGCAAGGTATAGTGATGACTTCTCCAAGCCGAAACCTATACATCCCTTCGGGTCCGAGATCAGAACGTTCTCAAATGCTACTTGAACTGGCGACCTCTAAGCTTTTGCGAGAGATCTTTACCAATTGAGGTATTAGCACTTGGTAAGTACACATAGATTTTTGCATTTTGAATACTCAATATATATAGAGAAATACTCTAAAATAGCATTTAGACAAAATTTATGGACAATTATAATATACATTTCACAAAAATCTAAAAATAGCATTAACTTACATAATTACAATATTTTAAATTCTTTTAAGGTTTGAGTTGAATATTCATGAAATGTATCTTATAATTTGTCCATAAAACTTAAACAATATACATTTCACAAAAATTATATAATTTTAGAAGGTTAGTTTTAAAGATATAATATTATTTGCGAAATGTATGCATTTAAACAATATACATTTCACAAAAATTATCTAATTTTTGGAAGGTTAATTTTAAATATAATATTAAATATCTTGCTTTAATTGTTCCAAAAGTAAATCTCTTTAAGAGCATGTCCAATGAGTGTTTTTTATTTAACGTTCTTAGCATTTTTCTAACACTAATTTGTGTACTTTTCAAACATAAAAAGTTTTTAAAATTATCCACCTCCAATGGTAAAACTCTAATTGAAGTTCTTAAAAAAAATTGAAAACTTAATTTTTATAAAACATGAAAATTATTAGATTTTATAAAATTTGTAAGACGTAATCCCTATATAGTAAAAAAGAAGTACAAAATAGAATATGGGTCGGGTCAAAATTAAAAAATTAACTCGAATTTAACAATTAGATACTTCAAAATTGGATATTAAATTGGGTTTGGATACATACATCGGATACTTTCTATATCTAATTTTAAAATTATATTATATCCATAACTAATTTTATGATTTCCTAATTAATCTCTAACTAATCAATTATTCTTCTTCTTTAACTTTTATTTGATATTATTTTTAATTTATGATATTATACTATATAATAAAAATAATTAATAAAAATTTAATTTTTGTTTTACATATGTTGCAATTTGAATTTTTCAAAACGAAAATATAATACTCAACACACTCGGTTAAATATTTTGGACAATGATTTAAAACCATTGTTTCATGAGCATATTTTAAAGTTTCAAATGTTTCAAAATACTATAATTAAAAGGTTCAAATATATTAAAAATTAGAATTTAAAATACTAAAAATATTATTTTTGGAGACATAGGTGTAATTTTGGGGACATAAGATAAAATATATTATATATTAAACTATGTAATTTTTGATAGTTTGCGGGCAGTTTGTTAAAATCACAATTATAATGGTAAAGCGAGTTATGAATAATGTTTTTTAAAAAATGAATTCTGTTATGGGTTGGTCCTTAAAAAAAAAATATTGTAAATATGTAATTTTTTCATATATTCCTACTTCTACTACAAAAACGGTCAAATTGAATAATTTGTCGATATATATTCTTTCGTGTTGTTAAATTTTCACTGTTTTTTTTATTGTATCAAAACTCAATGTATTGTTATTTACTAGCTTTTCCGTTTATTATTTTATTTAAATTTATTACACAAATATATGATTCACCGTAATCAACTGCATTGCAATAAAATTAAAATATAACATATTTTAATCCGTTAAAAGTTATATATTTGTAATTATTTCTCCCGCGCTGTAGCGCGGATCCGAACCTGTAACGCGGATCCAATTGAGGTCAAACACTCTCTTCATCCAAAACATTCTCTCCAACTTGTCTTCTGGGTTGATAAGAAATATTATATGGAGAAATGTTATTGTTGTGATAAACATCTCGAAGATATATTTTATTATTGTTCGCCATGCGATTTTGCTATGAAGATAGCATGTGTGGAGAAACAACCACTCTTGTCAGTACACCATCTCAAGTGGCACGAGCATACACTTTCTCTATTTCCAAGACACACTTCTTTAACTTGCGACGCATGCGCCTTGACCCATTCGACCTGTCATTTCTACGTATGTCCTCCTTGTGACTTTGTGATCCATCAAAGTTGCATTAGCTTACCGCGGGTCATAAGAATATCTCGTCATCCCCATCGAATATCCTTTACCCCTTCTTTCGACCAACGAGACTGGTTTTGTAGCATATGTCGTCAGAAGATCGACAATCGTTATGGAGGTTATTCTTGCTTCAACGGAAGTTGTTCCTATGCAGCACATTCAAGATGTGCCACACAGAGCAATGTGTGGGATGGCATAGACCTTGAGGGAGTGCCAGAAGAAATCGAAGAAGAAAATGAGCCATTTGTGATAATAAGCAATGGAATCATTCAACATTTTAGCCATGGACAACATCATCTCAGACTTGAAGATAGCGTATGGGGAGATTATGACGAGAGTAAGCTGTGTCAATCATGCATCACACCAGTATATTTCGGTAACTTCTACTCATGTATGCAATGCAAATTTATACTCCATGAAAAGTGTGCTAACCTCTCTCGAAAAATATATCATCCGATACATCCACACATGCTCACTCTAGTGGGAGGATATGGCAATGTGCAAATTTTAAAAGATTGTTGTTCAGCTTGTCAATGGATATGCAGAGGTGCTTTCGTCTACGAGTGCAAAAAACAAGGATGTCGTAGTTTTAGGCTAAACGTGCAGTGTGCCACAATTTCGGAACCATTAGTCTATAAAGGTCATATGCATCCTTTATTCCTAACATCCAAGCCACTGGAGGGAAGAAAGTGTTCGGTTTGCGAAAATTATACGATGACATTCAATTGCATTGAGTGTGCGTGTGACTTTGCTTTGTGTTTTAGATGTGCTACTATACCTCAAAATGTGAGGTATAAGCATGATGAGCACATGCTCACTCTTTCTTATGGGGAGGAGACAATAAAGAACTGGTGTGAAGCTTGCGAGAAAAGTATAAATCCAAAGAAGGGGTTTTACAAGTGTGATGAGTATTGTTGTGTCACTTTACACATCAAATGTCTGCTTGGGAATGAGTTATATATAAATCCTGGTTATTCATCATATGCCAGCAATGGTGAAAAGGTACTTGTTATGCCCAACAATCAACATATGTCTCGACCTCTTTGCTCCCATTGTAAGAAGCGTTGTTTACGAAAACTGGTTTTCAAAGTTTCTAGATTTATATTTTGTTGTAGAAATTGTGTATCTGATCATATGTATTTATCTCTATGAAATAGTTTGATGGTTATTGTGTTCTGGTTGGTTGTAAAAGAATTTGTATTTTGTTAAAGAAGGATGAGTGAATATCTCAGGTATATATATATATATATCTATCTCAGCCTCACTAGACATGAATGAGGCAAATCTTTATTCCTCTCAGCTTAAGGGCAAGCTGTTTTCGAATAGGGGAGTGTTGATAAGCTAATGGAAGTTGGTAGAGTTAGACTTTAGTCCATTAGAGGCTTTGCCATTAGTGTTATTGACCGAGTATAATTAGAAGTGTAAGGATCATTGCGAGAGCATCTTGCATGATCACTGTGGTTGTTTAGAGCTTGCGTGCTCTGCTCTTAGGGAGACGAGAATGGAGAATTGTAACTCAAGCTTATCAATTAGGTTTGTGAGTTGTATTGTGATTGAGAAGAGATCATAGAAGAGAGTTTGTATCTTCAATAGTGTCTAGTAATCGTGGGATTGTTAAAGTTTTGGCAAAGTTGATGTCCACCACTCTTGCCTCGTTAGAGGCTCTACTCTTCCTTGCGTTGGTCTCATTGCATAGAAAATAAGAAGATGAAGTCGCTGTGGAATCTAAGAAATGTCACAGTTCAAAACACAAAACAGTTGCTCTATGAAAAGTCAATTGAGCAAGTGAGTTTGTATATTCTTTAAAGTCCACAATATAGGCCATATGTTTTGGTTGGCTTGGTACTATATTTGATATTTTTATATGATTTTACATCTTTCTTTGTATCAATATAGAGTAGTAACAAGAAGAGCTAATCTTTGGTCGAGTAGCGACTGCGAATGTAGAAAAACAAAGCCGTGGATGCAGCCACCACATAAGGGAAGATCGTCCATATTCCCTACACAATTATTGGAACCAAAAACTTAAAACTTGTGTGAAACTGTGAAAGCAATTTACATTAACTCTCTCTTACTCTCTACTTACTACTGCAGTTGCTACTGTTGCAAGAGCAAACATAGGCCGTTCTCTAAGTAGAAACCCAATCACCAGCTGAAACATATTTTTTTTAGAATCGGATTCACATTGTCACAACGAATCAAAATCGAATATAAAGAAAAGCAGATAAACCTGAAGTGGAAGAGTAATCAAGCCGCCACAACAAACTCCTGCAAAGAAACACTCTGGAGATATTCCCTGTAAAGGTTTCATGTATGGTTAACCATATGCTACATATTGAATCAACTCCGCGGCTACACACTTACAAGAGCCCCGGCGAAGAACGCTGTAGGATTCCTCATTCCCAAAGAAAATCTTTCCACTGCATTCAACACAGTATAAAGTCAATCATCACACATTCTAGAGAAATCTTTTCCACTGCATTCAGTTTCATACTACTTACCAAAACCTGAGAGGTTGCCATACTTTTCGACAGCCTTAGTAATGCTCAGCGCTTTCTCTTTACCTATACCAAGCTTTATACAATGCAAAAAAAATGTAGAAAACAAATCAGCTTTTGGATACACACTTTAGTTGGGAAATAACAAGAATTGATTTCACCTAAGGGAAGTAACCTTTGAACAAACATCGTCCGAAGCTCCACTTTGTCTAAAGAGCTTCCCTAGATAGAACGGTATCATATCGCTTAAACAAACTCCCCTGTATTGGTTTATATTTTCCAAGTTGGCAACAAAAACACAGAAAGAACAAAAGCTGAATGATGAACTTTATGAACCATAGGGACTATGTTGTTTATAAACCAAGATATATTGCTTTACCAGTAAACCCATGACACAGTAGATAATATATAAGGAGCATTCCGAGAGAAAGACTCAACAAACGATTGCCACGTCCCATCCAAAGTTAACATCCGAGCCAACGTTATACCAACCTAACTAGAAGCATGTTAATGAAGCAGAACCTCAAAACAAAGATGAAACAAAAGTACCAGCATATGACACAAACCCATATATTTAGCGCCTCTTCGCTAACAAAAAGCCCGAACCCGGCTGCCATTAGCAACCAAAAGTAAACCCATCTGCAAAAACAAAGACACTAGAAAGCAACTAAAAGGGTCTTTCATAAACACACAATCTGGTTCATAAGTTAAAAAACTAAAGGTAGTTCCGCGGCTAACCCCGGTGCATTTCCTGGTATCATGAACTTATTCCCAAAGACATTAAACGTAAAGCCTTCTAAAGATGATGATGAAGCTTTGGCCAAACTCTTAACCTCCTCAAGAGGTGAACCACCACTAGACCCTTTCAAGGTTACACATATTACTGTAACAATCAAAGCCAATCCTAACCCTATACCTAACTTTGCTATGAATGGGACTCTCTTTTCAGTTTTTTCGTTTCTAAGCATCTCATCTCCGTTATCTCGAGGCTCTGCAGAGTCATTATTTCCGACATTTCCTTTCTGAAAGCTTCTTACTTTGATCCTGCCATAGTAAGAACATCAAAACTCTAAGCCAATATGTTCAAGAACCATACGTCTACACACAAAAAACAGATTCCAATCAAATTACTCAGTTTCTTAACATTTTTCAGACTGTTTCAAACTTTTCTTTGCTTCTAAAGGAAAATTCAAGATTCCCATTTTTTTTTCAAGATAATCAAAATTACACAGTAAGAGTTCTTCAAGATTCCATAATCATATCTATCAAGAAGTATAAGAACCTGTAAGGAGGAGGCTTGAAGAGCCGAGAGAGCGAGAAAGATCCATACAAAACTCTGGAGCCATCGAAGACAACAGAGTTAGGTTTTGAAAGTATTAAGGAAAAGTTATTCACAGGAACAGCTATGGAAGACAACATTCTTGGGATTTTGGTTCCAACGAGACCTTGTCTGAATTATAAAGTCTCTCTGTGATTCCAAGACCGTCGATTTATTGGAACGTTCTGTACCAGAATTTTTCGTAAATTATAAAAATAAAAATATTGACCAATAAATAAAAAAGATAAAATATTATTTTTAACAATTGCCAAATATACAAAATATCATAGAATAATTTTACGAACTGATTACTTGTATTTGTATGTGTTTTTCAGATGTTTTTCTTTACCTTAAAAAGCGTAAAAACTTTTTTCCAAATCACTATATTTTGTTGTTGTTATTTTAGCTACTAAATCATCAAAAAATCAGTTAAAACGATAAATTAGTAACATTATTAATACCTAATTATAAAAGGTAGATGCATTTAAATGTGTTTTATAGTTTTTTTTTGGTAGAATGTGTTTTATAGTTACCAGTATACCACCATAAATAAATTGAATAGAATAAATTAATGTTGAAAATTTTCGTTTATTAATTCTGCAAATATAATCAATACTTCCTCCGTTTCACAAGGATATCAATATTCCCTCCGTTTCACAAAGAGTGTCTAACTAGAGATTTTTTTTTATTTTACAAAGAGTGTTATTCTACAATTCCAGTGTAACTTTTACCCTAAATTTACAAAGAGTGTCACTCTACAATTCACTTTTACCTAAACTCAAAAGTAATTTTCATTGAATTTAAATCATTAATTTCTTACTAAATAGGGGTAAATATGTATAATTGTATAGTTTCTTAATATGTGTGAATTGTGTCAAAATGACACTTTTTATGAAACAGAATATGAAAATGGGAAATTCCCATAACATTGTACCAAAATAAAACAACTATAATATTAACCACATGTTAATATATATAATTGATATATATATGGTCATATATTCTCTTATTCTTCTATACTTAGCACAACTAATGGTTCGAATGGTGACAGTGGTTGAAGCGGACAGAACGGCAGATGGAATGGACCTTTTTTATTCTGTATTCATCAATTATAGATTGCAGTGGCGCGGATCTAAAAACTAAGGGTTCAAATGGTGGTAGCAGTTAAAGCGGACAAAACCACAGATGAAATGGACCGCTTTTTATTACCAATCATCAATTATGAACCGCAGTGGTGCAGATCTAAAAAACTAAAAGAAAACCGCTACAGACCAACCACGAACCAACTTTACATACAAATAGAATCGGTTCGCAGTGGTTTATGGTCCACCTTAAAAATACAGCGGTCTAATCCATTGATAGATTTGTCCATTGTGACCATGGTAACCATTCAGACCGTAAAAGAAAACCGCTGCAGACTAACCATAGACCATTTTTACATAAAATAAAATCAATCTACCACAGTTTATAGTCCACTCTATAAAATAGAGCGGTTTAATCCGATGATAGATTTGTCCATTTACCATTCAGATCGTAAAAAAAAACTGCTATAAACTAACCATAAACTATTTTTACATACAAATAAAATCAATTTATAACACTATAATCTGTTTTATAAAATAGAGCAGTTTAATACGCTAATAGATTTGTCTATTGTGACTATGATAACTATTCATACCCTTAATATTTTTTTTCTTTGCTTAATCTACTAAAACTACCTTACTCTATTTGTTTTTGTCACGTGGATCCATCATTTTGATTATCTGGACAACTTCTGAACTAAGCGACAAAATAATTACCGACTCTTTTTTTCTTTCTTTGTCTTCATTTTTTTCTTCTGTTTAACTAAGAAAACCAAACACAACAACGAACCTAAAGATTCTCTTTGTCCGAACTCCAAAGCTCCGTTCTCTTTCTGTTCTCCTTCGACTTCTCTCTCTCAGGTGTTTATACTTTCTGACCTCAGCTTCATCTCTATCCTCCTTCTCTTTATCTTTTCTCTTTTCACCTTTGTCTTGTTTATGTTCTTGACTTTTTTCTTCTGAACTAAGCAATTAACTTTTTGACTTTGTAAAAATTTTATTCTCTTTACCTATTGCCAGATTCAAATCTTGTTTAAGGTTTCATTAACTCTTCTTGAAATCTTCTATTCTATAGTCTATACGAGCTAATAACCCTTTTCTTGATTTTCTTGATTTTCTTGATTTAGGTTTCTATTGACAGATCTCAAGAATATTTTGGCAAAGTGGTTTTAGAGTATATTGATTGAGAGAGGAACAACAAATAAAAATGGACTACCGGGAAAGTTATAGATTGACATTTTATGGTATTTTGGTTGCGTTTATGGAATTAGCATTTGCTTATTGTCTTCTATGTGTATCGGCTTTTGTATTTATCACATCCAAGTTGCTACTGTATTTGCCTTGTCCTTGTTCTGGAGTTCTTGGGTACCAAAACAGTGATCTCTGCATCCAGAAACTTCTCTTTGATTGGCCATTCAGAATCATACTTAAAGTGCAGAAGCTAGCTACCACTAGGCCAAGACTTTTGCATCATCAAGAACAAGAACAAGAAGATAAGAGTTTGGTTGTTGATAAAGATAAGAACTTGGAACTTATGGATAAAGTGAAGTTGTTGGAAGCAGCTGTTGAGGAAGAGAGAGTAGCTAAAGCTGCTTTAATGGTGGAATTAGAGAAAGAAAGAGCTGCTTCAGCATCAGCAGCTGATGAAGCTATGGCTATGATTCTGAGGCTACAAGCAGATAAAGCTTCGCTTGAGATGGAAGGGAAGCAATATGAGAGAATGATTGATGAGAAGTTTGCTTATGATGAGGAAGAGATGAATATACTCAAGGAGATTCTTTTCAAAAGGGAGAGAGAGAAGCATTTTCTAGAGAAAGAACTTGAGACTTACAAGCACATTGATGATGATGATGATCAAGAAACGGAAAATGATAGTTTCGAAGAGAAGAAAGCAGCAAGCGATGTGGTTGAGGATAGAGAACCGATAATGTATGATGTTCATGTAATTGAGGATAACAGTAATGCTAAGGTGAGAGATGATGATGTTGCAGAACACAAAGAGATGAAGCAAATGGAAGATATAATGAACCAACTTCGAGAGATAGTCAAGGATCATGACTCAGGTAATTCACCTACTTCATCATCTCCCATAAGTTTCTAATTCTGGTTGGTGGATTTGTCTTGATCAATGTATGTTTGTGTAGATTTAGTGTAATTCGTGAATATCAATCAATGTAGAATGTTTCAACTTTTACGTGGTATAATTTGTGAATATCATCAATACGAATCCATATGAAATAACATTATTTTGATTGAAATAAGAACCAACATAAAGGATATGTTGCAGAACAATCGAGTAAATGAATAGATACGGTTCTTTCTATGACAATAAGAGAACAAAATTTCAGATGCAAAATCGAAATCAAGACTATGCTTTAACGAAATGGGTTTAAAACTTAGAGGTGATAGACGTCAGGTGTCTTCAATACTTAACCGGGGCAAGGATATCGAGCTGTGATCCGAGGTTCTCTTCCGCAACCTTTTCTGCCTTGTTCCTGAGCTTGTTGAGTTGTTTCTTACGCTCATACATCACTTGTGACCTTTCCTTTCTCTTTGTCTCAAGTTCCTGTTAGAATCAAAAATTCCAAACATCAGTTTCAATTACTCTATTCCAACCAAAAGTGAAGCACATTATTCCAAGTTAGACACGAAAGACTCACCTTAATGGTATCGTAATGGTTCCAGCCAACCTCAGACGATAGCTGGCCTAATAAGCAGTACTTGTGGCCACTCTGAAGTCTCAAAACCCTGAATACCAAATCAGCTGATAGTTAACACATTTGAACATTATCTTTTACCAAATCATGAAACAGAACAGAACAAAGAAACAAAAGAGAACTTACTTAAGAGCATCAGGTATAACCATTCTCTTAATCTTGTCATATGGAGGTGGGATCCCCTCAAAAACCTTCAAACGAGCAAGTGCAGCAGCACCACGCTTGGTCTTGTGTGGAATCATCCTGCCACCATAACAACAAAGCATCAGTATCACCAAAACTTCATTTTTGTAAAAATGTTACATTTCTATTACTTACACAGCTAGAACATAACACAATTGCACAATTGAGCTGCCATGTCTCTTAAATACACAAACAAAACGCAATTGTACTTCAAAGGAATCAAACTGTGAACAAAACAAAACAATCACAGTTCAATCTTTGTCACATTCCCACAAACACTAAAGGGCAAAACTTTATCTTTGTAAAAATGCTACATTTCTATTACTACACAGCAAATACATAACACAATTGCACTTCAATGGAATCAAATTCTCAACTAAACAATACATTCACAAGTTCAATCTTTGTCACACTCCCAAAAACACTAAAGATCAAAACTTTATCTTAGTAAAAATGCTACATTTCTATTACAAAACACATTTTCACATCAGCCAATTCTAGTACACAAACAAAACACAATTGCACTTCAATGGAATCAAATTCTCAACTAAACAAAACATTCACAAGCTCAATCTTTGTCACACTCCCACAAACACTAAAGGGCAAAACTTTAACTTTTTAAAAATACTAAATTATTATTACTCACACACCACATATTCTCACAATTGAACTACCAATTATAGTACACAAACAAAACGCAATTATACTTCGATGGAATCAAATTCTGAACTAAACTAAACAAAACATTCACAAGTTCAATCTTTGTCACACTCCCAAAAAACAATAAAGGGCAAAACTATATCTTAGTAAAAACGCTACATTTTTATTACAAAACATATTCTCCCAACTGAACTACCAATTCTAATACACAAACAAAACGCAATTGCATTTCAATGGAATCAAATTCAGAACTAAAAAACACTAAAGGGCAAACCTTTATCTTAGTAAAAACGCTACATTTCTATTACAAAACATATTTTCACAACTTAACTACCAATTCTAGTACACAAACAAAACGCAATTGCACTTCAATGGAATCAAATTCTCAACAAAACAAAACATTCACAAGTTTAATCTTTGTCACACTCTCAGAAAACACTAAAGGGCAAAACTTTAACTTAGTAAAAATGCTACACTTCTATTACAAAACTCATTTTCACAATTGAACAACCAATTCTAGTACACAAACAAAACACAATTGCACTTCAATGGAATCAAATTCTCAACTAAACAAAACATTCACAAGCTCAATCTTTGTCACACTCCCACAAACACTAAAGGGCTAAACTTTAACTTTGTAAAAACGCTACATTTCTATTACAAAACATATTATCACAACTGAACTACCAATTCTAATACACAAACAAAACGCAATTGCATTTCAATGGAATCAAATTCAGAACTAAAAAACACTAAAGGGCAAACCTTTAACTTAGTAAAAACGCTACATTTCTATTACAAAACATATTTTCACAACTAAACTACCAACTCTCATACACAGGTACTCTCAAGACCTAACTTAGAAAGCTTTGAAATAGAATCATATTCTAAACTAATCATAAATATCCAAAAGTTCAAGTGAACTAACCCTCTAACGGTGCGCCAGAAGATCTTGGAAGGAGCACGAAAGTGAATAGGACCATGAGAAGGCTTAGTGTTCATACGTTTCCTAAGGAATCTCATGTACTTCATCTTTTGCCTTACCAAACCTCCTGAGAGACAAATCTCCTCACATCGTACGACCACCACTTTCTGTCCGTTGAGCAACTCCTTTGCAATTGAGGACGCTAGACGACCACCCATATGGTGTCTCGCGTCTACAACCACGCGCTTCGCGCATATCCCTGACCCTGACACCATCTTCTTCTTCTTCTTCTTTGGCTCTGAAAATAACTTGGGTTGCGTGGGAGATATATAACGCACAGCACAACACAAGGCTTTTAGGGTTTTTTTAGTTTTCAGAAATGGGTTTAAAGCCCAAACTCGGCCCACGAAATTGAGCATCCTGAAATGTTTTTTACGGTCGGCAAAAATGCTGACTGAGGTGTGAGCTTTGCAAAATCGGAAAATGTCATTTTAAATAATTTTCGTAGATTTAAAGCATGAACTTTTTATTGGTAGAATTATTTTAAAAAATTTTGTTAGCCTGTACCTAAATCATGAAGTTTGAGGTAGAAAAAAAAAAAAAGAAAAATCATGAAGTTTTGTTGATTTGGCCGTCAATTTGAAGGTTTTAATTAAGTTATAAACGACGTCGTCTAGTGACATAATCTTGTTAATGACTAATTAATTATGTGTGATTTTACTAAATGTTGTGTCTCATACAGTCAAATCATCAAAACTTCATAATTTAATTAGACATCAACAAAAAAGTGAAAAAAATCATTAACAAAAAAGTGAGATTTTTCACATTAAATGAAGAGTCTATGCTTTGGTTACAAGTCTCTTGAATCTAATTTAACATTATATTAAAAAAAAGTCTATGCTTTAATTATTTTCATTCGTGATTTAAATAATAGTTTTCCCATTTAATTAGTTCGAAATATTAAAAATGGGCGTTCACCTACATGTTTTTGCCGAACCTTGTAGTTTGGATTTTCGGATTTAAAAATGTAAAATCCGTGCGGATCGGATTCCAGATAAACATCTATGAAGTTTGAGCATTTTCGGGTTATATCGGATCAAACTTGAATTAAACCGAAGAAAAATTTCAATTCGGTATCAAAAGTTCACGTTGGTAGTATGCTTTGTACAAATAGATGGAAGAATAATAATACTTTTGTTCGATTAAATTTTCCCTTATATGTATTTTTTCAAGTTTTCCTAATAATTTTTAAATTTTTTACATATGAAAGTATTATTGTTCTTCCATCTATTTTCTAAGTTTTGGCTTGTCCCCTAATAAACCAAAACATATGAACTCCATCAACACATTTAAAAATGGCAACATCAAAAATATCATTCTTCATTCTTCATTGTATTAAATAACAAAGCCTCCATTAGCTCTAATAACCTGACCATTGATCCATTCACCACCATCACCAACCAAAAACCCTACAATCTCTGAAACATCCTTTGGCTCACCAATCCTACCCATAGGACAAGCCCCTGCAAGTGTCTTCACCAATTCATCACTCTTCCCTGCAAAGAACATCTCTGTCTCAACAGGCCCTGGAGCCACGCAATTCGCGGTAATCCCACTTCCCTTAAGCTCCTTGGCCAATACTTTAACCATTGTCTCAACCGCGGCCTTTGATGCAGCGTAAACACCATAACCTGGTGCAAGACCACCGACCATTGATGTAGACATCATAATGATTCTTCCACCACCTCCTCTTACAACCCTTTTAGCTGCTTCCTTGCAACACAAGAAAGATCCTCTTGTGTTGATAGTGAATGTATTCTCGAAATCTTCCAGTGTTGTCTCCGACAAAGATGGATACTTTGGATCCAAAACACCTGCACAGTTCACGACTATGTGAACTTTAGATCCGAACTCTCGTTCTGTTTGATCAAACAAGTTCTTGATCTGGTCCGGGTCTGATACATCTGCTTTAACCGCGATTGCTGACTTTGTTTTAGATGAGTCGTTTAGTTCTGAAACCAAGAGTTCTGCTTTTGATGAGCTCGAGACATAGTTGATAGTGACTCTTGCGCCAAGAGAGTGGAGATGAATCGCTATTGCACGGCCCATTCCTCTGGTGGCTCCAGTCACTATAGCTACACGTCCGGCAAGAGGAAGAGATCTTGTGTTCTGCTCCATTTCTTGTTTGTTCTAAATCTTGATATGAACAAGAACAGAGAGGATCAGATTTATAATGGTGGCACTGTTGGATTAAGACGGGACAGTTTAGTCTTTATTCACTTTAGAGTTCAGATATATACAGCCACATGGGCGGCGAGTCAAAAGCCACATTTTGATATTTGTTTTTTTGTTATACATAAGCAGTGACGTGCGTGCGTTACACTCATTTATGTGATCATCATTCTCACCACAATGACTTCTCAAATTCTCTAAGTTGCGTGACTAATGCTACTCGAATCCAGATGGCGAAACTTATTTCTCTTTACTATTGGATAAAGACGACTTGGTTTATTCAAATATTTTTATTTCCAAAAGGTTGGACAGTTCAAACAAAATTTACTTTGAGAAGTACAAAATACAACTGAGAGATGAATGTAAAATCTATATATATAAAGTTTACTTTTTCTCTCTTCTCTTTAAACCACATCATCATCCACTTCATTTTATTATTTAATTTTTAAAATTAATTATATCATTTTATCATTTAATTTTAATATTTAAACCTATGTCAATAAGTTTTTTCAAAATAAATATGAAAGGTCTTTTTTATATATTATACATTATAAAACTAAAAAAGATAATTGATTAAGAGTTAAAAAACTTACTAATTATCGATTATACTAACAAATATATAAATAATAGATTATAGTTTTAGTGAATGTTTAAAATATATATATGATTATATTTACATAATGTAAACCTAAATATAATGGGATTTAACGGGAATAAAACAAAAATTAAGAAATTTTGAGAATATAAATCTATCTAATTTATGTCTGAAAAAAATTTCTAACATAAGTGAGATAGGTTGGACCGAAACATGAATTCTTATTTTTTATAAACATATAAAAAGGTAAAAATAAAAATAATATTTCCTTAAAAGTTTCCAATATGAATTTAACTATTTGTTTCCAATACAACACATATCTTAAACTAATAAACAAAATAAAAAATTAACTATATTTCATAAAAATGAAAATTAAAATAAAACATTATTAAATGAAATAAACTAAATATAAAGTAAACTATACTAATATGTTAAATTTAAAAACTGTTCCATATGAAAAAACAAAAAATATATAAAACATAAAATCAGAAAAATATATAATAGTATATAAATGATCATTACGAGATATAAAGTACGACAAATCCAAAAAAGGAAAACGTAAAACAAAAAATAATAAATTATGACAATATATAAAGAGATAATGTAAACAACTTAAAATACAACAATCCGCCCGAAACCCACAAATCATGTTCAAATTTCATGCCAACATATAAAAGGGCCCAAAATATTAACATCTATATCTATATTTGGTAAAAAAACCTAATAGCACACGTTTCTCAATGATTCTCAACTGCACTTCCATTTACGCCCACACTTCGACTTATTATACACACTTAATTCCTCAACGACTAATGAAGCTAAAACGCAATAGTTTTTCTATACAAACACAATTTAAGTTTTAAAAAGGTAAACTATGGTATAGTGAAAAAAATAAGTAGGAAATAAAATACGAACCAATTACTCATAAACAACATAATAAACTTCTGCGCGTAGCGCGGGCAACCGACTAGTTTGTTTATAAAAAAGCCTTGGTTACATCAAATGTGTTTTTTCGGATATGTAAAAATAATTATCACTTACAGCTTAGAGAGGAGTTTAAAACAAAAATACGAGTAATCATCGTATTTTATTGTTATGTTTTTGAAGACCACAAAACTATTTTTTGTAATAGTACTAGATATATTTTAAGAATTACAGCAAAAATTCTCACTTAAAACTTTAAAAACTGTAGTTTGATAAAAATATTTTGCATAATTTTAACACTAACGTTTAAACTTTTTAAATAATAAATTGAGAACTTGCACAATTTTTTTTTTTTTTTTTTTGATTATCTTTTTATTCAAACAACCATTTTTGTTGGATTAGCTTTAGGAACAAACCCATATTGGTTTTTATTTTCTAGTCGTTAGTGTTATTAATAGATCATAAGACATGTTACAAACGGTAGAAAGATAATAATCAAATTAGATTAGTTTCATTTTTGTGGGTATATTGAGACTTTGACTCTTTTGATGACATCAAGTTCAAGCACAGCCATGAAAAGTGGTTATGAATTATGATTATGCTGATGCCATATGTATGCCTAAACAAAGTATGATTAGGTTACCTGGGGAGCGAGGAACCTGGTCAAATGGACTAATAGACAAAACATCTTACAACTATTGTAGGATTTATAGTGGCCTAATGGTTTCATGTCCATGTCCATAGCACTGTTGTATGGAAACATCTTAGAACTCTTAATTATTATTCTTAAATATTAACTAAGGGAAATATTCAATGAGCTGTAGAAAATGTAGACGACCAAGTTGTAGAAAAATGATTTGTAATTTCTTATGTGGGAAAATATTGTGTACAATAAAAATGTATATAATGTTGAAAACACGTAAACTAAATTTGTAAAACGTTTTGGTAAAAGCTTTGTTATAGTAACGAGTACATATCCCTTGGAGCTAACTCACGTTGAAACACGCCTTGGTCCTCCACGGTCTTACCAAAGGAAGGATGAAAATGGTTAAGGACGGTAGGTGAATCCGTTTTTTCACTCATAAAACTTAAGGTGGTGACAATATCACTCATTAATGGTCGAACTATTGGTTCTTCTTGCAAACACATTGCCGCCACTGCTACAGCTTGGTTCAAACATTTTTCCGGGAACTCGCCTTGGAGAAGTGGATCTGCTAGCTCCGGGAATCGATTCGGATCTCTGAATATCGGTTGTGCCTAAAACATAAATTAGAAATGGTAAGTTAAATGAACTTAAAGTTTGGGAGGGGACCGTATAGTATGCTCTGGTCTTAGGCTTGAGAAAATATACGGAACTAGGCTCAAAACCTCTTAGTTATTCAGAAAAGAAAAAAAAGTGCGCATAAAAAGCTTAACCAATTAGGTTTGAATAGGTTTTGTTGGTCCATGCAGAATCAAGAAGATTCAATGTCACTAGACAATTTAATTTTGAATACTTATATAGAAGTTAAAGAGAGTTACCCAAGTAACCAGATTTTGTTCACGACTTGGCCTCGTTGTATCGATAACTCGTCTACCGGTAATGAGTTCCAACAACACAATTCCAAAACTATAAACATCGGATTTAACCGTTAGCTGACCAGTTTTCTGATACTCGGGAGCGCAATAACCGTAAGTTCCAAGAACTCGGGAAGATACATTTTGTGTGTCACCAACCGAACCAAGTTTTGCCAAACCAAAATCGGATAGTTTTGCATCAAAATCTTCATCAAGCAATATATTCGACGACTTGAAATCTCGATATATAACTGGAGGATTCGCCTTTTCGTGGAGATACTCAAGCCCTTTCGCGGCTCCTAAGGCAATCCTTATCCGAGAGTTCCAATCCAATGGTTGTTGTTCAACTCCAACATCTAGTTCAGATGATTAAACCGGTTACTAATAATACAAAATTATAAATTTCCAATATAGGTTATACTAACATATATATCCGGTTCAGTCCCATTTTGATATATAAATAAAAGTGAACAAAAGAAACCGGTTATAGGATTGAGGACAATTTATACCAAGGAGATGATCTTCAAGGGAACCAAGAGGCATGAACTCGTAAACAAGAAGTCTTTGGTCTCCATCAAGGCAATATCCAATCAGATTGGCAAGATTGGGATGATGAAGAAGACTCAACCTAAAGATCTCTTCAAGAAACTCTCTATTCCCTTGTAATCCATTACGATCAAGTTGCTTCACAGCCACCACCTATAATCACCATTCAACAAACAAATAAGAGTCTTATCTCTGGTTTCTTCAGACACAAGGAAGAGTCTTGTCTCTGGTTTCTTCAGACACAAGCCACTGATTAATTAATAAATCAGCTCTATCTCTCTTAAAAATTTGTCTTACTTAAGTTTTACCTGTCCTGTCTTCTCTAACTTTCCTTTGTAAACCCTCCCGAACCCTCCTTCTCCAGTCAAGAACTCTTGCCTGAAGCTGGTTGCTAATTCGCGAAACGTGAAACACTCTGCCTCTATGTTGTTCGTTGATTCTTTGTTCATTGCCACCACATCTCGTGTTGTTATTTGTTGCTGATAAGGAGCAGCCATAGATGATCCTTCATTTTCTCTAGTTTTATTGTTCATCGATGGACCCAAGAAACAACTCATTTCAATAGTATAGGTTTGTAGGATCTCTCTAATACTTTATGGGTTTCACAAGAAAAACATAAAGTACGACAAAGATCCTACAAAACCTTTGTTTTGATTTATTAATCCAGACTTCAATAGTTTGATTATGAAACCAGATGGTTCTTAAGAAAGAAAAAATGTTTCTACGATGAAACAAGAACGAGAAAAAGACAACTTCATTGACGAGATGGTGACAAGGTTGTTTGTTTTGGTTATAGAACAGAGAATTTTTGCTAACGTTTTCCAATAATAATGACGATGACTTCTTCTTTTAGAATTTTCTTTTTGTTATCTATATGGTTTCTTTTAGCTTATATTAAGTGTAATAGAGATTACTAAAAGATATCTTAATAGATGCCTATATATAACTTAATCCAACTTTGGTACCCAAGCTGGCTTCATTAGGTGATTAAGGTCGCAAAAGGGATTAATTTCGGGTTAAATGTTTGATAATGCTATACCAACTTGCTCTAAATCTAATAAACATCGAATTGATTTTTGGCATATTATCATGCATATGTCCCCATATATAGTATAGATATTATATTACGTACCAGATAAAGCTAACTTCAATACTAACTTATATATAGTATAAATATATGTCTCTCTTTTTCTATACAATGTTAACTTCAAAATTTAGAAGATGGAAAGATCAAAAGATCTTAACAATTACAAAGAGGGGAAACCCAAAAAGAAAGGGAAACACAAATATATAATTAAAAATCCATGATAACTCTCTCCATCCATTACAAACTTGCATATAACTATATTGACTCATCTTTCAAACTCACCCTCAAATATTAAATTAAATTACCTAGTTTGAGATAGGGTTTGGACCACTTGGAACCTCATGAGCTTCAGCTCCAAACTCTCTTCTCCTCTTCCTTGTACGACTACCTCGAGTGTGAGCTGTTGGACGCAAATGCATAGTGGGTGAAGATGGAGTTGAAGGTTGTAAACGGAACCTCTTGGAAGGAGCCAAACTGTTCTTAGATGAGGATTCATGGAGGTGATGATGATGTATGGAACTTGTAGGACTAATGAAAAGGAAAGCTAAAAAGATGATTGTGATAATGAAACGGATGAGTTGATTGAGATGCAATGACTTGGTCCAGGTTTGATCAATTCTAGTTGCCATGCAGTTTGAAAGAAGAAAGAACCACTCCCCAAAACCTTAAGCAAGACTCAATATCCATGAACCAAAAGAGAACTCTAGGAAGAATAAGAAATGAAGAAGGAGCTTGATGAGCTAATTATGAGAGATAGAGAGAGAAAGAGAGATATTCAAATTCCCACACACACACTTTAATCTAATAATGGCATAATAAAGATGTTGTTGGAAGACATCGCATCAAGGATTGTTCAGCCTTTGAGAAAACAAAAAAGTGTGGCAGATATGTCACGAGGGGTTAAATTACGAGAGAGTCCTCTCTTTGAGTATCTTTGAAAGAGTGTGGACATATACATGGGACAGACTAGGGTTTGAATAAGATGCACTATCAGATCAGGTTTTTGCCCCTATGAATGTTTTCTAAGTTTTGGTAGGCCAAAGTGTGTGTAATGGTCAAATTAGCAAAGAATCTTGAAAGCTGAGGAAGAAAAAAGCAAAAAGAAACGACGTGAAAGAAAGAAGTTTAAAGACTTTTTTTGTAGCTTTACTTGCTTCCCTAAGAAAAATATAATGTTGACTTACTCGTAGCTTTGCCGATTATATATCCCTTGCGTGAATAAAAATATAATGTCCCATAAAATATAGTCAAATTACTTATAACTAAGATCGCCAATTCGAATAGTTTTTGCTATAATACATATAGTCATACTACTAAAAACAATTTTTATAACCATTTGAATTTTCGTGGCTATAGTAAAAAAAAATCATAAGTAAAATTTTTTTTGTAGCCACGAATATTAAGGTTCAGGCACGAAAATTCAAATGTCTATAAAGATTATAGTTTTAGACGTAAGAAGATGTGCGAACCTAAATGTAGAAATTTTTAGTTCATAAAAAAAAAAAGACAAGAGTATAGGAATTACATAAAAATTGCAAGATCAATTATTTTATTTTATTCTATGTCATTATTATTTATTTTTTCTTTGTCTATTCATTATTATCTCGTAGAAGGTTTGTTTTTTTGGTGTTATTGTAAGTATTTTTCAGTTTTTTTTTTGTGACATGGTAATTAAAAGAAAAAGAAAAAAGAATCATATTCCTCTAGCCCAACCCAAACAATGGTTTACGTTATCTTCACGTTATTACCTATATCTATATGAATATTCTCATGTGTGTATTAATCAACCTGTACATGTCTATATTAGGTGGTGGAAGCATGCATGCAGCTACATTGATTCAGTGATACCTTTAGTTCTGTCTTTGCATGATTTGTAATATTCGATTTGGAATAATAATAATAAGTGAAATAGCAAATTTACCATTGCGGGATTGATATATATACTTCATACCTGCTACCTCTTGTCTCTACATTCAACCTTTTTCCAAACTCTCACATAAATTATTAGGAATACCAAACTATAAAGTATAAATGTTTTGTATCTATGACCATGAATGGAATGAGTTTTTAAATTGGTTTCTAGCTTTTGGTTTTTGGATTGTAGTTTTTTAGAAGCTCATACATCTTCTCAGGTCCGAGATCAGAACATGTTATATGGTCTCGTCCCAAATATTCGAACTGGCGACCTCTAAGCTTTTACTAGAAATCTTTACCACTTGAGCTAATAGCACTTGATTTTTTTTTTTTTGCAAAATCTTAAAATCTTGAATGGAAGTAAATCAAATTTTTAGAAAAAATAAAGCCAAAATCTACTTAAAATCTAATAACCATTCAAGACCTATATATTGTTATTAGAGTTTAAAGTCCCACATTGCTTAGGATAAAAGATCTTTGGATAATATATAGGATATGACAATCTTTTTTTGAGCTAGATTTTGAGATCAGTTAGACCATATTACTAATAATCGTTCTTCCGTCACGTATTAATTTATATTCCGATTTTCTCCATCTAGTGATAATATGTACATATATGGATAAAAAACTGTATTATAGTTCTTTTTCAGCACGTATTAATTTGTATATCTTCGTTTTCTTGGAAAATATGTCTTGTATGTATATATATTTATCTATCTACGCATTTTCTGGCATAAACTATCCTACCAGCATGATTGTCTAATATTGGGATTAAGATGAAATCAGAACGTAAACTAAACGTCATTATTACCAAAGCACTGCCTAATATTACATTTGATTTTACTTCATGTACTCGATCTTGTAGCAATTTAAACGACACAAGAAACCAAACACATGGAAGTTGCTTCCTAGATGTTTTGTTTTGATTACCTTTATTTAGACAATTAGACTTTTTGCGTCATATATATGATAGATCACCTATTAATATGTTTAGGTTCCGAAATTTTCCTACAATTTTTGGTTCAAAAGGTCGAAATGATGGCACCTATAATTTTTAGTCAATATGGAACACAATTAAAGTTGTTAACATGGAATACAATTAAAATTGGTTACATTTCTGTAAAATATAAATTTTTATTTTTAAAACGGAATAGTTAAATTTTAAAATAATAATTATAATATTTTTTTGTCACGTTTTTTCTTCACTTGTACATTTCTGACAATCATTTTTTAGAAGATTACCGATTCTAAAACTAAAGACTCTTCAGCAAAACTTAGCTCTATATTAAGAATAACTCTCTTAAGATGTATTTAGAAAATATAGCTCAAAAAACTAAACACAAAGCTCTTATGTTTTTCTTAATGATTGTCACATTTCAACAATCATATTTATAGGACTAGAAAATTAACCTTCACTAAACCTTCTTATTAGAACTAAATAACTCCTAACTCTATTAAGATTTACATCAAGCCTCTCTTGTCCTAATCCACACTTGATTATAATATCTTAGGTTTCAAGCTATGAAGCTTATCCAACAGAAACTACTCCAACATAAGTGCATTTGATTGTAGAGTTCTTTAAGGAATTTTGACCAAAAACTAAGTGTATTTTTTATAACTTTATCTTTGTGTAAAGCTTCCCATCCAGAAGAAATAAAAAGGCAAGCTTCTATATAAGTTTGTGCATAACATGCAGAACAAAAAAGCTAATATATATGTTGGTCCAAACATATATAAGACACAGAAACACACATATTTGTATATACAAACATATCAGTACATACATCTTTATATTTTTTTTTAAATGATTGGATAGGGAAATTATTAATGTTTGTCAAAAAATTTCTAAGAGGATCTTCCAACCTAGGTCATGGTTTCTTCTAAGTATAACTTCTACCTATGTTGGCCATGCTACAAATGATTCACTAAGGTTTGGTTCAGATCCATTACAAGAAAATAGAGCAGCTCCCGACAATCAAATCGGTAAGTGACGAAATATTCCATGAAACAGCGAAAGAGACCATCACACGTAGAAGAGAAAGCTCGTGAAGTGGAGGAACCAGTAAATGAAAGGGCTACAAAGAAGGCTCATAAGGCCCAAAACGTTTGCGATGAAGGCCTAATATATAAGGACCCATTTGTTTTACTTCTCTTACTCTTCTCTCTTCCATACATTAAATCAAATTTTGACATCAATTGTTTTAAGTAAGAGTCGTCAAGCATCGAAGCTCATATGACTCCTAATATTAGAACCAAAGGCCAAGAGACTTAATAGTTCAAACTTTCCAGTAGCTCTAATAGAACGATGACCACTCGGATACTTCCGATCACGAGGACAAAAAAAAACCATTCTTGTGAATGATTGACCATCACTCTAACAAAATTCAAAAAACGGCTTCAACCTTTTCAATTCTCAATCTTTGTAACTATGTTCTTTGTGTTCTCTCTACCATAAAGAAGAATATCTATTAATAAAATTGACGTTAAAAAATGTGAGTTTATGTTTAAGTAACACATGAAGGCTACCATCTCCGGCAGAGTTTTTTTAAGCAGTTGCTGTTTATTATAAAAATAATAAATATGAGAAAAAGTAGGAGAGAAAGGGAGGAACGTTGCTTCCTTAAGAAACTTAAGAAACGTTGCTTCCTTAAGACACTTGAGAAACATTGCTTCTTTAAGACACTTGAGAAACGTTGCTCAAATACTTATCAATCATCTATTTGTTCGCTGATTAGAAAATATATACAGATATATATATATATATATATATATATATATATATTCAATTAAAAAATATTTTAATTGTTTTTTTGGAAAACTGTGGGTGTGTGTATCACTGGAAGTGGTCTACATACGCTCACATAACATCTTAAGAGAGTGTTTAAATAAAAACTGAGGTGGACACTCTCAAAAGGCTCAAATTGTCTCTTTTATTATTAGAGAGTTCTGTAAAATTAAAGTTTTCAATTTATTGATGTATGTATATGGAGTTGGAATAAATATTGTGTTTAGATAATCTATATTATCAATTGGGAAGGACAACAAGAAGCCAAACACGACCCAATTTTTTTAAAAAAATTCATGAAATATATTCCAGTTGCCAAACAGAGAGTAAAGATTGAAGATTCGATTAAATACAAAAACAACCGATCTTAAGGTCTTTTGTTGGCCGATAAATAAACCTCAAGGCCTTTTAAAATGTTCTTTAATGAATCTTCAACCTACAATTCTGAAGAAACAACATCCCAGAAGCTATGATTGTTGAATTCATAATTTGAAGAAATTAGTTCCAACTACAATTTATGAAGAAACAACATCATTGTTTGTAAGATAATATCATCGATGAGTTTAAAACAACGTTTTTCCCTGTCGGGGGAGATAAGGCAAAACGTTTTGTTGGGCCTGCCCTGTAGTTTTATATCATGTTCGGGTCTAAAACAAAACCCATTTACATTATTCCTGGACCATAAACTTATATAAGACAAAAGCTCATCTTTTATACATGTTAATGCTAATGTTTTTTCTTTTAAATAAAACACTTCTAAAATTTTAACTTTTCTAAATTTAACCATAACACATAAAATTCTACAAATATAACAGGTTTATGATGAAAAAAGGTTTTGCAAAAAAATCCCGCACGTACGACCCCTAGGCCCTAGTATATGATAAGAAATATAAATATTTAGATGTTTTTCCCCTTCTTTTTCATTGTGACAAGACTTTAAATTTTAACATTTTTCCTTCATACAAGTTGTAAACTATGAATTAATACATTTAAATAGAAATGTAACTACTTTCTACCAAAATAAAATAAAATAAAGGTAACTAGTTTATGACAAAAACACTCATAACATAACATAGACATAAATTTGTTTGTCTTTTTTGGTCAAACTATTAAGAGCGTTTCAAAATTAAAATCAAATTTACTTAATAATATTTTTGGCAGTTACATAGACATAAATTTTAGAGAAATCTAATATAATAATAATTTTGTCTGTTTTTTTTTTAATAAAAAGACAATTATTTAATATCACAAAACATGCAACTTAAGTTTCTTCGTTAGTTTTATAATAACTATATATATCATATAAAAATGAGTAAGCAACATATAGAGGTCGATTGGTAACGACTGTTACTTGTGGCTGTAGAGACTTTAACTTTAAAATTTTGGCTGCAGAGAATTTGGCTGTAGATGCTTTGACTGTTGTTGGACATAATTTTAATCATATAAATTATAGTAGATAAGTTCTATTGAAAATATGATGAAATGTATATATATAAAACAAGTGGATATTCTTTAGAAGATTCTATCAAAATGGGCCAACGACAGGAACTGGGCCGAAACGGGCCGATACGGGTCGATGCGGGCCGATACGGGCCGTAGCAAGATTAATAGACCGACTTTGTTCTGTTATGAAGCAACCTTATCTGACCACGAAAATAGGAAAAAAGGCGTGATTATCTTGTGAAGAGGCGGTTTCTTAGCCCAATCCCATGAGGATTAGCTTAAGAGGATTTCTCTATAAAAGGAGAGCTACATCGACACAATTGAAAAAAAGAAAAAGCTCAAGAGACTCTCTAAACCTTCAAGGCACACGAATCAACTCTGGAAACTTGACAAGATTTCATAGATTGTTCATTGTGCTTTGATTCTTGTAGCTGCTATTTGATATTCTAAATCAATAAAAACAATATTCGACTGTTTCTCTCGTTTTCCGTAGTCTCTAAACGAATCGATTACTTTTGTCCAAACAGCTGTAAAAACTTTTACTGTTAAAATCTGATTGGCAATGAACCGCTTTTTTAAAGTTATGTATGTTATTTTTATTATTATTATTTTATATTTCTAATAAATATAAATTATATCATAAATGAATTTATAAAATAAAAGTATTATTGAAATGGATCTTAAAAGAACAAGAAAAAATGAGAGTAATTAATTTATAAAAATAAAATATATAAAATATATTTATAAACTTGTGAAAATGTTTTAAATGTAATGGAGATATGAAAAATAAATCTTTTTAATTGATTGAATTTAAAGTCAGGTTTTTGACGCTTTAAGAAAAATGAGAAAACAAAGAAGGAAAAAAAGAAGCGACTTTTAATGCTTAAAAAAAAAAAATAAAAGCAAAAAATGTTGATTGGCAAATTAATTACTGTTAAGGCTTTAAAACCATTTTAAAGCCTTAAAAGTCATCACCAATCGCCCTCATAGTTAAAGCATAAAGAAGGTTAATAACTACAGTATTATGTTTGCATCTACGGTTGAGAGTAAACTATAGTTCATGCACCCAATTTCATTTTTTAGGATTTTAAGACCCATTAATTATTGTTTTATATAGGAAATTTATATTTGATACACTTGAGTACAATCGATTATAAATATTATAGTTTTAATGAAAAATGCCTTACCGTATATCATGGATTAAATTGTAATTCATATATCAAACATATTTATTTACCAGATTTTATATATATACTCGTTAGTCTATTAATTATAGTAGAAGATACAAAATTTTCTTTTAATGGTAAGAAATAAGACAAATGATTTTTTATTAAATCAAAAACATATTGTTGACCAAAGAAAATAGAAAAAAAAAATAGCAAACATATAAGGAAAAAAATCTTCAGAAACATAAAACAAATCTGGCCATAAATCGAATATATCAATTATATATGGTGTCTATTCTAATAAATTTTAGCAAAATTAAACCACAAAAAGGCCAAAGATATTTATATAATTCTCAAAGCATAAATCATAGAACATAAATGTCAACACCATTAATCGAAATATCTTAATATGAAAAAACTATAAAAACGATGAAATTGAAAAAGATAATAAGATTATAAATTTTGATAAGGCTAATCTCTCTTGATAATGGGGGCTCCTGCTTCCACAGCTTTGATTCTCTCTTGGATGACTTTCAGCTTCTTATCAATCACCTCAGCCGCTTTGGCCAGTTCCTCCGAACAATCAGTATCGGTGGTTAGATCACTTGTCGAAGCCATTATCCCAAGTTTCATCGCACGAGTATACGCTTTTTCTTTCTCCAACTTCTTTTCTGCATCGTGGATCATCTTGTTCATGAGATCCTTCTGGTCCATCATGTATTTGGTCTGTTTCTCCACTGGAAGCTCGCTTAACCTGTCAAGAAGAGAACGAACCTCGCTAACGTTTGGCCATACCTCAGGGCCATCCTTGTACTCGCTGTAAATGATGGCACAAGCGGGTATACCACATAGGATAGTCAATTCATTTATCTTTTTCAATAAACCATCTTTGCGTTTCCGAAAGGTAACACGGCGAGTGGAGTTGTCAGCGATCAATTGGTGTGTAACCTTTCTCCTACCCATGCTGAAAAAAATATATATAAAGAATAAGGAGAGGAGCATTTGTGTGGTTTGAGAGAGTAATGGGTAAAGTGTTATATAGAGGGTTTCTAACTTTGATTTTGAACTAGGTCCATAAAAGATGTTTCAACACATTGAAAAAGGTACTTTTTAATATAAAAACAAATTTAAGAAAGATTGTTATAGAAAAATACAAATTATATTAAAGGAAAAATGTAGCTATATATATGAAAGCTTTCTATATGAGAAGATTTATATCAAAAAACAAATTTTCATTTTATTATGTGTCTTTTGTTGGTTGGTCTAGTCAACCTCTTAAAAAAGGAGGTAATATTTTGCTTATTAATGTTCCCATATACACATGTAAAAAAGTTTGAAATATAATTTAGAAAGTTTATTTAATGAGCTGTAATGATGAGTTGTAACCAAGTTGTAATGTTAATAGAACTTATATTTATTATACTGCCAAAAAAAAAACAATTCTTAAATCATCATAGTAGAGTAAATGACATATGTCAGTAAATCTTTTAATTGGTAATCACAAAAGTCTATGTATGGACGAACCAAAAAAGTAATGTGTATATTGGTTCACCTATATATTTTAGGCTTTTATGATTATTGATTTACAAGGTGTGCATGTTTGTAAATAAATGTTTACAACACATAAAATCCTCCTCTAATTGGTCTAATGTAAAAATATTAAGGTCAAACTTTTCTACTATGATAAACATATAAGGCAAAAAATTTAATCATTTAAAATGTTTGAATTTACATTTCATTAGATCTTATCAAAACATAACATTTAACCTTAAAATTATGGGTGGGCTCAGAAAAAAATTGGGGAATTCTTATTTAGCCCATTGTAAAATTAGGATAGGAGAAGACTAAAAACTTATCTTATGAACAAATTGATAAAACATGAAAAATATGTTGGCTGTTCTTAATAATAAAATACAGTAAGATTCATGTTTAATTGTGTAAACAGGTTTTTTTTCATGTATATGAAAAACAAAGAAGATATTTAGTTCATTTCATGATTAAAAAAAATAGTCTTAATTAAACACCTTATCTCAAGTCATTTTGTAATAAATTTTATAGATACATATTTTATAATATAGTATAGACTCCAATCCCAACACAGAAAGAAAGAAAAAATACAATCGATAACAAGTACAACTCTAAGACTGTGGAAATATGTAATGAGCATAGATAGATTAATGAACGTACCGTCTCACCAAACGAGTCCTTAAAAATCTGCAAGCTATCCTGACCAATTTGGTGGACTTTTTCCTTTTGCTGTTGTGAACAATGAGAGAACATAAGACAAACATTAGATCGCCACTTAGTTAGCGTTAGTTTTATAAAGAAGAAAAATTTGCCATCAGGCTAAATCGCCTACATCTTTGGTTGAACTAGTGACAACAATACTTACAAAGATATTTTTCGTGCCATTGCTATATTTTATCTCCGGTGATGCCCAAAGAAGCAGATCTCAATTTGAGTAGAGAAAATATGGAGACATGGGGTAAAATGAAATGAATAGTAAACAATTTATTTATGTAGTTGAACACAAATTGCTTTTTGTAACGCTCTATTCATGCATGACACGTTGAGTTTTGCTTTTCTTCTTTTTACGACACGTGTTGCAATCTATTGGTATGAATTAACTTATATCTTAAATTTTGAAAGACAAAAAGATATACATATATGTTGAAATGAAATGAATGGTCTATAATATATATACCTATATGGTGAAATGAAATGAATGGTCTATAATATATTTAGTTTATTTAACAATTTGGAAAAAATATTTCTTGTAACGCATTTTTAATCTATGACACGTTGTGGTCTAGTGATATGAGTGCAGATTTTACTTTATATTATGAGTGATTCCGTCGACCATCGTTGAAGTCCCGCCGTAAAATCTTCCACCAGTTCATTGTAGGTGAAAAGATCTATAGATAGAAGAAAATAATCGATTTAAGTTTTATATTTGGTAATTAAACTTTAAAATTCTAATCTTAATTTTTTTTTTTGAAGTGTGGAAGTGGAGAGGTTTGCTTACTTTGGGATTGCCTGCAATTTAATATGAGAAAATTATAGGCTATGCCATGAACAGTAAAAAAAAGTTGTGTCCAGTGCCATTTTGCGCAACCTCTTCTCCCGCCTGCCACAAGGTCATTGTTAAAAGACCATATTACCCTTCTCACCAATGAAATATTCAAACACAATTTTTTTCTTTTCTTTTTTTATCTCTCTCTTCTTCTTCATCTTCTATTTCTTCTTCCCACAACAAACAGTTCAAGAGGACCAGATCCGATGGACAAACTTCGGCGGACCAGATCCGACATACCAGATACGGCGGACCATAGTCAATTCCGGACCATAGTCAATTCCGGTGAACCAGTTCCGTTGACCAGTTTCGGCAGACCATATTTGACGGACCACTTCCGACAGACCATAACTCCAGCAGACGAGTTCATGCAGACCACAGTCAGTTTTGATGAACTATAACTAGTTCAAGTAGACCAGATTCGGCTGACCAGTTTCGACCAACCAGAAAGGCGAGTTCCGATAGACCAGATCTGGCGGACGAGTTCAGACGGACCATAGTCAGTTCCTACGAACTTTAACCTGCTCCGGCAGAGCAGATTCCGCAGACCAAATAAACCAGTTACGATAGACTAGTTGTGGCAAACCAAATCCGGCAAATCATTTTTGGCGGACAAAAACTAGTTACGATAGATTTATTCTAGGTGACAAAAACCGGCGGACCAGTTCCAGTGACTTGATTCGGCGGACCAGCCTGACGATGAAACAAGTGATGCGGTTATTAATCTATGGACAAGATTCGGTGAACCAATTTTGGTCGACTAGTTATGGCGGATCAGATGTAGTGGACCAGATCTTGTGGACGAGTTCTCTTTTTTTTTTCTATCGCTTTTTTGTCTTTTTCTGCGAGGGCAAAATCGTCAATTCACGGCTGCACATAATAACTATTATGGTATGTTTTGAAAATCGTTGGGAAAATGGCAATTTAACATTTTTGAGTTTTGAAAAGGGCATAGCCCACAAAATTCCCATTTAATATCTTATTTAACTGGACCGCTTAGACAATAAACGCTGACCACATCTGTGAACGTTCCTGAGTCCTGAGACTGTGTAAATCAGTTTACATCACATAAATTTTATCTAAGAACATTTCAATAATCTCTCAAATTTTCAAATTTGAGATTCTTTTACTGATCTCCAACAATTTTGTTTTTTATCAAACATCTTCAAATCATCAAATTTGGTATTTATACTAGTCAAAATCCAATATATATTATATTTAGTTTGATTTTTGTCCCAATTATTTATGCGATATACAAATAAACACATGGGCATAACAAACAATACAATAAATGGGTAGAGCTTCATAAAACCCTCTTAGCAAGGCAGAGACAGTTTTCTGAACAAATCAATTTTTCCAACATGATTCAAAGTATGATTGACACAAATCATTCACCGAACATAACCTCACCAAATCATGAAGTCCGTGATCGAGAGATTGTGAAGATGTTTCCACGAAATCACTTTAGCAAGTTTTTGTAGTTTAAACAAAGCCAATTTAACCAAGCAATCTAAAAGACTAGAGGAGACCACTAGTCAACACACAATGTCCATACACGTTACAATGTAGAAATGCACTACATAATAAAAAGAAACTGCAAAATAATATAACACTATAAAAAGAAAACACTCAAAATAGCTTTGATAACAAAGTATTAAATTCTTTAATTGATAACATTAAGAGTAAAATAGTAGATCTTTGGCAAAAAAATTCGAATAGCACTTAAGACAAGATCATATAACATACTCTGGTTTCGGGCGAGAGAGGATATATGAGTTTTACCCAAAATCTCTTAATTGTTAAAATAAAATAAAAAGAGTAAAAGAGTATAAAATGTAATAGACGAGAGTTATAACTTTTCATTCTTTCATGGTAATCATTAATATTATCCCTACCTTGAAAAACATAAATAAATTTGATAATTTAGCTATTTAACTAACCTATGAACAAAAAGATATTAAAAAGCTAAACACCTTTAAGTAGTCTGAAGTTTGGATAACTATCAAATAGGCCTCTAGCAATTGGCCCCTAGTCCCTAACATTTGGCTCCTAGAGACTTAAACAATGCAATGTTAAGAATTTCGCCGAAGATTACCAAAGTACCAACACTCTCACTCTCTTTCAGTTCTCTATGGATTCTATATAAATGCATAACATGTCTCTCTCATTGTCACTCACTAGGAAAATTGAACATGACAACTTCTATGGTCTCTTCCATGCTTCTCTTTCTCATTCTCCTTCTTGTATTTCCACATATCAATAATGCTCTTGGCGCACCAATGGATCTCCAAGCATTTAGTAAGTTATTACTATTATACTATTACTAGTTAGGTTTATGTAGTTGTGTTTAAACCTGATTTTGGTTTGGTTTTTTTCGAACTAATCTTCTAACCCAAATGTTTTGGTGCAAAAGAGAGAAACCTTCCTGATCAAGTGGCGGGCAAATTCCCAAGAGTTACTTCTGGCGTAGAGGATGCTTCTCAACAGGCTATAAATGCTGTTCAAAGTATTCCGGATGTTAAGGATCTTGCTGACGATGCTAGGGATGCGGCGCAAAACAGTTTAGCGCAACACAATGCAGCACAAGACAAAAGTTCAAATGGGTTTTGGTTTTGGTGCTCTGTTTTAGTCATTTCTCTTTTCTTTAAGCTTTAGTTGAAATGAGTGTTTCTGTGTTTACTTATGGACTTAGGGTTCCATTTTTCTCTTTGTGTGTTTTCTTCCATGGCTCAGCTCAACTCATCTCACTTTTGCTTCAATGCGTTGGATGCGTTTGCGGTTTCTGTTGTTCCTCATCTATGTATATGCAGATGTTTGTGATGTTTGTCATTTCCCATTTCTATTGACCTTTTATTTATCTTCGCTTTCATTGTTTACATCGTTTTTATCAAGTACATGTATCAACGAATATGTTCTCAACTGATTTAGACAAGTCTTTGGTGCTATTACCAAATCTTTACCTTAGACACTGTCTTCATCACTAGAACTCGAGCTTTCCTCTACACCACCCGTTATAATGTTACTCTCAATGGTTGATGTAGGAGTTACAGAGGTCACAACGCCAACAGACGGATTTCGGTTAATAGTTGTCGTTGTTGCTCTGGAAGCAACCAGTCCTTGCTCCTTTATAGTTTCTCGAGCGGCTCTTTCCTTAGCTTTCTTGGCTCTTTCAAGAACCTCTTCCTGTAATCAAACGTGTTACCAAATTATTAACTCCAACGCCGTAAATGAAAACCGAATCACACAGTAACAAGACATAAGATATAATCTGTATACTCTCAAATACCTGTCGCTATTAGGCGTAATTTTGGAAACAAATCGCAGTTTTTCTAATGCCTTTCTACTAAGCTCACACACGTCAGCTACGTATTAACTAAAATTTTTGAGTAGCTTCTATAGTTCTATGGTGAATAGAGTATACAAACCAAACACAATGCCGTTCTTGGAGAGCTTAATGTCTTCAATACCATTTACACTTACGAATACATTTCACTACAAGCATTTAGGCAAACTAATCGCAGTTTTCTAATTCCGTTCTACTAAGTTTACACACCTCAGCTAAACATTTTGAGTATCTTCTACAGTTCTATGGTGAATAGAGTTTACAAAACCTAACACAATGCCGTTCTTGGAGAGCTTAATGTCTTCAATACCATTTACACTTTCGAATACACTTCCCTGTTAGCATTTAGAGAGTAAATTCGCAAACTATCACGGTTATCTAATCCCGCTCTACTAAGCTCACACACCTTCTCAGCTAAACCTTTTGAGTATCTTCTATAGTTCTATGGTAACTAGAGTTAACACAATGCTTTTTCAACACAAGATTGAACAAGAACAAGAATTGACAAAAACTAACCTGAATCTCTTGAACTTGCTTCTGTTGCTCAGCTTGAAACCTTCCAATAGTACCCAAAACTTCTCCAACAGTAGACTCAATCCTCTCATTAATAACTTCAGCTAAAGCTTTCCCCAAAAAGAAAGCATCTAACACACTCTTGTTCTCATTCTCACCTACCCACAAAACAAAGACTCCATTTTTATTCAACCAAACCCTAAAAATTCACTATAAACCCTAAAAATCGAAACTTTCAAAGAGATTGAGTCTTGAATCAGTACCATTGGTGCTTTTGTTGGAGCAATTGCATTGTAAACAAGTTCGTCTTCTTCGCGGCGGCTCTAAACCTAATCGTAACCGGCGAAACTCAAAATTGGAATTGCGGAGGATGAAGTGATGATGACGAGAGGGTTGGGTGTAGGGATTTGAAAGAGAGAAGGAGGAAGAAGATGGAATCGTGAAGCTACTCATCATCTTCTCTGGTCTCTCTCTCTCTCTTACTCTGTGGCCGTCTGAGGAAGATGAAACAGGTTTCGGGTTTTTTGACAAGGCGAAACGGATTCGAAATTATTGGGCCTTTAATGGGCCTAAACTGTATAATAGCATGTCTTTTGGGTAGGACCCGTTCTGTTTAGAAATATAAAACCCAATAAAGTTATTTAGGCTTACCCGTACTCTATCCGAACCGGTTTTTCCGGGTCGGGTTCCGGATTGGGTATTCGGGTTCAGTTTATGTTTTTAACTTAAAATTTAGTTTTATGATTAAATTTTAATAAAATATCAATATTATTTTGATTAGATAGTTTTGATTTTTGAAGGGGTTTTATCAAATAAATTAACAAAAAAAAGTTTTGTTGAGAAAAACTAGGTGACTCGACATAGTTTTTTTTAGGGTTAATTGCGTGTGGACACACTTTCAAAAGTTTAATTGCACGATGACACACTTATAAACTCATGGTACATTTTGGAAAAGTTTTTTTACTCTCTCACCCTCACTTTGACAACATATTAACTCATTTGTCATCCTAAATAAAATGCCACACAACTAAACACTTACGTTCTTTTCCTCTTCATTTTCTTCCTCCTCCTCCTTTTCGATTCTTTCCCTTTCTTCCTCTTTCCCTTTCTTCCTCTTTCTCTTTCTCATTTTTTATCTTTTTTTTATAATCACTTTATCTTGTTATTGTAACAATATTTTATATTTATTTTTGTACAATACTCAAACTTTCTATTTTTCCTATATTTGAAGATGCATTTTACTATATTTTTGGATGAATTATATTATATATATTATCCATTTTTAGTTCACCAATTATTCGCTGATAATTTGATGGTCAATTGTAATATCATTTCTGGATACATACTTGTGTTTTGATATTTTAACAACATGTGGTTACTTTTTACATGTTTTAGTATAAATGAGTGCATATGTACATGAGAACATTCCAATAAAAATGAGTGTAAATGAGTGTGTCTCTGTACATGTGAACATATGGACAATAATCATCTATCCAACGTCGAAGATGAGAGTATTAAGAATGATTGGAAGCATTTTTTGGACAGAATAGGTCATCGGTATCCAAAAAACCTCATCCACATGATCATTTTTTGGACAGAATAGGTCATCGTATGAATTATATTATGTATATTATCCATTTGTAGTTGACCATTTGGTCGCTGATAATTGGATGGTCAATTGTAATATCGTTTCTGGATATACATACTTGTGTTTGGACATTTTAACAACATGTGGTTACTTTTTACATGTTTTAGTATAAATGAGTGATTATGTACATGAGAACATTCCAATAAAAATGAGTGTAAATGAGTGTGTCTCTATACATGTGAACATATGGACAATAATCGTCTATCCAACGTTGAAAATGAGAGTATTAAGAATTATTGGAAGCATTTTTTGGACAGAATAGGTCACTACCGATTTAAATATGTAAAAACGAAAAACAAAAAATAAAAAAACTCAGAAGCACTTACCTAGATCTGTCATCCAAAGTGATTGAGAAATTAGTATATACAAGTTTAACATAAACGAGAAAACTCAGAAGCACTTACTCTATTCAAGTTTAACATAAAAGAGAAGACACTTACCGTGATTTTGTGTTCTCTATATGTTGGAGAAGACGAAACAGCTATAAACCACTAAGTTTTAGGGAAATTTAGCTTCCCTACCATCATTTTGAAAAACGTTTTTCAAAATACCATTTTTGAGGAGGTCTTGTCCCAAATAACATTTTCCTAATTTTTTGGACCACTATGCCCTTCTTCTCACTTCTCTTAAAATTGATGGGACACATACACACCTATTGAGATCTGTGACACAAAAGAAGGAAAAGATAATAACATAAAATTATAACAAAACTTTTATTTCTTTCTTTTTACTAACCAAATAAACACAAACTTTCTTTATACGATGAAAAATAAGAGTGACAAACATCGCTTTGATCGAGAAAGTGTCCATGAATAAGATTTTGTCCATCGTATATATAACTAGTTATGTCCATATACTAACTATACATATGTCCATATGTCTATCATAAACAAACATTATCTCTGCATTTTATTGGTTGGTTTGGGTTTTTAAATTATTGTTTAGGGTTTAGATTTGATAACTAAACAAAAATGATTTTGGTTTGGGTTTTTAAATATGTTGTTAGGGTTTAGATTTGATAACTAAACAAGAAAATAGACAACACCGTGGACAACAAGACCAATACCATGGACAACAAGGACAATACCGTGGACAAAACCATAGTTAAACGAAACATCATTTCAGCATTTTATTGGTTGGTTTGGGTTTTCAAATTACTGTTTAGGGTTTAGATTTGATAACTAAACAAAAATGATTTTGGTTTGGGTTTTTAAATATGTTGTTAGGGTTTAGATTTGATAACTAAACAAGAAAGATAGACAACAATGTGGACAATAAGAACAATACCATGGACAACAAGGACAATACCGTGGACAAACCATAGACAAACGAAACATCAAGAAAGTTAGACAACACCGTAGACAATAAAAACAATCCTCTGTCCACGGATTTCTCAAAACTTGTAAGAACATCTCTATCCTTCAATAAAAACTTCTCTTTATCTGTCTCTTTTTCTTCGCAATGTTCATACAAGTTTTTAATTTTGTTTTTTTCCTTTCTAACCGGAGATGTCTACATAGCTAATTAATTAAAATGTTTGTTTACCATTAATACACATGTATTGTGTTTTCCAATCAACCGTAAAGGTGTCATTAGTAAAGGTGTAAAGGTGTCAGTAAAGGTGTCAGTACACATGTAAAGGTGTCAGTACCTTTTATTTTTATTTTCTTCTTTCCTCCTTTTTGTCAATTCGATAAAGAAGATACACAAGGTTAATATAGTATATTCATGTGAAAAAATGGTATATGGGATAAGGTTTGGAAATCGTGGTATTTCCAAAAACATAAAGTATAAATCATGGTAGAATTGAAAAAATTCCCTAAGTTTTATGGGTTTATTATATTCTTGGTTAATTAAATTATATAATTAATAGTAACTAAAACATAAACGAAGTTACGCATCAAACGGACGACGACGTCGACAATTAGAAATGGACGAGACACAGTTTTACTTTATTAGGACAGTTTGTGTCTTTTTTTGGCACAAACAGTTCAAAAAGTACACAACAATTGGAAAGTGTGCCTTTCGTAACTTCTCCCCCTTAAAGTGTGTTAGGTGGTAAATCCCCCTTTTTTTTATGTCTTATTAACAATGTTCTTAAATTTTCAACAATGGTAAGCAATATATATGGCAACTAATATATTTTGGATAAAGTGTTAGAAATTGCTACTTTGTTTGTAACAAATTACTACTACAATTTAAATGAAATTCAAATGTTAGGTGTTATAGATATATACTTCATTTTCATTATTTACTTGATGTAATACGTACTTGTCAAAACAAGTTAGCTACAAATAGCCAATAATTACTGTCTTTGGTGAAAATAGGTTACTACAAACTATATAGAAATTAATTTAATAAGCACCGGAAGATGATCAGGATGATAAATATCAAAACAAAAACCATGAATTTAAAGCAAAAGTGGTGAAAACTGGAACTTGCTTATGGTAAATAATACTCCCTCTGTTTCATTATAATCGATGTTTAAGGTTTTGGCACACTAAATAATAAAACATATAATTTACCCATTTTCCATAAAAACATCATTAACTAATATGAATTCAACCAATAAGAAAATATGATGTAAAATATAATTGGTCAAAAAATATTAAATACATGAAATTTGTGCATAGGAAATTGAAAACATCACTTATACTGAAACAAAAAAAATGGGCTAAAACATCTTTTATAATAAAACAGAGGGAGTATGTCTTAATTTTATTGGCTTTTAAAATAGATCATGAAATTTCGTTTACTTTTCTAAAAAATATCACAAACATTCGTTAATTTTGCCAAATTTGGCAAAATTTTAAATTATTTGTGAGAACAATTTAACGGTTTGATAATCCATTAATATATTTTGTTAAATTGTAGAAACTTAAGTTTGCAATTTATTTACAAAATCAAATTATTGATTTTATTTCCATTAACATATTCCCTTAACATCGTGCCTTATTTGGTAAACTCAACAAATATTTGTGATAAAAATGGTTGTACGATGGTGTAGCTTGTAATAACCACATTCCTTGATACGAATCGTACATATTAGAGGTAGAAATGTTTGAATGAGATAATTCGTTTAACTCGGTTGTTCTCATTAAGAGCTAAAGTATTGACTTCAATTTGTGTGTTATATGCTCTTATGTTTCTCTATTGGGACTACAATATCTAAACTGGAGTAAAATGGACTAGCGATCACGAGTTAGCACTAAATAAATATAAAAATTTACTCCAGTTTTTGAATTTTTTGAAGAAACCCTAAGAAAAAAACTATGTTTGTATTGTAGATCAATTGTAAAACTATTTATTTATATTTTCATGTTTATATATCTAATAAACTACAAATTGAACCAAAAAAGTCTTGAGAATATAATGTATTTAGCATACAAGTTATAATGTGACTCATTAGAACTTGTTCATATGACTAGGTAAATCAATTAAGCTTGAAAATATAATTTATTTATTAATAAAAGTAATAAATTTAGTAAGTTAAGGTAAGTACACAAAAATTGGAAAATATTTTAGTGGTTTAAAACCATTGTAAGGTTTACAAATCTATGTAGAATTCATTGATTCCATGTCGAATAAACAGAATTTAAAAGGAAAAAAGTGATTTAGAAAATCATGCAAAGTGGATTTTATCAAAAAAAAATGGTCATTCTACCAGTTTCATACAAATTTAAAAATGTGAAAATAGAATTTATATCTTTGTTAATGCACTAAAATTGTCTCTCTCATAATCTAACTAATAATTAAGCTTAAAAATTGGAGATAAATTTGAGATTTGATATAAAAATCTTTATGAAACAAAAATGTATTGTAAAACATAGGGGTGGGCGTTCGGGTAACCATTCGGGTTCGGGTCGGGTTTTTCGGGTTTTTCACTATCATAGTTGGTACAAAGCAATTGAAGCTCTGATGCTATGTTCACTATCTCACCATAACACTTGTGTGCATTCAGAGTTGTAGAAGCTGAGACTACCAATGTGGCATCGTAAAAAATGATACGGAACCTATTTAACCTTTCAATTGCACGCCAATCAGCCATTGAAGGAGGTCCAATCCGTTTTGCACCATTTTCATACTCCAAGAAATGATCATTATACAGTTTGTCTTCAAGCTCCATCTTATCAAATGCTACCTTGTACTTAACTGCCCTTAACAACATCAAATATGTGGAGTTCCACCTAGTCTTTACATCTAATGGTAAACTACCCCTTGTCATCCTACCAGAGTCTACCTTAAGATCAAATGCTTCTTGCCTTCTGCCTCCTGATCTAAAATATAATATAGCATTACGAACTGCAGTCACACTATCATCTATTTTATTGAATCCGTCCCTCACAATTAAATTAATAATATGACCAGCACATCTCATATGTAAGAAATCTCCTTTCATCACTAAAGAGTCCTCAGATAGCAAAGAGAAACTGGACTCAAACAATGACAATGCATTACTATTGGCTGTTGCTTTGTCCACAGACACACAAAAGACCTTTTCTATTCCCCAGTCAGTTAGGCATTCAAGAAGGACCTTAGCAATAGTCTTACCTTTATGATCTGTGACATACTTGAATCCTATGATCAGCTTCTTTAATCGCCACTGAGCATCAATATAATGTGCTGTTATAACCATATAACTTGAACCTAAAAATATGAAGATACATTAAGCCTTACACATTAAACAAGTCTAACAAAAAAATATGAAACAAGATATTGATTAAAATAAACATTACCAGTGATCTCACAAGTCCAAATATCTGTTGTTAGTGAGACTCTTTGCTTGTTAGTTAGAAACCATTGTTTCATAGTAGCCTTCCTATCAACATAAATCTGAACAACGTCTCTTGTTGCTGTCCTTCTTGAGTGAGGCTTGTACATGTTTATCTTGATGATATACATAGAGAAACATACATATATTTAAGTTAGATATAAAATAAGTTGATAAAAAAAGAACATTACAAAAGAAAATTGTTTACCTTGTCACAATAGTGTTTCCAAGCCATGCATTCAACGAAAGATAATGGCAACCCTGCTAACACAAGTAACTCATTCGTTGCTTTTCTGAAAATACTCTCAGACACTTTTCCACTATGAAAACTCCCTTGCATATTAATAACTTGCTGAGTCGTATCTTGTCCTTCTTTCCATGCTTTGTATGACTTACATATTTCAAGATGATTCCACATGTTTTTAGTCCCTGACTTTGATGGACATGAATAATCTTTCTTGCAATGGTGACAGACACACTTGTCACGGTTTTCTCTTCTTGTGAAATGAGTCCATACATCTGACCTTGGGGGGATTATCTTCTTTGCTTTTGGTTGTTCAGAAGTAGCTCCATTTTCTTGTGTTTGTTTCCTTTTTCCCCTTTGATCCGGAGTCGGCGTAATAACTTCTTCTTGTTCATGTTCTTCATTATCTCTATTAGCTTTGTTAGGAGGAGATGATGAATCCATCTGCATATTAAAAACATACTAAATTAGAATTCTTAAAACAATAAAACATAAAACGAACATAGCAACACAAACGTGTATACGTGATGATGATTAAAAAAACAGAAACACACACAAGCATGGATTTTAATATAATTGATATAAGCATGGATTTAACGTGGATGAGAGTGGATTGATATATTATAATTGATACACACACACTAGCAAGGATTACATCATTCGTAATAATTAATAAAGAATTAGATTGGTTAGTGTTGATTCATATTGTTAGTTCTGAATTCATCTTCTGTCAAGTGTTAAGTTATTTGCTAAAAACTTCAAATCGACGAAGAAGAGGTGATTTACCTGACTTTGCCTTGAGAGACCTCGGATGGAGGAGAGTTAGCGAATGATGAGAATGATTCTTTTAGGGTCTCCAGTTTGTTAAATTGAGAATTTTCTTGATTTGGTTTGAATAGCACAATTATCGGGATATGGTAAATAGAGAGAATCAAGAGATTTAGAGGTTAGAAGAAAGGCAAGAATCGATATTATACAAAGATCCTAACATATATTATATAACATTGGATGATTTCGGATTTTTATTTGGGTGTTCGGATATACCCGATCGGGTTCGGGTACCCAATTTATTTATTATAAACATCCAACCAGATATTTGGTATGAAATATACCCAACCGAAACTGGTTACATCGGGTCGGGTTCGGTTCGGGTTTCGGGTACGGGTATTTTGCCCACCCCTAGTAAAACAACACTCTTTGTGAAATAGAAAGAGTATATTGCAAACAAAATATATTTCTTTCTATAAAAATTTCTGCATATTCGCATAACTAATGTTTGAGAGATGTAATGAAAAGAGTTATAAGTAGTACAATTATTATTTTTTCTTTTTTTTGTTAGTTTTTAACCTAATGATTAGGCCTGGGCATGATTTCCAAATCGAAGCAAAAAAGTTAAATCTGGACCAAAAATTTTGAACAAATTAATAACTTGAATAGAACTATAGTAAAAACTTTAATAAATTAAAAACATTGAGACGGTGATATTTTCTTGATATATAGAATCATTAACTGAAGATCTATATATTAATTAACCTGAAAACCAATTCGAAATCATAGAGATATATAAATTTAACGACGTAAGAATTTATAGATTTTATAATGTATATCGAATTATTTGAATTCGAGCTATGTAATACCAAAGTGACCAAAACTCATTAAGGGAAGTAAACATTTTTAAATAGCAAACTATACATAAAAAAAAACTAAAATGTACAATCTTAATTAGAATTAGTTACTTAATATTTTTATTTTATTCTTTTTTCAGAAACCAAACCAAACAAAACAAAAACACAATTTGATATTAATTCCGGACGAGATTTACTTATTAAAATATTAAAAACTAGATTTTAACATGCGATACACCAAACCAAAACAGCTTTATCCCAAATAAACCGTTTCCAAATTCCCTAAAAAAAGAACTCAAAACATAACTAGAACTGATTAACCGAATGTACATATACATATAAAAACACCATTAAACAAAAAAAAAACGCGACACCGTCAAAACAACGACGCGTCGTCGACATATACTTAACGGAGTTTACACAGCTCCTTTGCAAATCTCTAGTTTTCATCTATAATATATAAACCCCTCTCCTCACCTCTCTCATCTCTCTCTCTCTCCCTCCCTCTCCCTCTCTCTCCTCTCTCTAGATCACTCACATTCTCTCTCTGTATCAGAGAGAAGAGAAAAAGCTCTAACAATGGTCGTCCTTACAAGAACACTGTTCTCAATCTCAGCAGCTCTAGTCATAATCATATCACTCTTTGTCCATGTAAATGCGTAAGTCTTACATTGTCATCTCCCATTTGGTTTTTTGTTTCTATCGTTCGGACAAAGATTCTTATGTCCGAACAATGCAGAGTTCAAGAAACAAGGGAAACGAAACAAGAAAGCTCAAGAAACACATCAACGGTTGATAAGTGAGTTCTCTCACTTAGATTTTGATCTCAGCCGTTCGAAATTTGTTTGTCTATACGATCTTTAAAACGACGTCGCTTTGCATGTTCTTGTTTTGATAGTGAATGGCATGAACATGCTGTGAAAGACCCAGATGAAATAGCAGCAATGGTCGATACGTGAGTCTCTCTCTACTCACTCACTCACTATATACTTAACCTATTATAAAATAATATAAACCTACTTTATTAGATATATTTCGTATTAATAACGTTTTTAAGATTAGTCAAATCATATATATGTGATGCTTTAACTTTACTATATAACCTATGTAAAGTTGTTGTAGTAGACCAAGAAAAACAATTTCAACAATCTATAAAAATTTCTCTGACTTATGTAAAAGTTAAAAAAGTTAGTAATGTTGTTTTTTATAATAAGCATGCATTATTGTGATGCATAGAATTATAAGTTTTCTCAATATATGTGACTCTGCTGCTGACTGAGATGTACTTTTGTAATTTCTTAACTCTGCAAAAATAAAATAAAATAAAAAAAGAGTAACATGTGAAAACACTTCTGACAAGAAGAACAGTATTGGTTTATTGAATAAAACCACAAACCGTGATTCCCATTTATACCTTACCTTACTATTTTTCTTTCTTAAGATCCACCGACGCCTTTGTATTAATGTTTTCAATTTTACATACATTTACAATTTTACATACATACTCTCTCAAAGAGAGATGATTTTAAAAAATAAAAACATTTATGGAACAATGGCATTAGATTTTAGAATTATTTGAATATCTTCTACATATCAACTTATCGATATAAAATTTTCATCGAAAAACTATTTTTTTTTCGTTTTTTTTGTCATCACATCGAAAAACTAATTTGGGATTGAAAAAAATATAATTTATCGACGTATTAATTTATCGAATATGAATTTATAGACTTTTATTTTATACTGTATATATTTTATCATTTTATAGGCAATGAGAAATGGTATTAATTAACTATCTAAATGATTTACTTCTTTATTGATTTAATATTTTGAATATTATATTAAATGACTATTTATGATCAAACTAACAACAATTAAACTGTTTGTTCTTATTAAATTACAACTCTTTTTTAACAGCAAATTAATGTATGGATATCATAACTAGTTTTCATAATAGATAAAACAATCAAATACAACCATTATCATAATAGAAGAAATTAATGTATTATTTATTAAGACAAATAGTTAATAAAGATTAAAATCATTCTTTTTAGAAAATGTATCAGCATTACTTTATTCCTAATTTACTACTATTAAAAAAAATGCTACATGCAATATGATTAAATCCTTAAACCCAATAATCTTTCACATAAGTTTATTAGTTAACAAAGAATTTTTATTTTATTTTTTTATTTTACTGTTAATTTTCAATAAAATATTATATACATATTTGTACTATATTTTATATAAATCTGAATCTGGCACCCATAGTTTTTGCATTTAATTTCGGAATTACAGAGAAAATAAATACTACTCCAAAGGTTTCCTATATAGATCGTCTCCCATGAACATGAAAATATAAAATTCCTTTTTATACAAAAGACAACATTTAATTTTACCCACGTTGGGCCACCTCACCAAAACCTCAATTCAATGCTTCCTTATATTTTGCATTTTCCTGTCTCCTCTACTTTGACTTTCTTGTTTAACTCTCACTAGGGTGGTATCTACAAAATCCCAAAACTCACGGGGTTAATTTCAAACTTTTAAAAACTTTGTTCTCTTTTTCGTAATAACATTATTTTGCGGATACATGCAGGAGCATACGTAACAGTACGTACAGGAGAAAGCTAGGCTACTTCTCCTCTTGTTCAACAGGAAACCCGATCGATGATTGTTGGCGATGCGATAAAAAATGGCATCGCCAGAGAAAACGGCTAGCGGGTTGCGCGATTGGTTTCGGCCGTAACGCGGTCGGAGGCCGTGATGGACGTTACTACATTGTTACTGATCCATCTGATCATGACCCTGTTAATCCTAAACCTGGTACACTACGTTACGCTGTGATTCAAGACCAACCTCTATGGATTGTCTTTAAACGTGACATGGTCATTACTTTAAGACAAGAACTAATCATGAACAGCTTCAAAACCATCGATGGTCGTGGTTCGAACGTGCATATAGCTGGTGGTGCATGTATAACGATTCAGTACGTTACCAATATTATCATCCATGGGATTAATATACATGATTGTAAGAGGACTGGTAACGCTATGGTTCGGAGTTCTGAGAGTCATTATGGTTGGAGAACTATGGCTGATGGTGATGGGATCTCGATTTTTGGATCGAGTCATATTTGGATTGATCATAATTCTCTTTCGAATTGTGCTGATGGATTGATCGATGCAATTATGGGATCTACTGCTATTACCATCTCTAATAATTATATGACTCATCACAACGAGGTTAGATCACACTTTTCATTGATTCTAGTAGTTCATGTACGTTTACCAAAATTTGCGGACTAGTTAGGTCTATATATAATATATCAAATGATGTATTATTAGTTATTAGTGGTAATGATTTAGGTGGTATATATTAGTATCGGTGCAAAAGTTATGAGTGGTGATGATTTATGAATGCATTTACGCGGTCTAGGAATGGGACATTGGGACTAGAATAATTCGGGTAACATAAGCAGTATGTAATAGATGGTTTTATTTGTTTTTGAAACATAGATAAAATAGGGATAATTCCCAAACAAAAGCATGAGTTATTAAATATTTGCCAGAAAAAATGTTTTTGTTATAAAAATTGGGAGAAAAAATGTTTTTGTTATAAAAAAAATAGGCAAATTATTTTCTGAGAAATAATAAATAAGTAACGTTCTCGAAATTTTGCCTAACATGTAGTGTTTGTGATGTCAAAATAGTTACTAGAATTTATATAATTTGGGAAGAATTTTGGATATATATTTTTTTTGGTGAATAACTAAGAGGTTCTGGCCGAACCTCTAGTAATTATCAATTGTGGATATGATAATTTCTAAATTAATTATATACTCAAACGGGTGATCGGATACGCGTCTTATATCTTATCCTAAATCGATCGGCATGCCTTAGTTTAGGTTCGTGTTCTTATGATCAGAAAATTGGTTGTTCTATAGATGGCAGTGTGTTCATTATTTTGAGGTCTTTGGTTCATCTTCTAATCAAAGATTAAGTTTCCTAAATGCAAACTTAATTGTTTAGCTCATTACTCAAAAATATGCACAGTAATTTAAAAAGTTAGTGTTTTATATCTTTTTTTTCCTTGGCCTTATCTTCAAAAGCTGACAATAGATAATAATGCAGGCTATTTTGTTGGGGCATACTGATTCCTACACAAGAGACAAAATGATGCAAGTAACCATTGCGTACAACCATTTTGGAGAAGGTCTTATACAGAGAATGCCAAGGTTTGTGTCACATCATTTTCTTGGGAGTTCTTTTATTTCTTTCTATGGTTTCATATGTTTTAGAGTGTTTGTATGTTTGGTGTAATTTCAGGTGCAGGCATGGATACTTCCACGTAGTAAACAACGATTACACACATTGGGAAATGTATGCAATTGGTGGGAGTGCTAACCCTACCATCAATAGCCAAGGAAATCGGTTCCTTGCCCCGGGAAACCGTTTCGCCAAGGAGGTATTCGATAAAACCGGTTGCTCAAAGATGCATCAAGCTAGAGGATATAATTTGATCATTCTAAATAACATAATGAATGATTTAATATATATATTTTGGCAGGTGACAAAAAGGGTTAATGCAAGGGAAGGAGAATGGAACAATTGGAACTGGAGATCACAAGGAGACTTAATGCTCAATGGTGCATACTTCACTTCATCTGGAGCTGGAGCTTCTTCAAATTATGCAAGAGCCTCTAGTTTGGCTGCTAAATCATCTTCCCTTGTAGGAATGCTTACCTCTAGCTCTGGTGCTTTGAAATGCAGGATCGGTACGCTTTGTTAATTATTTGTATTTGTATAACCAAAACAGAACATATATATATATATAGAAAAATATATGGAAAAGTGTAGTATAGTGCATTGCTCTAGTAGTACTAGTATATAATATCTACAATATATATTCTTCTATCACAAACTCGTTGTTCAATCTCTGCTTGTTCCTGGTGTTTCTTCCTCATTGATATGTCTCCAAGAGAAAGGATCCCAAATGCATAGACATCAGTTCTTGATTTGCATTTCTTCATCTTGAAGAGTTTTGCTGCTTTGTAATCGTGTTTTCGACCTCGTCGGCTACATCTTGTACCATTAACTTTGTCAAGACTAAACTCATTGAGCCTTGCCAAGAAAAAGTCATCAACAAGTACATTCCCTGATCTAACATTTCCATGGATTATAGGATCACTTCTTTTCTAGTGTGAAGATAAGCCAATCCCCGCGCTATTCCAAGCACATTCTTGTGTATCCTAGCCCAATTCGAAACAAGTTTTCTTGGTTTAATTTATGCAAATCAAGAAGGTAGCCATAAGACTTAACATTAGGATCAAAGGAAAGAAGTTGGAGGCTTTCTCTTCTTGTCCACATTTTCTAAGTACAAGGAGGTTGGTTCTCTTCTGCTCCTGGTTCAAATCTCCTATGAGATGGAGAGACATTGTTTGAATCAAAACGGATACATAAAAGTTATGAAGTTAAACTTATAGATTGTAATCTTATATTCGTTAAATTTATTAAAATAAATTAGTTAGAAAATTATTGTTTATCAAATTATTAAATGAGAGAAAAATAAAATTATCTTGTTTTTGGTTTTGTCAGTCTCCTCATTGATTAAATTAAATGAGGCCTCTATAGTTTACACAAACCAAAATTTCCGTACGGGCTAAACCGGTTTTTCGACATTTCAGTTCACGTTCGATTAATCACTATAGGTTAACCGATAGATTAATCAGATTAGTTTGGTTGTTGTATCATTTTGTTTTATCGAACTGAGAAGCAACCTGATTCTTTAAACAAAATAACCAGATTAAACCAAAATTCCTAGAAAATTAATAACCAAAATCCAAAATGATTTAATCTAAATGCCATAAATTTCTTGAAAAAGTCAGTTATCCGATATATTATTCCCCTCTGAATCTGATTATCTGTGGACTACATTTATAAAACTGTTTTTATTGTCGGTTATTAATAATTTAGATTGAAAATTTATTTTAAGTTTATTTGTATCATTATATCTATTTGCTATTATCTCATGAGATAACTAATATAACATGCACTCACAAGATGGTTTTGAGTCCAATACACAATTTTAAAAAATAAAATGAATTTTCATACTTATTTTTTGTTTTGCATTATAATTTTATAAGAAATATATTCCAATATTAAAGAAATAACCCTTTTCGAATTATATAAAAATTGGAAAATTTTGAGATATACTTTTTCGGTGTATAACTTTTTTTTTTTAAATGTCTCTTTCATCTATCAATTTTCAAAAATACCTATTTTTAAATCTGAAGAATTATAAAGTTTTCTAGGGCGTATATGGTACTTCTAGATAAAAATATAATGCGGAAGACTCGACACATATATTTATAAGATTTATAAAAGTTTTTTTTAAAGGTTTACAAGGTTTTTTAAAAAGTTTTGAAAATGTATATATATATATATATTATATAATTTTCCACACTTATAAAGGTAATTTGTTTATATTTCTTTTAGCTTACACACATATTTCTATAAATTTAAAAAATTTAGTGTTTTTTTTATAAATTGGAAAAATGAGTATTAATATAGCTCTTCGCTTTCGAGAAAAGTTTTTGTTGCTACAACCATCATCAACACTACTTCTAACGAAGCTTGGACTTGTGATAACCAGTTTTTCTCTTATTGCTTGACTTGCATACTGCAACAATCATCCATTTGATAGTTTCAATTAGATACTAAGGGTTCTGATAATTTCCAATACTTCAATGTTACTATAATCATAGCAGCGATGCACCTCTCCATTATATAATTATTGTAAATTGCATAAAGAAAAATAAATCATTATGTTTATAAATTATTTTACTTAATATAACAGATTATTTTTATTTAAAATTTACTTGTAAATTAATTTCCAAATTATATTTTGGGCTTATTTTAATACTTCTGATTTCAATTTTATTGTTATCATCTATTTACTATTATATCGAAAGATGACTCATTAAATTTACGATCAAAATGATCTAAAAGTTCCCGTTTATATATATAGTAAACAGCTTAAAAGAATATATCAGAGCTTGTCATGAACTTAGTGAACTAGTTGCAAAAGATAAAGTTTAAAATTGTTAGGACAAATGTGATTGAGTGCAAGTCGTGTACAACAAATTACACATTGTATAGACAAACGAATCATATATTATTTTTCATATCATATTATTAATGAAGATTTAGAGTTATATTTTTTGAAATATTTTTGAGAGAGGCACTTAACTAGTTGCAGCAAAAAAAATTTCAATATAACCATTCCCACTAAAGATATTAGAAGATGTATTGGTATTAGACTATTAGAGGTAACAGTTTCTAAACCAGAACTTCACCAATCACTTGCTTACACCGTCACAAGTTGATCTTAAATCAAAGAACATATAACATCCCTAAGTATTGTATCTGTATACATTTGGAGATCTGTCTCATATTAACAAAACCTTAAGCTTTACTTATACTTGTCCATGATTCTCTTGGCTTCTTCAAGTGGATCATCCATTGACTTAGAACCAGAGCTATTATCTTCTCCTCTTAGTTTTGGAGCTTCATCTTTGTTTAAGGCTATGAATAAGAAATATGCAAATCCCATTGTTCCCTGCAACACTCACTGAAACTTAGCTTTGTAAAGACCGAAAAAATATCGTTGGAAAGGGAAGAAGAGGATTACATACCAATACAAAGAAAGCGGTTGAAAGAAACGACTTGACAACAAACAACGAAACCGCTAATGCTGCAATCGTTACCGAGATTCTAGCAACTGGTCTAGGTACAGAGACCTTTCAAACAAACGAAAATAGGATCATAAGCATAACCAAGTCTAACTTAGAGAGCAGTTTAATCAGTGATGACAAGACTAAGTGAACTCACAGGTACAAGATTGGTTCCAGCTTCGATTCCATCTTTCCCAATACTCCATGCGGTTCTAAGAACTGTACAGTACAATGACACAAACATCCAAATACATTAGCCAGACACTCTTATACACACAAAGAGAGTATCCACACAACAATGACCAAAACCAGTTTCATCAATCAATACACAAATCCTCATATCAACATCCAAAAACATCAGCCAGACACTCTTATGCACACAAAGAGAGTATTGACACAACAATGACCAAAGCCAGTTTCATCAATCAATACACAAATCCTCTTATCCACATCAACTCCAATCAAATTTTACCACACTTACTCCATCAAGAAACTCTTATACACACTACTCCATCAAGAAACTCTTATGCACACTTAATCCATCAAGAAACTCTTATACACACTTCTCCATCAAGAAACTCTTATGCACACTTACTCCATCAAGAAACTCTTATGCACACTTACTCCATCAAGAAAATCTTATGCACACTTACTCCATCAAGAAAATCTTATGCACACTTACTCCATCAAGAAACTCTTATACACACTACTCCATCAAGAAACTCTTATGCACACTTACTCCATCAAGAAACTGATCAAATTATAGGGTAACCACACAACAATGACCAAAACCAGTTTCATCAATCAGTACACAAATCCTCAAATCAACATCAACTCCAATCTAATTCTACCACACTTACTCCATCAAGAAACTCTTATGCACACTACTCCATCAAGAAACTCTTATGCACACTTACTCCATCAAGAAACTCTTATGCACACTCAAGAAACTGATCAATCAGAGGGTAACCACACAGCAATGAACAAACCAGTTCATCAATCAATAGTACACAAACCCTTCAAACACATCAGCTCCAATCCAATTTTACCAATTTCTAAGATTACTCAGTGACCCTTTTGCTCAATTTGATAACTTAGCAATCAGAACAATGAATTCGAGGGTAAAGAACAAACCTTTCAAGAAACTGGACTGAGCAGACAAAACAAGGGTTTTGGACCGAACTCGTTGGGGTTGAAGAGGAGCGATTCGAGTTCTCAAATCCAGTAAAGATGCGTTTTTTAACCTCAAAACAGAGCATGGAGACAGAAACGGAGAATTAGGGAATTGGGTTAGGGTTTGTAAGAATCTTGGAGGGAGAGGTGAAGGAAACGGAGCTAGAGAAGAAGCCATGACATGTGAATTGCTCAAGCGGCTTGATACTAATCGGATTATATCGAACAGTTGTTTTATCTGAATAGGTTTGGTTTTATTCTCAAAGTTTGTCTTTTTATTTATTTTTTCTTTGGTTTTATTAAGTTAAGTTCGTATTTCGTAACCACATCAATTTACTTATTATTGAAGGAAACAAAAGACTCGAGACAAATCTCATATGGTTCATGTGCTATGCAATCAACTACTCAAAGAGAAAGAGTCAAACCAAGTCAACCAAATTCTAATTCTTTTGTACATAATGATTCGTTTATAAAGGAAAGCAATTCCAATTTTAGGCAACTTCTACTATATAACTAGCAGTGATATATCTATGGGGAAAGGCATAGATATGAGAGAAATATTGGGGAATAAATTAGCCCAAAGTAAGAAATGAGAAAACTATGATAGGTGTCAAGAGAAAGAGTCAGAAAGGAGTATAAGCTTAGAAATTTGAGTGCAAAGCCTAATCTTTAATTACTAAAGAAAGAGCAAAGATCCTTGAAATTTTGTGAGGAGTATGTGTTGATAGTGAAGGTTGTCAAATATCGGAAAATAATAAAGGCAAGACTGAATGATCAAGGATCGTCGAGATTACAATAAACAAGTAATAGAGCCGATTTGCTTAATACAAATTATGTTTCTTCTCTTTAGGTTTAGCAAAATATGTTGAGAGCTATGATACGAATTATATGTACTCACTCACTCCAGTTCACTGTCTGTCCTCTTTCAGTTGAGGACACCCTATTTATAGTTGATGGTATGCATCATAACCTACCTCGAGATGTGTATGATGCGCAGGCGGCAAAATGGCTTGTGCGGGCCGATCATCTTTGGGCCAGTCGCTTATTGGGCTGCAAATGATTTTTGTCCTTTTGTGCCGGTAAATCCTTCTAGAAGCCACGTCGACAATTGGTTTACCGGGCGGATTGAAACTATACATGGGGAGAAGCCCATATCCAACAAATTATGAGTGTGTGATAGTACCACAAGCTTAAGAAAACTATGGGAATAAGGGGTGCGTGTGTCAAATAGTATCGAGAAGATATATTTGACATTGGTGGTTAAGGTCTTTCAAACTACCAACATTATAGTTTAGAGCATATACATTAAGAGACATTGATGGAGAAGCTCTTATCCTACCAAACAAATGTGGGGAAGTTTCAATTTCAAGTCTCTCCTTACAGCAAAATCTACAACGACAAAGATACCAAAAACGACGACAATGATAATGCGGTATATTAAAAATACACTAAAGGTAAAAATTAAGAATATCACATTAGAAAATAGTATGCTCAAAGAATGAGTATGGGTATTTGAAAACCTAAAAGAGCTAAAATTAGAGATCAATGACCAAGATTCAATTTCCATGATTTGATGGTCTTTGGATGTCAATGCTGAAGGGTACTCTCGACATGTAGTTGAGGTTACTAGGAAGTAACATATATAGATTATGAATCCATATAGTATAGTCTATGTGGCGATGGAGGTACTAAAAGTCGTCTATATATATCAAATTAATCTTACTAAGATAAACACATGAGTTTCTATATGATCGTAACCAGATTTATTATTATTACACTAATAAAGCAATACGTATTCAGTATTCTCAATACAAACCAAAGTGTAAACATATCAAAACAAAACTCCATTAGGTAAATGACATTTTATTTAATATAGTGAAAATTTTAAAAGTTCAGTATGTTATCATTTGGGGTTCTTGGTGTTCATGCTTCTCTCGACGGTCTTGGCTGTGGCTTTAATGGACTCCTTGGTTTCCTCGGTTTTTCCGGTGACCGTATCTTTGATCTTCTCCGTAGTGTCCTTCACCTTATCCCATGCTTCCTCTGCAGTGTTCTTTGCCTTATCCTTCAAGTTACCCGCAGCGTCCGAGATAGTCTGTGCTCCTTCGTCTGCCTTCTTGGCCACCTAGGTCCATTATATTTAACTTGGTTACTTATATGAAACATTTGTATAGTATATAAAATGTAATAGATACTAAGCTTTATATGCGTTCAAATTTGGTTTTATGTTTTGGTGTATTACCTTTTGTTGAGCCTCAGTGGCTTTGTCACTGACGGATACTTCATTCCTTGTACTCCCCTTTGGTTATTTATTTTTAAAAATTAAAGATGATTAGTATTAGACTATTAGTCACACGTATTAAAATTTGATGATGATACCGAAACGCTACATTCAAAAAATAAAATATAGCTAGATTACATGGATGAGTCTTGTTGGGACAGAAGCACGAGCTCTTGGAGCTCTTGTGATGAGTCTTGCGACGACCGCGAAGCTTGTCATTGTCTTAGAGCTCTTGTTTCTGTTGATTGATATGATGAGTTTGTTAACTTAGTTGAGGTTAAGAGATTTAAGTATATATAATGGGATTGGAAAATGTATAAGGAGATGAGGTACGATGAGAAGAAGACACATGGATTGATTTGGATGGGACATGAGGAGTTTGACTCGGGACATCGAGTGGTTCCGGTTCGAATTTGCTATTTATAGATGTGTTAGTGTGACACAATCCTTGTTTGTTGCTTATTGACCAATTGAGAATAAATAAAAACATTTGCATGCATTAAGTGTCTCATGTAGTGAATATGATGGAAAAAAGTAAGGGAAAGAGCCTATTGCGTCGCAAACTTGGTTGTTTTATTGTATTTTTACACACAATTTTGAATGCAAACATGGTTATCTAGTTAGTAGTCATTGTTAGTTAACAATTACTCAAATTAATGATTTTGACCGGATTTAAATTGGTTGTGTAAAAAATTTAAATTTTGGTTAAATTTATGTAATTATAAACACGTCTGAAAGTTTCAATTATTGATATATTAAAATGAATATTTGTATAATATTTTTTAAGTTTATGTAAAATATGTCTTTTTTTTTGTAAACATCTAAAATATGTCCAAACAAAAAATTCTTTGATTAATTAGCATCAGAACAAAGAGTGCTAATAACTGCAAACTAATTATCTTTCAACGTGCGAGTCGTCATCAGATTTTTCAGTAGGTTGGGTGGGTGAACGGATTCTCATTAGAAACTTCGACGAACTTTTAAAAATCATTATTTGGAATTCGACCAATTTGCAAAATTCAAATAATCAAATATTTGAAATCCTAGCATCAAATTATCAATGTTCCTCTTTTTGCTAAAAAAATATGTATAACTATAATTATATAGTTTTGCTATTTGTTTCTTATAGTTGCTTAGATTTTACTTATGTTTTGCATAGTTTTTGTTAAAAAAATTTCCATTTCTTTTTAATAATAATATTAATAGAGTCTCAATAGTAAAAAGCAGTTTATTCTTAAGATGCATTAGAAAGAAAGAAAAACTTAATTTGGTACCAATCTAAAAGAATAACTAGTTTTTATCGTTGTTTTGGTAGTCGAGGTCATATTTGTAAGTTTTTTCACTAGTATATAATTTTCCTTTTAAAGTTAAGAAATTAAATGAAAGTTAAGCAATGTTAACTTACGTGGGTACCATATTTAGCTACTTACGGGAGCTGTATGGTATGGTTTGTGGATAGTTTGTACTTTTGATACTCCAAACCTCAACCCCAAGGATTTTTTTTTAATTATGCTGCAAAAATGTTAATATAGATGATTCGAAAACTGCTAAGTTTTCTCTAGAGCCGACTCTGTAAATTAAATTAAGAATTTGAAAAAGCATGTATTAGACTTTTTATTATCGTTACTAAATGATAATTAAGTAGGTGAAGTTAATAAATGATATAGTTAGTACAATTAAAATTACATATATATATAAGATTAACATCAGTGATACATATTATTAATTAACAAGAAACAAACAATTTAGATTATTAATTGTAAGTAGGTGAAGTTAATAAATGATATACTTAGCACAATTATTCTTATATATACATATATAAATATATATATATATATAATTCACATAAATGATATAGATTATTAGTTAAGTCAATAATTTATAGCTATGTTCCAAACGATGTGATGAAATTGCAGATACATCAAATCTTTGTTTGAATTTGGTGGGTATGAAATTGCAGATACATCAAATCCTTTAAATATCAAAAATTCAATACTCTTTAAGAGTCTCATAAAAATATCATACCAATTAAAGCACCAAAGTAGCATAAATATTGGCCCAAATACCAAAATTAGAAAAAGAGTATTTTTAAAAAGTGTTACTGGAAAAGGGGTATTTTTGAAATTCCCCCATAGATAAATGACGATTAGTTAATAATAATAAGATTTTTTTTAGCTATGTATAACAAAGTAGATATCATGTTCTTGAGATTGAAGAACATTGGTTAATTTTGTGAACGAACTTTTGTATCATCATGACATGAGAAAGAACCTACAATTTCCACATCCCTGATTTTTTTTTTCTTGTTTATGTTTTTTTTTTTCCTAAAGCAAAATAATTAAGGCTTTAGAGACTGTAAGCTTTTTTCCCACATCAAAAATACTAAAGCTACATAAAAAATTCTATAGACCAAATTCTATGAAAAATAATTGACTAGTAAATCCAAAATAAACACCCACTAAATTTTCATAAATATATAGGATAAAGGAAAAGACTAAAATTCATCTTTAACTCCCTTCGAGGGACATCCCATAAAATTGGAACGAAGATTAACATGGCTCTTGCGCAAAAATGACACCCACAAATCGCGATATCACAATATCAACGTTTTTTGCATAAGAATAATAAAATGTATAACTAAAGATTTATTATGA